>NC_141993.1:90763076-91128076 GCF_049901715.1 Pseudonaja textilis
GGAAGAAGAAGAGGAGGAGGCAGAAGAAAAGGACTGTGGGCTCCCTGGTGCTCTCTGTGCTTGGTTGTTTTCCTACAGACGTTTCATGACCCAACAAGGAAACATCATCAACACTAGAAGGGAGGAGGGTTTGTGGAGGGGAGGAAGAGAAGGAGGAAGATGACAACGACTATGACATCCTTGACAAACAGAAATGTTGGGCTCCACTGAGGTCTTAAATCACGGACCTCCTGCATTGGGCAGGTTCTGCTCTTGCGGTCTACACTGCGGTGAGAGTCAACGACGGATCGTGCAACCCGCGAAGAAACCCAGAAACCTCCGTTTTCTTGAAAACCCGGGTTGTCTTCGGCGTCGCCGTACCTTGGAGACCAGGATGCTTTCGTCGTGCAGGTGGATCAGCAGCGGCACCAAGCTTTGGAAGGCGATGTCTCTCATCTGATCCTTGGCTCTCCTCTTGATGAAGTCGAAGAGGGTGGAGAAGGTGGACACGGCCGCCAACCTCACTTTGTTGGAAGCCTGTAAGAAGCCGGAGACGTCAGCGTGGGCAGTATTTGACTCACGACCACAACTGAGCCCCCAAAATTTACACGGCTAAGCGAGACGGTTGCTAAAAGAAGTGGGGTTCTCACCCCCATTTGACAACCGTTCTTGCCCCCTGTCAGCGACCTGTCAGTGACCCCCATTTAAATTATGAGTTTCTAGCCAAATTTTCAAGACTTAAAGAAGATTTATTAGGAGTAGACATGCCAGCATTGCCTGGGTGCAGCCAACTCTGAGGAATATCATTCATTGTCACCCTGGACCCTGGTTTTCCTCCCACTCCCTGTGTGTATCATAATTCATATTCTCCAATGGGACAAATCCATAGCCCAGAATCATCAATCAGGCTCTCCAGTTAGAATTTTGCCCGTCCAGCCTCCCGCTTAGGAAGGAAACTTCAAAAGTGGCAAAAGGACCATCCTGAGGGAAAAAAAAAAACAGGAGCCTAGACCACAACACCGAGGATGTCCCTTTTCCCCTTTGACCCCCAAATCCTGCACCCTTTGGTAGGTGGAGATGTCCAGTCGCCGGTCCAACTTACGTCGTCGAAAAGAGGGAGTATTCTAAAGGCCACCTCCAAAGCCACCACGTTCGCTTCCTCTTGGCTCAAACACTTCAGGAGACAGGGGAGAAGTTTGAGGGCCTTCACGTTGATTTTTCGATTCACATCTTTCAACCTGGCCAAGATGTCTGGCAAGGCGGGCACCACTTTTATCACCTGGAAGGCAGAAAAGGATGAGTCAGGAATCCGTCCGCTAAGGAGGAGAATCAAAAAATAAAATAAAAATACAAGGGTGTAGATGGAACCTTTGGAGGCCCGTTTCATCACTTCCGGTATTTCTGGAAATACAAGAAGTGATGAAACGGGCCTGTTTTTCAGCCTCCGAAGGCTGCAGAGGCTTCCCTCAAGCCTCTGGGAGGCCGAAAAAGGCCCGAAAATCAGCTGTGAGGTGCGTGCACACGCAGTGAGGTAAGTTTGCCTGGGGCTCGTGTGCCCGCACAAATGGCCCTGAGGTACGCGTGCCATGACCCCCAATACATATCTAGATGCTGCTACTCTCTTGATCCTCCAGCGTGCAACCCCTCCCCCCTGGGAATCCAGACCACGTTCTACCACACCTTCTCTGGACGAGTGCCGAGGGAGACCAGGCCATCCATAGCCAGAGATCGGAGCTGGAATTGGTTGGCGTTCAAGTGCTTGCGGAGATACTGGATGATGACTTCTTCCAGGCCCACACGGAAGGTTTTGTGCTGAAGAAGCTGGAATAAGAAAAGCAAAGACGAACCCCCGAGGTCTTGAAGGCAACATCAAGGATGCAAGATCAAAACCCTGCACCGCCTGTCAGCTTTAAAATTCAGCTGTCACGTTTCATGGAAGGGGGGGTGGGGTGGAGGAGTTGAAAAGTTCAAGGTTATTCTGTATGTCGGATTAAGAATTTCCAGTTGCAGTTAATTGGTTCTCGTGATTTGTGAAGTGTAGAAGTGGGAGGAGAGAAGGTGGATTCTGTGTAACCCGTGAAAATAATTTCACTTTGGAAAATTGCCTTTGACCTGCCAGATCTCTTCCTAAATAAATCAATTGGAGAGAAAATGTCTCGGAGTGATTGATATCATGGATACTTTCTGGATGCCTTACACCACCCTTTCTAAAGCTTGAACAGGATAACAGCGTCAGAAGGGATCTTGGAAATCTTCCAGTCCAACTTTCCGTGGTGAGGAACCCATGGCATATGCGCTGGAAGTAGCACGCAGAGCCATTAGTGCCGACACGCAAGCACTCACCCAGAAAAGGTCTACTGTGCTTGCGCGCGCTGCCGCCTGCCTGATAGGTGATTGTTGGGTATCTGGTACGCATGTGTGGGGGTGCGTTGGTGTTCAGGAGAATATGCACAGAAGTGCATGACGCAGGCCACGTGGGTTGCACATGCGTGCGCAGGAGGAATGGGCCACCCGCGCACATTGCCTTCTGGGTGATGACATGCGAACACGAGCGGGCAAGTATGCATGCAATTATCAGCACGGGGGCCCAAAAAGGTTAGCCACCACTGTTCCATCATATCCCAAGACCTAAAATGGACACCTAACATCAAAAACGTCATCAAAAAAGCCCAACAAAGAATGTTCTTTCTGCGCCAACTCAGGAAGCTCAAATTGCCCAAGGAGCTGCTGATACAGACGGGGGTTGGACTAGATGACCTACAAGGTCCCTTCCAACTCTGTTAATCTGAATCTGTAAGTTCTACAGAGGAATGATGGAGTCTGTCATCTGCACCTCCATAACTGTCTGGTTTGGTTCTGCAACCCAACAGGACAGACACAGACTCCAGAGAGGAATTAGGACTGCAGAAAAAACAATTACTACCCACCTGCCTTCCATTGAGGACCTGCATCCTGCACCCTGAGTCAAAAAGAGGGCTGTGAAAATATCTACTGACCCCTCACATCCCGGACATAAACTGTTTCAACTCCTTCCCTCAAAACGAGGCTATAGAGCATTGCACACCAGAACAACTAGACACAAGGACAGGTTTTTCCCCAATACCATCCCTCTGCTAAACAAATAATTCCCACAAGACTGTCCAACTATCTAGTAAGTCTGCTTTAGTATTATTATTCTCACCCTTCCTAGTATCTATCTCTTCCCACTTATGGCTATAACCGTGTTGTTTGTATCTTTACAATTTATATTGTTTTATTTGTTCCCTAGCATGATTATTAGTAGTATTATTAGTAACCTATGATTAGTGAAATTGTATCTTATGATTCTTGATGAATGTATTTTATTTTTTCTTATGTACACTGAGAACATATGCACCAAAGAGTGTCCAATCCTGCTTGGCCTGTAAAGAATTCTATTCTATTCTATTTTCTATTCTATTCTATTCTATTCTATTCTATTCTGTTCTGTTCTATTCTATTCTATTCTATTTTTTATTCTATTCTATTTTCTATTCTATTCCATTCTATTTTCTGTTCTATTCTATTTTCTATTCTATTCTATTCTATTCTATTCTATTCTATTTTCTATTCTATTCTATTCTTCATTCCAATATTTATTCTATTCTATTCTATTTTATATTCTATTCTAATCTATTCTTCATTCCAATATTTATTCTATTCTATTCTATTCTATTCTATTCTATTCTATTCTATTCTATTTCTATTCTATTCTATTCTATCCTATCCTATCCTATCCTATCCTATCCTATCCTACTCTACTCTACTCTACTCTACTCTACTCTACTCTACTCTACTCTACTCTACTCTACTCTACTCTACTCTATTCTATTCTATTCTATTCTATTCCACTCTATTCCTATTCCCTGTTCCTATTCCCTGTTCCTATCCCTGTTCCATTCTGACAGAACCAAATGTTCCCCTCCGGCCAAAGACCTTACCTCCACCAAAAACGTCATGGCGATTATATGCACGGTGCTTTCCCTGCTGTCCAAAATCGCCATGAGGTAGGGCAGCATGTGTTCGCACCCTTCATTCCGCACGATAGCTCTGTGGTAGGGAAAGAGAAATACGGACTACAAGGGAACTCCAACTACTAGGGAGGAGAAGGACCAGAGTGACAGGATATAGCAGTCTTCCAATATTTGAGGGGCTGCCACAGAGAGGAGGAGGGAGGTCCAGCTATTTTCCAAAGCCCCCGAAATCCAGACAAGGAATAATGGATGGAAACTGAACAAGGAGAGATTCAACCTGGAAATAAGGAGGAATTTTCTGACAGGGAGAACAATCCACCCATGGAACAGAAGTTGCCTTCAGAAATTGTGGGAGCTTCATCCCTGGAGGCTTCCAAGAAGAGACTGGACTGTCATCTGTCAGAAATATTGTAGGGTCTCCTGCTTGGGCAAGGGGGTTGGATGAGATGACCACCAAGGTCCCTTCCAAGTCTGATTATCCGTTATCGAACGGTAGCATATTTTTTTACTACCGGTTCATGTGAACCGGACCAAACCGGTAGAATCCTACCACTGCCATCACTCATAAAGATCAGAAAAAACTTCGGTCCTGCCACCGTAAATACAAGTCGTGCTTGAATTACCACCATTCGTTTAGTCACTTTTTGAAGTTACAACGACACTGAAAAAAAGTGACTTAGGATCGTTTTTCACACCTACAACCGTTGCAGCCTCCCCGCAGTCACGTGATCATAATTCAGACGCTTGATCACTGATTCATATTTATGACGGTCGCAGTGTCCCGGGGGGGGGTGGGGGTCACACAATCCCCTTTTGCGACCTTCTGACAAACCAAGTCAGCAAATGAGGAAGCCACATTTGCTTAACAACTACGTGTCACTTACTTAACGACTGTGCCACTGAAATACTTGCTCCATTTTACAACCTTCCTTGCCGCAGTTGTTAAAGTGAATCCCTGCAGTTTTTAACTTAGTTTTAGTTTACTTTACTTTACTTTATTGTCCTTGCACCTCGTAGAACAAAATCAAACACCAGTGTACAATTTATGACTGTGAAAATAAACACAAACACACATCCTTCACCCTCCACACATTGAACCGAAAACTCCCGACAACACACCAACACTGCACTATACGGCAGAATTCAAAAGAGCTCCTGCCCTGGGAGAGAAGCTGTTTTTCAGCCTATTTGTCCTGTTTTTTATTATTATCCTGTACCGTCTGCCAGATGGTAATAGTTCAAAAAAAGGCTTCCCAGGATGAGATGGATCTTGGAGGATGTTTTGGACTTTCTTAAGGCAGCAGGAGCTCTAAAGCTCTTCCAAAGAGGGGAGAGGGCAACCCATGATCCTGTTAACCCTCTGGAGTGCTGTCCCATCTGCCCCTGTGCAATTGGCAAACCATACAGAGATGGAGTAAATTAAGATACTCTCTATGGTGCAGCGGTAGAAGGTCACCAGCAGTTTTGCATTCAGTTGTTTGTTTCCTGAGAAGCCTCAGGTAGTAGAATCTCTGCTGGGCCCTTTTGACCAGGGTTGCAATGTGAGCCCCCCCCCAGGTCAGGTCCTCTTTTATGATGGTGACACCCAGAAACTTAAAACTGGCCACTTGCTCCCTTTGGTCTCCCTGGATAAACCAGGGCTGGAGGTCTGATCTGTTCCTTCTATATAGTCCGCTATCAGCTCCTTGGTCTTATTGGGGTTGAGGACCAAGTTATTGTCTCCACACCACGAAAGCAACCGTTGGTCCACCTCATCTCGGTAGGCAGACTCTCTCTCTCTCTCTCTCTCTCTCTCTCTCACACACACACACACACACACACACCGGAGATGAGTCCCACCACTGTTGTATCATCTGCAAATTTAGCAATAGTATTACTAGCATGAGTGGGAATGCAGTCATGCACATAAGAGTAAGGGACTCAACACGCAACCCTGTGGCGTACCTGTGTTAAGAATAAGGGCTGAAGAGGTATGATGACCTAATCTGACCCTCTGTGAGCAGCCAGACAGGAAATACATAATTCAAAGGCAGATTGAATTAGAAAGCTCAAGGTCCAGGAGTTTAGACACTAGTCTATGTGGAAGAATTGTGTTAAATGCCGGACTAAAATCTACAAAAATTATCCTCCCGTAGCCCTCCCGCTGTTCTAGATGAATCAGAGCATTGTGAAGAGTGACGGTTATAGTGTCCTCTGTAGATCTATTTGCTCATCAGGTGGTCTCCAAAGGGGGGACCATATGCCCCTCGCGTATGCTGCAACCAACATAAGTGCATGCCAGTTGCCAAGCCTCTGAATTTTGATCAGGTAACCCTGGAGAATGCTGCAACGGTCGTAAGTGTGAGAAACGGTCCTAAGCAGCGGTGGGATTCAGCCAGTTCACACCAGTTTGGGAGAACCGGTTGTTAACTTGACCATGGGGATTTTGCAACCGTCGTAAATGGTCATAAGTCACTTTTTGACGAGTGATGTTGTAACTCTGAATGTTCACTAAATGAACTAAATTATCCGTAGTGCAAGATATCGGAAGGTTAGACTTAAGAAAGACTTAGGATAACTTTATGGTCCCTTTGAATGTACACGAATCGGCATACGTTAAAAATGAAATTCTGTTGCATCCAGCCCTCAAAGGGTCACCGCCTCCACTATGCACGTTACCTAACCATGACTAAATAAATAAATAAAATTATGCATATACCCACATATATTATATGACACAGAGAAACAACACAGTCTAGTTCAGATGTGTACATGGACATAGCGAGAGAAACGAATCTTGCGAGTTTGCCAGGCGGATGGCCTAGGGCAGGGGTCCTCAACCACCGGTCCGGGGACTGGTACCGGTCCGTGGAACAATTTCTACCAGGCCGCCGGTTTGCTGGGTGCCGCCATCTTGTTTTGATGAAAAAGTGCTTCCGGTGAGCTTTTCCGGGTAGAAAGCAGCGTTTGGGTGCTGAAAATCCTCGCGCCTTAGTTTCATTGGGGGGGCGGCGGCTTCGAACAAAACTAAGGCGCGAGGATTCTTTCAGCACGCATGGCAAGGCGAGCCGAGTGACCGTCCCGAAGCCGTCCCGAAGCCCATCGACACAGGTACAAAGGAGGAGTTGAAGGTGGCAGGGAGAAGCGGGGGATGGCTGGCTGGCCGGTCGCTCGGCTGGCCTTGCCGTGTGTGCTGATGCTGGTACCGGGCCGCGGATGATTTTGTGATGCCGGTACCGGGCCGCGGCACAAAAAAGGTTGGGGACCACTGGCCTAGGGAACAAAGCTGTCCCAGAATCTGGTAGTCCTGCTAGAAATACTTCGAAACCTCCTCCCAGATTGTGAAGGGGGTGTGTGGGGTCTCTAACAATGTTTTGAGGTCTAAGCACATAGCGCTTGTAAGCAGCATCCTGAATAATGGGAAGCGAACGTCCTATAATCTTCTCGACTGTCCTCACCGCTCCCCGTAGGGACTTTCTATCAGGCGCTATGGCTACCAAAACAAATGAGGAGGTGTTTGGTTAAAATGTTCTCCGTCGTGCCTCTGTAAAAAGTGGCCAGGACAGAAGGAGACAGAGATGCTGTCCTCATCCGACGCAGAAAATGCAAACGCTTTCACTAAGGAGGACGGGTGGAGAGACCAGTTCAGATTGTGAAGTTATCTGCACCTGCAGATACTTAATGCTGTTGACCGCCTCTACGGGGGGCACCCTTGATACTTGAGTGGGGTATGACCCTGTTGGTTGTGGCATGTGGAGAGACCTGGCCCCATAGAGAGTCAGATACAACGGAGTGGATAACATCATCAGCAGGGATAAAAATCTGGAGGCTTACTTGGCAAAGACCGTGAGTCCCTTCTGTTGGGTGGCCAGGTGACACAGGAGCTCGGATCCTCTCCGCTTATTCATAATCAGGGCTTGGTCTCCACTGCTCACACGTCGGATGAGGCTCTGTAAAGTGGTTAGAGCTGCCCTACAAGTAAAGGAATCCCGGTCAAACCTTCTGGACCAAACCAGAAGGACATCATCAAAACTAAGGGGAAGGATGTTTTGTGTGACCTCATCGAATAAATCGAGCCGTGATGGGTGTGACCTCATCTTGGCTTCAGTCAGGTGATGAGAAGAAAGGTTAGAAACGTGTTTTTCAGCTTTAAAATATGTAGACTTCAACTCCCAGGGTTCCTCAGCCAGCATGTGTGGACTTTAATTCTAAATCAGGGTTTCTCAACCTTAGCACTTTTAAGATATGTGAACTTCAGTCCTAGAATTCCTCAGCTAACATGCATGGACTTCAACTCCCAGAATGCCTCAGGCAGTATGTGTGGACTTCAACTCCCAGAATGCCACAGGCAGTATGTGTAGACTTCAACTCCTAGAATGCCTCAGGCAGAATACGTGGACTTCAACTCCCAGAATGCCTCAGGCAGAATATGTGGACTTGTATCTCCCAGAATGCCTCAGCCAGTATGTGTAGACTTCAACTCCTAGAATGCCTCAGGCAGAATACGTGGACTTATACCTCCCAGAATGCCTCAGGCAGAATACGCGGACTTCAACTCCCAGAATGCCTTAGCCAGCATGTGTGGACTTCAACTTCCAGAATGACTCAGGCAGAATATGTGGACTTCAAACTGGTCTGGAAGAGTTTCAAAGTTTTATCCATGCCTTTTCTGGACATGAAAATCTGACTGCTTTTAAACAAGTGTAAGGTTCCGGACCCCCCTAGTTGAATTTTTTTTTTAAAAAATGAAGTTTTTAAAAACATGCTGGATAACCATTTGTCTGAAGTGATATAGGGTCTCCTGCCTAGGCAGGGGGTTGGACTAGAAGACCTCTGAGGTCCTTCCAACTCTGCTATTCTATTCTATTCTATTCTATTCTATTCTATTCTATTCTATTCTATTCTATTCTATTCTATTCTATTCTATTCTATCCTCTCCTCTATCCATTCCATTCCATTCCATTCCATTCCATTCCATTCCATTCTCCTATTCTATTCTATTCTATTCTATTCTATTCTATTCCATTCCATTCCATTCCATTCCATTCTCTATTCTGTTCTATTCTATTCTATTATCTATTCTATCCTCTCCTCTATCCATTCCATTCCATTCTCTATTCTATTCTATTATTATTCTTCATTGCAATATCTATTCTATTCTATTCTATTCTATTCTATTCTATTCTATTCTATTCTATTCTATTCTATTCTATTCTATTCTGTTCTATATTCGATTCTATATTCTATTCTCAATTGTATTCTATTCTATTCTCTATTTTATTCTATTTATTCTCTATTCTATTCTATGCTAAATTTCCTTGCGCAAAAGGAAGGAAGAGAGAACCGAGCACCTCAGAGGGACAGGGGGCGTGGGGATCTTCTCCTGCACGGACGTCCTCCAATAGAAACCGATCTCCTGGGGTTTGATGTTCACCACGTAGGAGATCTGGCAGAGCAGGGCTATGCAGAGGGTCGGGTACATCACCTTCAGGGCCTCTTTGCAGGCCGGGGTGGGGTGCCTCAGGATCTCTTGGAGAGCGGTGGTGGCCTGAAAGGAAGAGGAGAGAAGCCGAGCTGGAGGGAAACCCTTGAGTTTCGCAAGGGTGGCACCTGAACAGGTGTATTTCAGAGGGAAGGAAGAAACCCCGCCTCCCAAGAACCAGGTGGTACCCTCGGAAGAGAATCTTGGCAGCTCAGGGCTGAAGGGTGGGGAAGCTTGGTGCTCTCTGAGCTGGGTGGTTTTCTCGCAGATGTTTTATGACCCAACTAGGCAGGTAACTTTATCAGGACTGGGAGCTAGAAGGGAGGGCCTTTTGCAGGGGAGGGGAGAGGGGAGGGGGAGGAGGAGGAGGAGGAGGAGGAGGAGGAGGAAAAGAAGAAGAGGGGAAGGAGGGGGTGAAGAAGGAGAAGGAGGAGAGGAAGAAGAAGAGGAGGAGGAGGAAAAGAACAAAAGGAATAAGAGGAAGAGGAGGAGGAAGAAGAAGGAGAAGGAGGAGAGGAAGAAGAAGAAGAGGAGGAGGAAGGAGAAGGAGAAGGAAGGGGAAAAAGAGGAGGAGGAAGAAGGAGGAGGAAGAGGAAAAGAACAAGAGGAATAAGGGGAAGAGGAGGAGGAAGAAGAAGGAGAAGGAGAAGGAGAAGGAAGGGAAAAAGAGGAGGAGGAAGAGGAAAAGAATAAGAGGAGGAGGAAGAAGGAGAAGGAGAAGGAAGAGAGGAAGAAGAGGAGGAGGAGGAAAAGAACAAAAGGAATAAGAGGAAGAGGAGGAGAAAGAAGAAGGGGAAGGAGAAGGAGGAGAGGAAGAAGAAGAGGAGGAGGGAGGAGAAGGAGAAGGAAGGGAAAAAGGAGGAGGAAGGAGGAGGAAGAGCAAAAGAACAAGAGGAATAAGAGGAAGAGGAGGAGGAGGAGGAGGAGGAAAAAGAAGAGGAAAAGGAGGAGGAGGGAGGAGGAGGACAAAGAAGGAGAAGGAGGAGGAGGGGAAGGAGAAAAAGAAGAAGAGGAGGAGGTGGAAGAAGGAGGAGGAAGAGGAGGAAAAGGACAAGAATAAGAGGAAGAGGAGGAGGAGGGAGAATGAGGAGAGAAAGAAGAAGAGGAAGAAGGAGGAGGAAAAGGAGAAGAACAAGAGGAAGAAGAGGAAGAGGAGGAGGAGGAAGAAGAAAGAGGAGGAGGAAGAAGAACAAAAGGAATAAGAGGAGGAGGAGAAACTATGAGGTCCTGAGTTGTTTTCTGGCAGACATCTCATGTCCCAACTAGGCAACACCAACAGCGCTCAGTATCTGCATCCGTAGCACTAATGATGCTCTCCAGTTGGGTCATGAAATGTCTGTCAGGAAACAACCCAGTTCAGCCAGCACCAAGAACCAGAATGAGAAAACGGTCCTAAGTCCATTTTTTCAGTGCCGTTTGTAACTTTAAACGGTCACTAAATGAACTGTTGTAAGGCGAGGATTACCTGTATCGACCACGAAAGAGTACAATGAGGCAAACATAAATCTTTGCCTAGCCCTGAGCCCAATACAAGAGGAGCGGAGTGTCTTGCTAACTACTTGATGCCTGGCAATTTCACAACAGATTTGTTGTGGCCTCATGAGAGAGAGAGAGAGAGAGGGAGGGAAGGAGGGAGGGAGGGAAAGAGAGAGAGGGGGAGAGGCAGAGCCTGGGCCGTCCGTCAGCCCTCTGATGGAAAGTCAACAGCCCCCAGGTCTGGTTGTGGCTGATGAGGAAGAGGAGGAACCAGTGCCGGGTCCAGTGCCTCATTTGCAGAAGGCAGAGGAGAGGAGAGCAGTGGAAATCTATGGGCTGGTCCTCGGGACAGAAGATCCATCGTTGCTAGCAAAGCCCCACCCTGGCTCTGGAGAGAAAAGGTTGGGGGCGGAGATGAATAGATGTGGCACACAACAATTCATCTCCCGGACGGACGGACTTGTTAGCTGGCAGTGAGAGAGAGAAACTATTTTCCCGGGTCTGCCGGCGCTCCGAATAAAGGAATCTTTTGAGTTCACATCCGAAGAACTTGTCGTGTTTGGGGAACTGGGTCGGAACAAGATGTTCCTCTTTTGACGGACAAGCGACGGGCAAGATGGAGGAAGGGCCCAAAGGAGTCCCCAGCAGCCTCGCTGGACCTGATACCTACAGCCAACGGAGTGACAACGGGCCTCGTCCCAGGCTTGTCCAGGCGGAAGGGCTGCTGTTGGACAGTGACCTGCAGGACGCTGAGGATTTTGTAGGAGGTGCTGGAGAAGGACATCAGGGCATGCCACATAGCCGAAGCGCTGCTGTAGGTCGGGAAAAAGGGGGCTGTCAGGTGGGTGGGTGGGGGCTCCTTGGAAATCTGGTGTGTGTGTGGGGGTCTCGGCATTCATGACGAGGTTTTAGATCAAGGTTGCCAAACCGGACTCTTTCGTCAAAATCGAATGTTTCTCCACCTTGGCTACGTGAAGATGAGTGGACTTCAACTCCCACAATTCCAGGAGTCCTCCCATCTTCAAGTTGACACTGTGTTGGGTGAGGAATTCTGGGAGTCCATCCATCTTCAAGTTGCCACCATGCTGGATGAGGAATTCTGGGAGTTGAAGTCCTCCCATCCTGAAATTGCCACCATGCTGGATGAGGAATTCTGGGAGTTGAAGTCCTCCCATCTTCAAGTTGCCACCATGCTGGATGAGGAATTCTGGGAGCTGAAGTCCTCCCATCTTGAAATTGCCACCATGTTGGATGAGGAATTCTGGGAGTTGAAGTCCTCCCCTCTTCAAGTTGCCACCATGTTGGATGAGGAATTCTGGGAGTTGATGTCCTCCCATCTTTAAGTTGCCACCATGCTGGCTGAAGAATTCTGGGAGTTGAAGTCCTCCCATCTTCAAGTTGCCACCATGCTGGATGAGGAATTCTGGGAGTTGAAGTTCACTCATCTTGAAATTGCCACCATGCTGGATGAGGATTCTGGGAATTGAAGTCCTCCCATCTTCAAGTTGCCACCATGCTGGATGAGGAATTCTGGGAGCTGAAGTCCTCCCATCTTGAAATGGCCACCATACTGGCTGAGGAATTCTGGGAATTGAAGTCCTCCAATCTTCAAATGGCCACCATGCTGCATGAGGGATTCTGGGAATTGAAGTCCTCCCATCTTCAAGTTGCCACCATGCTAGCTGAAGAATTCTGGGAGCTGAAGTCCTCCAATCTTCAAATGGCCACCATGCTGGCTGAGGAATTCTGCGAGTTGGACTCCATCCATCTTCAAGTGACCAAGGTAGAGAAACATCGAGTTCTTCTTAAATCTTTAACCTCACTGAAATGTCCTCCACAAGCTACTTGGAAGGTGAACCCTGCAGGGATCCAGGGATCAGGCTCCCAGCCAAGACCCATCAGGCACTGCCTGTGATCTTACCAGTCACATTGGAGGGAGCAACTGAGGAGGGCCCTCACGACGTCTTCGGGGTGGCTGGTACTGATTAGCCGGAGAAGCCGGAAGAATTCATGGCGGGCAGAAGGATCCGTGATTCGATCCAAGTTGGAATACATGGATTTGACCATCTTGGGCACCTGGGGAGAGAGGGTTGGATGATGTCTCTGCGTGAGACAGGTGGTCCTCGGCTTACGACCACAACTGAGCCAGCCCAGCATTTGCATTGCCCCATTTTATGACCTTCCTTGCCACTGTTGTTAAGTGAGTTACTGCAGATGGTAAACTAGTCACAGGGTTATTAAGCACATCTGGCTTCTCCGTGGACTTTGCTCGGCAGAAGGTCACCAAAGGGGATGGCGTGACCCCAGGGACAATGCAACCGTCGTAAGTACGAGTCAGTTGCCAAGCGCCCACATTTTGATCACGGGACCCTGCGACAGTTGTTAACTGTGAAAAACTGTACTAAGTCTCTTTTTTTCAGGGCTGTTGTAACTCTGTCAAGGTGGATCTTGACAGACTAGAACCCTGGGCCGTATCTAACAAAATAATGAAATTCAATGTAGAGAAAAGTAAAGTCCTACACTTAGGCAAGAAAACCCAAAAAGACACATCTAGACTGGGTGAAACCAGGCTCAATAGCAGTAACTGTGAGAGGGATCTTGGAGTCTTAGTGGACAACCAGCTAAATAGGAGCCAGTTGTGTGCAGCGGCAGCCAAAAAAGCCAATGCAATCCTAAATTGTATTAACAGAGGGATACAACTGAGATCAAGGGAGGTACTAATACCCCTCTGTAAAGCCTTAGTAAGGCCACACCTAGAGTCCTGCATCCAGTTTTGGTCATCACACTATAAAAAAGATGTTGAGACTCTAGAAAAAATGCAGAGAAGAGCAACCAGGATGATGAGGGGGCTGGAGGCTAAAACATAGGATGAATAGGAACTGGGCCTGGCTAGTCTAGGGAAGAGAAGGACCAGGTGTGCTGTCCAGACCGTTTAGAGTTAATGGGATTTGGGATAGTTAATTAGGAATTGAGAGCTGTCCCCTTAAGGGAATGCATCATGGGAAAGGTAGTTAAAGGTATCCTGGGAAAGGTAGCACATATCATGTGGTCACAACTGTAGCCCTGATTGGTCACTGAATTGACCCTTGGAGGGTTGGGGCAGGTTTCTTCACTCTTGCCTAAACACAGCCTGGTGCTAGCAGCTCTACCCCCTGCCTCTATGACGATGGGATGAAATATGGGATAGAAAGATGACTATCATTTAACCTACGATTTCAACTATGCAAAGAATGGGACATTAGATGCATCTTGACATAACTATGAGTTACCTTAAGGATACCAAATATAATCCAATAAAAGAAACTTTGTACGGAAGGATTTGTAGAGTGTATCTGTCTTTATATTCAGCAAGCGAACCAGAAAACAGAATATCAGGGGAGACAGGATAGCATCTTCCAATATTTGAGGGGCTGCCACAGAGAGAAAGAGAGGTTCAAGCTATTCTCCAAAGCGAAAGAAAGAAAGAAAGAAAGAAAGAAAGAAAGAAAGAAAGAAAGAAAGAAAGAAAGAAAGAAAGAAAGAAAGAAAGAAAGAGAGAGAGAGAAAGAAAGAAAGAAAGAAGGAAAGAAAGAGAGAGAGAGATAAAGAAAGAAAGAAAGAAAGAAGGAAAGAAAGAAAGAAAGAGAGAGAGAGAAAGAAGGAAAGAAAATGAGAGAGAGAGAGAGAGAGAGAGAGAGAGAGAGAGAGAGAGAGAGAGAAAGAAAGAAAGAAAGAAAGAAAGAAAGAAAGAAAGAAAGAAAGAAAGAAAGAAAGAAAGAAAGAAAGACATCTGAGCAAACCATGGATGGACAGAAGAGACATGCCTAGTTTAAGGAGAAGAAGGATGGGGTGACATGATAGCATCTTCCAATATCTCAGCGCTTGCCACAAAGAAGAGATGTAAAAAATATGTTGAGGCTCTAGAAAAAGTGCAGAGAAGAACAACCAGGATAATGAGGGGCTGGAGGCTAAAACATACAATGGACGGTTGCAGGAACTGGGCCTGGCTAGTCTAGGGAAGAGAAGGACCAGGGGAGGCAGGAGAGCATCTTCCAATACTTGAGGGGCTGCCCCAGAGAGGAGGAGGAAGGGGGTCAAGCGATTCTCCAAAGCACCTGAAGGCCAGACAAGGAACAATGGATGGAAACTGAACAAGGAGAGATTCAACCTGGAAATAAGGAGGAATTTTCTGATAATGAGAACAATCTACCCAAGGAACAGAAGTTGCTGTCAGAAGCAAAAACATATGGACTACACAACTCGATCAGGGCAAAACAATAGACGCAATCTACATAGGCTTCTGTAAAGCTTTTGATTCAGTGGTACACAACAAACTACCCCTACAACTAAAATCTTGCGGTATCTCTGGACACCTGCATAACTGGATAGAAGCTTTCCTGTCAAACAGAGAACAAATGGTCAAAATTGGGAGCGTCAGAAGTGTGAGGTCCGGTCTGACCTTCACAAAATTGGACCTGGGCTCCCTCAGCATGGCTTTAAGCATTCGGACGGCAGCTTTTGTGTTGTGGATTGTGTTGTCCCTCATGCCTCGGAGGGCAGCCAGAATTAACTCCATTTGATCGTCTGCACGCAGGTATTTTTTCAATATCTGGAAAGAGAAAGGAAGCGAAGCCCCAAATCATCATCTTCGTTTAACCACCCCATAATCCCTTGCAGGGTGGAGCCTGGGCAAACGGAATGGAGCTAGCAAAGTGTGTTTGAAAGGCCGGATGCCTTTCCTGTCGCCAGTGAGGAGTTTTGTTCGGCAGATATATCCAAGGGTCAGCTTCAAATTTATCCGCAACCAGTTATCTGCCTGGTTGCTGGGTGGGCGTGGCCATGGTGGGCGTGACCTAGTCAGCCTCTTGAACTATGGTTGGTGGGGGGGAGCGTTTTTACCTTCCTGAACTCAGAGGCTTTCCTTGAGCCTCCGGGAGGGTAAAAATGGCCTCCTGGGCTCTGGAGGCCCTCCAGAGGCCGGAAACGTCTGGAAGGCCCATTTTCACCTCCCAGGCTCCGAAGGCTTTCCTTGAGCCTCCAGGAGGTGAAAATGGCCTCCTGGACCCTGGAGGCCCTCCAGAGGCCGGAAACATATGGGAGGCCCATTTTCACCCTCCCCAGGCTCCGGAGGCTTTCCTTGAGCCTCCGGGAGGTGAAAATGGCCTCCTGGGCTCTGGAGGCCCTCCAGAGGCCGGAACTCTGGGAGGCCCATTTTTCACCCTCCCAGACTCCGGAAGCTTTCCTTGAGCCTCCGGGAGGGTGAAAATGGCTTCCTGGGCTCTGGAGGCCCTCCAGGGCCGGAAACTTCTGGAAGGCCCATTTTTCACCTCCCCAGACTCCGGAGGCTTTCCTTGAGCCTCCGGGAGGTGAAATGGCCTCCTGGGCTCTGGAGGCCCTCCAGAGGCCGGAAACATATGGGAGGCCCATTTTCACCCTCCCAGGCTCCGGAGGCTTTCCTTGAGCCTCTGGGAGGGCGAAAATGGCCTCCCTGGGCTCTGGAGGCCCTCCAGAGGCCGGAAACTTCTGGAAGGCCCATTTTTCACCCTCCCCAGACTCCGGAGGCTTTCCTTGAGCCTCCGGGAGGGAAAAATGGCCTCCTGGGCTCTGGAGGCCCTCAGAGGCGGAAACTTCTGGAAGGCCCATTTTCACCTCCCCAGGCTCCGGAGGCTTTCCTTGAGCCTCCGGGAGGTGAAAATGGCCTCCTGACCCTGGAGGCCCTCAGAGGCCGGAAACTTCTGGAAGGCCCATTTTTCACCCTCCCCAGGCTCGGAGGCTCCTTGAGCCTCCGGGAGGTGAAAATGGCCTCCCCAGGCTCCGGAGGCCATAAACTGGCCCATTTCCAGCCTCCTGGAGTCTCAGGGAGGCCCATTTTTCACCGTCCCCGAGCCTCCGCTTTGGCCCCGAACTTACCTGGCATCCAAACAGGCCACGTGGTGACTCCTAGGAAGGGCGTGCGGGACCAGCCAGGGGTGGGATTTACCGGTTTGCTGAACCGGCCATAAAACTAGCTACCGGTTCGCTTGAACCGGGGCGAACCGGTAGCAGCCCCACCCCTGGATATATTCTCAGGATGCCCAGAGAAGAGAAATAACCGTCTCTACCTGGGATTGAACTCACAGCCTCCTGATTGTGAGGCAGAAGTTCCACCTCTCGGCTGCCGCACCGTTCTCAAACTGAAGCTAGCAAATCGGTTCTCTGGCTGCCGGCAAACATCCAAATTTTCTGGGATAATTACCATGGCAGCCATGCTCACATCCGAAAACCAAGCCAGCCAGAAAACCTTCTCCTCTTCCCATTCCTGTAGAAGGTCCAAATATTCCTGATTGTCTTCTGTCTTCGTCAGACCTCAAGGAACACAAAAATAGAGAATATTCACAGTGCCTTAATAATACTGATAAAAAGTGATTCATGTAGATATGTCATTGGTTCAAAAGAGAAAATGTCATATTAACACTATATATATGTATATGTATGTATATGTATATGTATGTATGTATGTATGTATGTATACATACATACATACACACACACACACACACACACACATATATATATATATATATATATATATATATATATATATATATATATAAAACCAGAGATAAATATACATATAATTATAGTCTATGTAGTTCTATTCCATAGTCATAAGAGAAGATATGTTATATATTTTTCAGTATACAGTATAACTACATATATATTATAAATTAAATATGAATATTTACATAGATCTCCATTTTTTGGCAGTTTCTTGATTTCAACAGTTTCTCGTTGGTCCTACCTATACCCCAATATGCCAATTTTATTTCCTCTTTTAATCTATATTTTCATGTTTTACTATGTACCCATTGATACCAAATCTTCCAAACTGAGTAATATTTTGAGTTCTTATCATTTAATTTCATTGTGAGTCTATTCATCTCTGCACATTCCAGGATTTTATGAATTGTAACTTCATCAGACGGAATGGTAGACATCTTCGAGTATTGACAGCTTTGAAGAATGTCTACCATTGCGTCTTGATGAAGTTACAATTCATAAAATTGACTGTCAAGCATTAATTGTACGTATTGTATTTATTGTACTGTCCAAAAAAAACCGATGCTGAAAGATATTGACACATCTTCTATTATAGAAATCTTTGTAATTTTTTTGAATATTTTGAATTTTTGTAACTTTTTAATATTTTGAATTTTTGTAACTTTTTAATATTTTGAATTTTAATAAAGTATTTTTTTTTTTAAAAAAAATAGGGAATATTGTTGTTCTTATTTTCCAAACTCAGGTAGTCCTCGATTTACAACAGGTCTCTGAGCAACCAGTCAAAGTGACGACAGGCTTCTCCCCGCCCCTCAAATGGTAGAGATAGTTCTGGACAATTAATTTAGTGAGTGTTTAAGTTACAACGGCGCTGAAAAACGTGGCCTGGTCTTTTTTCACGTTGCAGCATCCCCATGGCCACGTGATCACAATTTGGGGGAGGAGGAGCAGTAACAGCAATAGCTGTCAGATTTGGAAGCCATCTTTTACTTAGTAGCTTCCATGCTGCCCCATCTTAGTGCCTGGGAATTTGGGAGCAGGGATTGCATAGAGAGGTGGAAGTTTAGACAAAACAACTGTCAGGATTCTGGCAGTTACCCCCCGATTAAATGATGAGTCTCGAGCCAAACTTGCAAAACTTCAAAAGGATTTATTGGGAGTTAACATGCCGGCATTGCCTGGGTGCAGCCGACTCTGAGACACGTAATTCCTTGTCACCCTTGAGCCTGGTTTTCTCCCACCCTCTGGGTGTATCGTGATTCATATCCTCCAATGGGACACATCCATAGCCCAGAGTCATCAATCATGCTCTCCAGTTAGAATTTTGCGCGGCAGAAACTCCAGTCACCTAGTTACTATCTTTGAAAAACTATGTATGGAATGCACTTTCGGTTTCCAAACTGCCGCACTGCTCTTTCCTAACCCCTTTCCCCCCCTCCCTTTCTGTTGGCAACTCTAAAAAGACCATAGAAATATTTTTTGAGTTGACATACCGCTTCACAAGGCGCCACAGTCCTTCTCTAAGCAGTTTTATAGTCAGCCTCTTGCCCCCAACAATCTGGGTCCTCATTTTACTGACCGTGGAAGGACAGAAAGCTGAGTCAACCTTGAGCCTGGTTTTTCCCCACCCTCCGGGTGTATCATAATTCATATTCTCCAACGGGACACATCCATAGCCCAGAGTCATCAATCAGGCTCTCCAGTTAGATATTTTCAAGACAGAAACTTCAGTCGCCTAGTTACTATCTTCGAAAAACTATTTATGGAATGCACTTTTGGTTTCCAAGCTGCCGCACTGCTCTTTCCAAACCCCTTTCCCTCCTCCCTTTTTGTTGGCAACTCTAAAAGGACCATAGAAATATTTTGTGAGCTGACAACAACACTCTTCTCATAAAGTCAAGGACAAGCTACCCTGCACGTGGCAAGGAGTGGTTGGAGAAATGTCTCCCGTTGGGGCGATGGCTGATTGGACCATGGGGTGGACTGGTGGGTGCGGGGCCTGAGGTTTTGGTTTTCGGTTACAAAGGGAAAACCCAGAACTCTTAGATTTGGGGTTTCCCAGATGCGCCAGTCTGACTTCTTTAATGCATTCTTCCTTGAAGGAACTTTCTGAGCGCTGAATGAAATGGGGAGTTTTGTTGGAACGCTGACAATAGCCCTTAGACTTACATGCCGCTTCACAAGGCTTTCCAGCCCCCACTCTGAGTGGTTTACAGAGTCAGCCTCTTGTCCCCAACAATTTGAGTCCTCATTTTACGGACCTGGGAAGGATCGAAGGCTGAGTCAACCTTGAGCTGGTCAGGATCGAGCTGCTGAACTCCTGGCAGTCGGCAGAATTAGCCTGTAGTGCTGCAGTCTAACACTGTACTACCAAATGGGGTCCTTGGTACTCTCTGAGATTGGATAATTTTCGCAGACCTTTCATGATCCAACTAGGTAAAATCATCAGTGCTGGAAGGGAGTGGGGTTTGTGGAGAGGAGGAAGACGAGGAGGAGGAAGACGAGGAGGATGAGGACGAGGACTGATGGTCCTGGTTGCTCTCTGAGCTTGGATGCTTTTTGCAGACATTTCACGACCCTGCTAGGGAACATCATCAGTTCTAGAAGAGGAGGAGGAGGAAGGAAGAGGAAGAGGAGGAGGAGGAGGAGGTGGAGGAGGAGGAGGAGGAGGAGGAAGAAGAGGAGGAGGAGGAGGAGGAGGACTGATGGTTCTGGTTGCTTTCCAAGATTGGATGCTTTTTGCAGACATTTCATGACCCTGCTAGGGAACATCATCAGTGCTAGAGGAGGAGGAGGAGGAGGAGGAGGAGAAGGAGGAGGAGGAGGAGAAGGAGGAGGAGGAGGAGAAGGAGGAGGAGGAAGAAGAGGAGGAGGAGGAGGACTGATGGTTCTGGTTGCTTTCCAAGATTGAATGATTTTTACAGAAATTTCATGACCCAACTAGGTAACATCACCAGGTGCGAAAAAGGAGTACTGATGATGTCACCCAGTTGGGTAATGAAATGTTTGCAAGAAAACCACCAAGCTGATCAAACCCCAAAGGCCTCACGTTTCATCCCTACTCTACAAATATTATCTTTTACCTGAAAACTAAGCTATACACATCATTATTATTATTATTATTATTATTATTATTATTATTATTATTATTATTATTATTATTATTATTCTTAGAAACCTCTTTCAGAGGTGCCCCTTTTCCAGGTCTGTCCTTTGATTTATTTTTCCCAAGAAAATGTGACCCCCAATACCAAAAGGCATTTCTTGAATAGAAGCACCTGACCGTACCCCAAATCCCATGCTCCCCTTACTCTTTTGGTGCATGATCAGGGTGTAGAGGCGGTGGAGTCCATCGGCTGCCCAGCAAGAGACGCTCTCGTTGGGGTCACTGCAGGCCAGGACCAGCCCCCCTGCGATCTTTCCCAACTTGATGGCCTTCAGTCCCTACAGCGGGTGGGGAAGGCGGGAAAATAAGAGGGCATATTATTTTATTCACGTATTTAATAAACATATTTATATAGGGGCTTCCCTGACATGGAATTGATGCTTATTTTACGAACTCTTTCTTACTTTGTTCCTCTGATTCAGGAAAAAGAGACATTTTTGTGAGGTGTTTTAGTTTTAGCTGGCTGGGGAATTCTGGGAGTTGAAGGCCGGGTGTAGTGGCTGGGGAATTCTGGGAGTTGAAGTCCACAAATCCTGGCTGGGGAATTCTGGGAGTTAAAGGCCGGGTGTGGTGGCTGGGGAATTCTGGGAGTTGAAGTCCATGCATGGTGGCTGGGGAATTCTGGGAGTTGAAGGCCCTGCATGGTGGATGGGGAATTCTGGGAGTTGAAGTCCATGCATGGTGGATGGGGAATTCTGGGAGTTGAAGGCTGGGTGTGGTGGCTAGGGAATTCTGGGAGTTGAAGTCCACAAATCCTGGCTGGGGAATTCTGGGAGTTGAAGGGCCTGCATGGTGGCTGGGGAATTCTGAGAGTTGAAGGTCGGGCGTGATGGATGGGGAATTCTGGGAGCTGAGATCTAGCTGTGCCCCTTTGCTTTCCCCCCAAATGCTGAAATCAGGGTTCTGAGATTTAGCAAAAGTCTGGAAAAAACAGCTCACTTCTTTGTTGAGGCAATGGTTGATGATGCAGCTGATGATCTTGGCAATCCGGGACAACGTTTGTTCTCGTTCCTCAGGATTTGGGGAGGTCATTCCTGGGGAAAGGAACTGGGGGGAAGGGAGGAAGGGAGGAAGATAAGAATGAGAAAGGGAAGGAGAGAGGGAGGGAAGGAAAGAAAAGAAGCCAGGGAGGGAGAAAGATAAGAAAGAAAGGTAAATAGGCATAAAGGAAGGAAAGATGGAAGGAAGATAAGAATGAGAAAAGGAAGGTAGGTAGGTAGGAAGAAAGGAGGGAGAGAGAAATAAGAATGAAAAAAGGAAGGATGGATGGATGAAAGGAAGTAAGTAAATAATAGTGAAAAGAAAGGAAGTTAAGAATAAAAAAGGAAGGAAGGAAGGAAAATGAGAATTAAAAAGGAAGGGTGGAATATGAGAATGAAAAAAGGAAAATAAGAATTAGAAAAGGAAGGAAGGAAGATAAAAGTGAAAAGGAAGAAAAGAATGAAAAAAAGGAAGAAAGGAAGGAAAAATGACAAAAGGAAGGAAAATAAGAATCAAAAAGGAAGAATGAAAAAAGGAAGAAAGGAAGGAAGATAAAAATGAAAAAGGAAGAAAGGAAGATCAGCATGAAAAAAGGAAGAAAGGAAGGAACGTAAAAATGAAAAAAAAGAAGAAAGGAAGAAAAGAATGAAAAAAGAAAGACAGGAAGGAAGAATGAAAAAAGGAAGGAAGGAAGGTACGGATGGAAAAAGGGAGGGAGGGAGGAAATGAGAGGAAAGAAAGAGAGGAAGGAAGGACACTTCATTGGAACCCAAATCAGGTATGAATTATAATTGTGGGACAGGCTGCCAAACATCGCTCTAATTTCCCTGCCCATTTCATCTCATCCCCACAACCATTTTCCCTGCACAACCAGGCTGCGCATCTCCAGCCAAGCCTGCTCAGACTGCGGTGGGCTGTGGGGGTCCCTGCCTTCAGGCAGGGTCCTTTTCCAAAATTATTTTCATGCCGCTCCCGGTTGGTCTTTGCGCGGGAAAAATGACACTCACCCTGAGGATGTCCCTCAGCAGCGTGGCGTTGTAGTACTCGTCTCGGAAGCCATCTTTCCCACTGTCCATATTGGTGGTAACCAGGTCCACACATTCCAGGAACTTGGACTTCTCTGGTACATCCTAAGGACAAACACACACACCCCAGAAAAGTTAAAAATACAATTTTGGCAAGAAAAACAGGAGTGGGGTTTGATGGTATCAACTCGTAAAATATTCCCATGGTCTTTTTAGAGTTGCCAACAGAAAGGGTGGCAGCTTGCAAACCGAAAGTGCATTCCATAAATGTTTTCAAAGATAGTAACTAGGTGACTGAAGTTTCTTCCCTCCCTCCCTTTCTCCCTTCCTCCCTTTGTTCCTTCCTTCCTTCCTTCCCTGACTGGGGAATTCTGGGGCTTAGAAGTCCAGGTATCTTAAAATTGACAAGATGGAGATTCAAAGGCCTGAATGAAAATAAAATTAATATAATAGCAGACTAGATAATAGATAATCAGAGTTGGAAGGTCATCTAGTGCAACCCCCCTTGTAGGTCATCTAGTCCAACCCCCTGCCCAAGCGGGAGACCCTACACCATTTCTGACAGATGGGAGTCTGATCTCTTCTTGAAAGCCTCCAGGGATGAAGCTCCCACAACTTCCGAAGGCAACTTCTGTTCCATGGGTGGATTGTTCTCACTGTCAGAAAATGTCTCCTTATTTCCAGGTTGAATCTCTCCTTGTTCAGTTTCCATCCATTCTTCCTTGTCTGGCCTTCGGGTGCTTTTTGGAGAATAGCTTGACCCCCTTCCTCCTCTCTGTGGCAGCCCCTCAAATACTGGAAGATGCTCTCCTGTCTCCCCTGGTCCTTCTCTTCCCTAGACTAGCCAGGCCCCAGTTCCTGCAACCGTTCTTCATATGTTTTAGCCTCCAGTCCCCTAATCCTCCTGGTTGCTCTTCTCTGCACTTTTTCTAGAGTCTCAACCTCTTTTTTGTAATGTGGTGAACAAAACTGGATGCGGTACTCTAGGTGTGGCCTTACTAAGGCTTTATAGAGTGGTATTAGTACCTCACTTGATCTTGATCGTATCCCTCTGTTAATACAATTTAGGATTGCATTGGCTTTTTTAGATCTTCCTTTGGACAGTCCAGGTAGAAGAAGAGAATCTCACCTGAGATTTCTCATGGAGGAAAGCGCGCATCCAACCCACGGCCTCTTTGAAGTGATACTCTGAATCCACGGAACTAAAACTTGCTTGAGAAGATACGGAGCTTGGTGAATCTAGAAGAGAGATGTGGTCCAACCTGGGTGATACCTTCCACTCCACATCAATAATAACGAAAACTTTGGGGAGGGCTAGTGACTGGAAACCCTTTGGGGGGTCCCTGGTTGAAGGCTCTCAACACCTCTAGTTACGGCCTGCATCTTCCTCAGCTTTATGGACTCCACCACGATCCCTAAACTATGGAGATGCTAGTGGAACAAATGCAAACCGTAGTCTAGGACGGGGTGGACTTACCACCTGCCAACCTGAAGTCCTTGTGGACTTCAACTCCCAGAATTCATGGCTGGCTGAGGAATCCTGGGAGTTGAAGTCCACAGCTTCCTCAGCCAGCCATGAATTCTGGGAGTCGACGTATGTTATAAAATTATATTTTATAGCATACTAGCTCGATCCCCGTGCTTCGCTATCAAACTATGTGGTCTGGCTTAGTTTTGGGGGAGGAAAAACAAGAGGAAAAATTTCTGCCCCCCAGCATCCATCAGTATTCATCTGGCTAGCATCCTGTCAGTGGGTGAGAGTGTTGAGGGCTGTTTGGAAACTGAAGCAGTATTTGCTGTGTGAGCAAGACAGCAAGGAGCCTGGGCGGGGCTTAGCTCAACTGTTCTGTACTAAAGCTGCTTGGTGCTCAAATGAAACTGAAACTCCTCTGCTTGTGTTTTGCATTTGGAACAGATTTCTTTTCAGGTGGGGAGGGGGAGTAGAACTCCTTAGCGTCAGAGCATGTTAATAATAATAATAATATGCGAAATACTAATGCTCTGATGGTCATTTCGAACAAGCCTTTCTTAGTGCGCACCTAGAAGCCAAGAGGAACATAGGTGCCAAATTTCACATTTGTAGAGATTTTGTGATGATGCAGGAGTAGTATTTCGTATATACAGTATAAATAAAGATAAAGATTCAATTTTTAGTTAAACAGTGTGTTGTCTTAGTACAAATAAGTTTAGGAAATAATAATTAAAGTGTTAACAACAATATTCACTACATTTGTTTTAGTTCTGTAATAATAAGAATAAGAATAATAATAACTTATCCATTTTAAAAACCTCTCTTAGAGCATTAGTCCTTTTCTTTCATCTACATGTTTCTAACTTCTGTTTTTATTAGCTAGCCATTGATAAAATGAGACCCATGTCAAAAAGTATTCCGTTTCTTCCTTTTCCTTAGTTGTAAGTGTTCGCCTATCCATTTCTAACATTTTTTAAAAAATCACATTTTCGTCTGTAGGGATCTCTTTACTTTTCCATTGTTGTGCAAATACAATTCTAGCTGCAGTTAATACATGTATGGTAGAATCAAATATGTATTCCCCTTGTTATACTTATCCGATAAAACGCCCAATAGAAATATTTCTGGTTTTAAACCTACATGTTACTTTATCTTTACAACCACGTGCGCATTTTTGTGTAATATTCTTTTTTGATTTGGGGCATGTCCACCACATGAGCGCTCTGGTGGTCTAGAGGTGGAGCTCTCGCCTCACAATCAGAAGGCCGTTAGTTCGATCCCATGTAGAGGCTAGACTCTCCTGCTTGAGCAGGGGGTTGGACTAGATGACCTCCAAGGTCCCTTCCAACTCTGTTATTCTATGTTCTATAGGATGAGTCCAGGAATGGGATTCAAAAATCGCTGCCCAGTTGCTGGGTGGGGGTAAGCCATGGTGGGTGTGGCCTACCAGAACTTCCCTCAGGCCTCTGGGAGGGCGAAAATGCCCCTCCCCCAGGCTCCGGAGGCTTTCCGGAAGCCGGAAACACTTACCTGCATCCAAAACGGGCCACGTGGAAACTTCTGGGAGGGGTGGGTTGGGTTGGGCAGGGGCCAGCTGGTTGGTTCAACTAATTTAACATCCGGTTCATGTGAACCGGTTCGAACCGTCTGAATTCCACCCGTCTTGGAAGTTGTCAAGTTCGGAGACCTCCCACCCTAAGTCCTGTAGAAGGTGAAGTCTTGGGATTTGGTGGGTCCACCCCCTGCTTCTTCCTTCCAAGGACAGGTAGGGTTGGGTGGGCTGGGTCTTGGTGGGTGGGGTCCCTCAGCTAAGGGAAAATGTAGTGGGGAGGATGAGTTGGACTTTTAAGGACATCTAGTTGAAACCCTGATTGGTGAAGGATCTCACTGACGTGAGTGGTGCTCATCTCAACAATATTATGTGTTTTTGTATGTTGTGGGTGTGTGTTGGGGAGGGTTCCAGGCAGACCGTGGTCTGCAGCTTCAGCTACATCACTATTTCTCAACTGGGGGCCACCTTTAAGGCAGGTGGACTTCAACTCCCAGAATTCCCCAGCCAGCCAGCCGTGGCTGTTTTTTCTCTCTCTTAAAATCTCCTAAAGGTGGAGAGAGATTGCAGAGGAAGGGATTATAAGAGAGTAAGCTATGCTGGCTGGGGAGAATTCTGGGAGTTGAAGTCCACAAATCTTAAAAATTCCTGAAATTGGCAAATACTGATTTAGGGAGTGTCTGCAGGTGAACAAAGGTTTTTTTTTTTAAAAAAAGTCAAAATAGTGTCCAATCAAAACTTTGCCCTTCTTCATAAGAAGTGGGGTTTGCCACCGGTCTCTTTTTTAAAAAAAAAAAAAAACTTCTTTTGCCCCAAATGCTCCTTTATCTAATTTAATCTGTTAAAAATTTGCAGCAGTGGCTGCAAGGACATTTAAGCTTGGTTTGTCTTAAACCCGGTTTGGATTTAATGGAGGTTTTCACTAATGGGAGTGGTGCTCATCTCAGCATATTGTGTGTTTTTGTGTTTGTGGGTATGTGTTGGGGGGGGTGGGGTGTTTCCAGGCAGATTGTTCTCTGCAGCGTCAGTTAAATCACTGTTTCTCAACTTGTGGCCTGGGGCCACTTTTCAGGGACTTCAACTCCCAGAATTCCCCAGCCAGCCGTATCTGTTTCTTTTTTCTCTTAACCTCCTAAAGTGGAGAGAGAGATTGCAGAAGAAGGGATTACAAGAGAGTAAGACTATGCTGGCTGGGGGATTCTGGGGGTTGAAGTCCACTCGTCTGAAAAGCATCCAAAGTTGAGAAATCTAAGAATCTTAGATTCAAATCTGAGAACCTTATTAACGTGTCCGAACATCGATTTCCAATGAAGTTTGCACAAGCGTCGCCATCTTGAGACAATGTGCGGTGTTAAGATTTACCGCAACGTCATAAAAACAACCTATGGAAACCACAGTTCCCCCAAAAGATTTCCTCTATGTGCAATGCAATGTTAAAATGACACCCCCACACACAAAGACCCCAAATTTACCAGCATGCCTGGGGTAGCAGCTTCCACTGCTTTCCTTTCCTGTGTTAAGGATCTTGAAATCTCTGGAAGACGAAGATTGTTCAAACATCCCGTGGCTTCTTGTGTCGCTGAGGGAGAAAAACGCATTTGTTCACCCCACAGGCTTCACGAGCTCAGTTTAAAGACTCGTAATTCACCCATCACGCCCCTTTTGAAGACCCGTGGACTTCACAACTCCCAGAATTCCCCAGCCAGCCAGCCATGTCTGTTTCTTTTTCCTCTTAAAATCTCCCAAAGTGGAGAGATTGCAGAGGAAGGGATCACAAGAGAGGTCAGCAAGCAGTGCTGGAGCCCGTGCCTCTTCAAATGGCCAACCCCGGCTCTAAGCGTGAAAAGTCTTCTCTCTCTTCCTTTGTGATTTCTTTCCTCGATGGTGGATTTCCGGGATCTCGGATGGGCCTTCCCGCACGCGTTGCTGCCTTCACACAATCGGGTCCGGTAGATTTATTTGCGCAGCATGCCGGGTTTGGTTAACGTGAATTTTTGTGGGCTTGTTTGTGGCTGAGCAGCTTGCGGGAACCGGGATTTGGGGTCTTAAAATGGTGCGGTGTGTTGCAGGACTCAGGAAACAGACTCAAAAATTGGCTTAAATTGCCAAATGAGGTTTCACAACCATTCCAGCTAAAACAGCCAGGGACTCTGGCTCTTTTTTTTTTTCTTTTCTTCTTCTTCTTCTCTTCCCTCCCTTTTCCTTTCTCCTTCCTTCCTTCTTTTCCTCCCTCCCCTCCCTTCCTGTCTTTTTTTCCTTTCCCTTTCTTTCCTTCCTTCTCTTTTTCTTTTATCTTTTATTCTCCGTCCTTTCCTTTTCCTCCCTTTCTCCTTCCTTCTTTTCCTTCTTCCCCCTCCCCCCGCCTGCCTTTTCCCCGTCTTCCTTCCACCCTTCTTTTTCTTCTTTCCTTTTTCTGTCCATTCTTTCTTCCTTTTCCCTTCCTTTTCCTCTTCCTTTTTGTCTTTTCTTCCTTCCTTTTCTGTCTTCCTTTTCTTCCTTTTTTCTTTTTCTTCCTTCTTTTCCCGTTCTTCCTTTCTTCTTCTCTTCTTCCTTTTCCTCTTTTCTCCTCCCTTCCTTTTTCTCGTCTTTTTCTTCTTTCCTTTTTCTGTCCATTCTTTCTTCCTTTTCCCTTCCTTTTCCTCTTCCTTTTTGTCTTTTCTTCCTTCCTTTTCTGTCTTCCTTTTCTTCCTTTTTCTTCCTTCTTTTCCTGTTCTTCCTTCCTTCTTCTCTTCTTCCTTTTCCCCTTTTCTCCTCCCTTCCTTTTTCCGTCTTTTTCTTCTTTCCTTCCTTTTTCCTTTTTCTCTTCTCCTTTCTTTTTCTTCTGCTTCCTTCTTTTGTCCCTTCCATTCGGCTGATGCAAATCAGGACAGTGTTGATGTTTGATCTTCAACTTTCAACTCTGGATGTGATTTCATTTCTTTCCATTTTCATTCGTCGCGGGCTCTTTCCACTCTTGGGGGGGGCACATTCTCACCATCTGTGTGTCGTCCCCCTCAACTCTCACCTCCAAACACCTTTAACTGGTAATATCCCAGAACAACGGGAAACTCCAAGCCTTTTAAATGTCTAATTCCTTGCAAAACTCCTGTTTGCCATTGTGACAACTGTCTTGTCGTTTGGCTAGGTTCCTGGAGCATCATAGACCACCTATGGACCTGGTGAGGCAGAACTAAAAACCAGCCCATTCCAAAACTGGTGTTATCTTCTCTTTTCTTCTCAAGGGGGGAAAAAAAATCCATCTTTTTAGAATTTCAGCACTGATGATGTTTCCTAGTTGGGTCATGAAACGTCCGCAAGGAAACAAGCAAGCTCAGGGAGCGCCAAGGACCTCACAGTCCTCCTCCTCCTCCTCCTCCTCCTCCTCCTCCTCCTCCTCCTCCTCCTCCTCCTCCTCCCCACAAACTCCTCTCCCTTCTAGCACTGATGATGTTCCCTAATTGGGTCATGAAACGTCTAAGCTCAGAGAGCAATCAAGGACCTCGCAGTCTTCCTTCTCCTCCTCTTCTTAGCACGTACGCTTTGAGAAGAGAATTGCACAACCATTTTGTCTGGAATGATATCGTGTCTCCTGTTTTGAGGAAGGGGTTTGACTAGGACAGCAGTCCTCAACTGGTGGCCCATGAGAAAATTTTGGTGGTCCGCAGGAAAATTATTTGCATTTTTTAAATATTGCACTGTGTCAGGGGTCCTCAAACTAGGGTCCCTGGGTTGGATACGTGCAGTGAAAGCTTGTGTTGCTGCAGAGACTCCCCCCTTGGGGTCCCTTTGGTGCAGGTCAGAAGGAAAACTTGGGGTCTGCTTCAGCCTCTTCCCACTTGGGGTCTGCTTCAGCCTCCGGGTGGGGGGCTTCGGGTGAAGGCTGGAGGGAGGGGCCGCTGGTGGCGAAGAGCCCGAGGGCCTCGTTCCAATGGGGGATGCATCACGGTCTGGAACTGGCCAACCATCTCAGTCCACTGAGCTTCCAGGCACCGTCGGGACCTGGCCTTACACTCCCGCAGGTCTTCTCTCTGCCCGTGCTCCGAGTCAGGGGTGGGATTCAAATTTCTTAACCACTGGTCCCTGCGGGCGTGGCCTAATTTGTGGGTGTGGCCTGGGGGGGTCATGGGACTGGGTGAACATGGCTTGCTGACTGGGCATGGCTTGGTGGTCATGGGACTGGCTGGGCGTGACTTTGTAGGTAAACATTATAAATATTTAGGTAAATATTGAATTTTTTTTTATTTAAAACAAAGGGCAACTTTTACCCAAAATCAGGCAGGCAGGCAGATTGAGTTGCTCCCAGAATCACAGATTCACTTAGAGATCTATCTATCTGCAATCGGCTACCTGAGTCTGTCACATAAAATTTGCTTGCAAGCAAACTCACAATATTAACTCCCAACACACCATATATGTAAATATTGAATTGTTTATAAAAAAAAGAGCAACTTTTACCCAAAATCAGGCAAAGCAGGCAGGCAGATTGAGTTGCTCCCAGAATCACAGATTCACTTAGAAATCTACCTTTCTGCAATCTGCTGCCTGAGTCTATCACATAACATTTGCTTGCAAGCAAACTGACACAATTAACTCCCAACACACCATGTATGTAAATATTGATTTTTTTTATTAAAAGAATAACTTTTACCCAAAATCAGGCAAAGCAGGCAGGCAGATTGAGTTGCTCGCAGAATCACAGATTCACTCAGAGATCTATCTTTCTGCAGTCTGCTGCCTGAGTCTGCACTCAAAAATAGAAGCTTCCCTCCTAAGGAAGGTTCAGCTCTGCTTTTAGATTAGCTGAAAAGCAAGAAATCCAACCGTTTCCTGCTTTCTAGCTAATCTAAATCTCCCGGCACAGCAGAACAGCCGATGCTTAGTCGGGGGAAAAAAAGGAATAATAGCAATTTACCAAACGCAAGCAAGTTTGATGGCGCGCATGCCAGGTAAGGAGTGAGTGGGCAGGGAGGGGCAGGGCCAGCCAGGGGCATGATTTGCCAGTTCTCTGAACTGGGCAGAATCAAAACAACCGGTTCTATAGAACCAGTCTGAATCCTACTCCTGCTCCTAGTCCTCAGTGAGATGCTTTTTCTGAGCCTCCTTGATTTTGTCTGATCCAATTGGAACTGAGCCAGCCTGTCTCCTGGTGGCTGCTTAGCTCCAGCCGCTGCTTCTATTGGGTTCCTCAGGAGTCCAGGTGGGCAGGCGAGGAGGGGCCGGGAGGGGAGGGATGAGTAGAAGCCGGTGAGAAGCCCCCTCGATGTGAATGACATCGAAGTTGGCCACGGCCACTCAGTCATGTGTCCACCTACCATGCCCCCACCCAGCCGGTCATTAGGCAGATCGTGATTAGCAGTCCGCGGGATTTTAAAATTATGAATTTAGTGGTCCCTGAGGTCCGAAAGGTTGGTGACCCCTGGAGTAGATGACCTCCAAAGGCCCCTTCCAACTCCGTTCTCCTCTTTTAGTCGGGTCATGAAACATCAAAGAGCAGCAAGGACCACGAAGGGGCACATTACCTGCTCAACCGATGTGGAGAAGTGCCTCTCAGAAGCCAGGCTGGAAAAGGTTGCAAAGCTCGAATGGATCCGACGTTCAAATGAGCGAGTGCAGAAATAATCTCCCATCCAAAGTCACCCGTCTGGCCCCTTCCGGGTTCAAATCCCAGGACTCCGGAATCCAAGGCCACACAGGTGGGCTACATTCCAGCATCCAGGACAGTTGGTGATGTCATAGTGCCCAACCTGTTGACTCCACCAAAGGCCACCAACTGACCTTCCCCAAAGAAGCCCGCGCAGCTCTGAGGATCGGTGGGCCGATCCTTCAAAATATGAAACCGTGTTTTTGAGTTTCATCCCATGAAGAGCGAGGAGGTCGCACATTCTACCTACCAGCCTTCTTCATCCCTGGAAGCTTTCAAGAAGAGACCAGACTGCCAGCTGTCAGAAATGGTGTAGGGTGTGTTTGGGCACCGGGGTTGGAATAGATGACCTCCAGGGTCCCAACCAGCTCTATTATTTTATATTCAATGGAACATTGTCTACGGAAGTTGTGAGAGCTTCAACCCTGGAAGCTTTTAAGAACAGAAGGGACTGCCATCTGTCAGAAATGGTGGAGGGTCTGGTTGGGCAGGGGGTTGGACTAGATGACCTCCAAGGTTTCTTCCAAGTCTTATTATTTTATATTCAAAAGAACAGAAGTTACCTTCAGAAGTTGTGGGAGCTTCATCCCTGGAGGCTTTTTTGAAGAGACCGGACTGCTATCTGTCAGAAATGGTGGAGGGTCTTCTTGGAAAGGGGGGTTGGACTAGATGACCTCTAAGGCCCCTTCCAACTCTTATTAATTTGTAATCAGCCATTTTAAGAACCCCTTAGAAAGTGGGATGGAGTCACCTTAGAACGGTAGAAACCAGCTTACAGCTCCTATCTCTTACCAAAAGTCTCCTAAGCTTGGCCCCTCTTAAGTAACTCATATGGTCATTAAGTGAAACCAGTTCCCCCCCACTAACTTCGCTTGTTGGAAGCTAGCTGGGAAGGTCACAAATGGTGATCATGTGAACCAGGGATGCTATAACCGTCGTAAATACATACCAGTTGCTGAGCGTCCCAAAGTTGATCATGTGACCATAGCAATGTTGTGATGGTCGTAAGTGCGAGAACCAGTTGCAAGTCCCTATTTTTCCGTGCCGCTGAAATTTTGAGAACAGCCACTAAACGAACGATTGTATTGTGAGGATTACCAGTAAGCTGCTGTATTCCCTTATTTGAGCAAAGTGGGGACATTAATAAATATTTAACAACGATCCATCGTGCTAAACTTGGTTAGGATTCATTTTGGCTTGTTTTTTTTAAACCCTTCTGCGTGTTGTGCAAATGCCACGTTGAGTTAGTGCCTCCTACTCTAAAGAAGAGGATTAGGGGTGACATGATAGCAGTCTTCCAATGTCTGAGGGGCTGCCCCAAAGAAGAGGCAGTCAAGCTATTCTCCAAAGCACCTGAGGGCAGGACAAGAAGAGAGAGAGAGAGAGAGGGAGGGAGGAGAGAAAGAAAGAGAGAGAAGAGAGAAAAAAGTACAAACGAAAGAAAGAGAGAGAGAAAGGAAGAGAGAGGCAGGGAGGATAAAAAAGAAAGAGAGAAAGAGAGAAAGGAAGGAAGAGAGAGAAAGAAAGAAAAAGAGAGAGAATGAGAAAGATAAGAAAGGGAGGGAGGATAAAAAGAAAGAGAAAGAGAAAGAAAGAGGGAGGGAGGATAAAAAGAGAAAGAAAAAGAGAGAAAGAAAGAAAAAGAGAAAGAGAGGGGGATGAAAAAAGAAAGAAAAAGAGAAAGAGAGAAGGAAAGAGGGAGGATAAAAAAAAGAAAAGAAAAAGAGAGAAAGAAAGAAAAGAGAGAGTAAGAAAGAGGGATGATAAAAAAGAAAGAAAAAGAGAGAGAGAAGGAAAGAGGGAAGGAGGATAAAAAGAAAGAAAGAAAGAAAGAAAGAAAGAAAGAAAGGAGGGAGGGAGGGAGGGAGGGAGGGAGGAAAAGGAAGGAAGAAAGAAGGAAGGAATGAAGAAGGAAAGGAAAGAAAGAGAAAGAAAGTGAGAGAAGGAAGAATGGAAGGAAGGGAATGAAGACAGGAAAGAAGAAAGACAGAAAAGAAAGAAAGAGAGAGAGAGAGAGAGAGAAAGAAAGAAAGAAAGAAAGAAAGAAAGAAAGAAAGAAAGAAAGAAAGAAAGAAAGAAAGAAAGAAAGAAAGAAAGAGGCAGGCAGGCAGGCAAGGAGGGAGACAGGAAGGCATGATAGCAGTCTTCCAATGTTTGAGGGGCTGCCCCAAAGAAGAGGCAGTCAAGCTATTCTCCAAAGACCCTGAAGGCAGGAGAAGCAGCAACGGGTGGAAACTATAAGGAGAAATTTCCTGAGAAATTGAGAATAATTAACCCATGGAACTGCTTGCCACCACAAGTTGCGGATGCTCCATCACTGGAGGTTTTTAAGAAGAGACTGGACAGCTAGTTGTCTGAAATGGTCTAGGGTCTTCTGCTGGAGCAGGGGTTGGACTAGAAGACCTCCAGGATCCCTTCCAACTCTTGTTCTATTTAATCAATCAGAATAGAACCGGAAGGGACCTTGTGGGTCATCTAGTCCAACGCCCCCCCCCCGCTCAAGTAGGAGATCCTAGACCCGTGTTGGCGAACCTATGGCACGCGTGCCGGAAGAAGTGGCACACAGAGGCACTTCTGCGGGCACGCGAAAGCTCGCCCGTAAGAGCCGCATTGCGCATGCGCACACGCCGCCGCCGGACAGCTGATTTTCAGGTATTTGGTGCACATGCATGGGGGGGCACAGGAGACACATCATGCGCAGACGTGTAGCGCACACGGGGTCATGCCCGCATGCAGAGATGCGCAGCACATGGGGCGGATCGTGCGTGCATGCAGATGCATGGCGCATGGGGGAAGTATATGTGCAGATGCATGGCATGCAGTGGGGGAATCGCATGGCATGCAGAGGTGCGCGGTGCACGTCGAGAATCAGTGCGTGCATGCGCAGGGGAGTGGGGGGGTCTCAGCATGCTTTGCCTTCTGGGTGCTGGCATGCAAGCGCGAGCACACATGCAATTATCAGCACGGGAGCTGAAAAAGGTTAGCCACCACTGTCCTAGACCATTACTGACAGAGGGCAGTCCAGTCTCCAGGAATGAAGCTCCCGCAGCTTCTGAAGGCAACTTCTGTTCCATTGAACATGGATAATAGAGTTGGAAGGGACCTTGGGGGTCATCTAGTCCAACCCCCCCAACCAAGCAGGAGACCCTACACCATTTCTGACAGATGGCAGCCCAGTCTCTTCTTGACAGCTTCCAGGGATGAAGCTTCCACAGCTTCTGAAGGCAACTTCTGTTCCATTGAACATGGAATAACAGAGTTGGAAGGGACCTTGGAGGTCATCTAGTCCAACCCCCCCCCCCACCCAAGCAGGAGACTCTACACCATTTTTAACAAATGAAAGTCCAGTCTCTTGAAAGCCTCCAGGGATGAAGCACCCACAACTTTTGAAGGCAACTTCTGTTCCATGGGTGGATTGTTCTCAACTGTCAGGAAATTTCTTCTTAATTTTAGGTTGCTTCTCTCCTTGATTAGTTTCCATCCATTCTTCCTTGTCTGGCCTTCGGAATAGTTTTGACTCCCTCTTCTTTGGGGCAGCCCCTCAAATACTGGAAGATTGCTGTCATGTCCCCCTTAGTCCTTCTTTTCTCTAAACTAGCCAAATCCCAATCCTGCAACCGTTCTTCTTCGTATATTTTACTTTCCAGCCCTTTCATCCTGGTTAAGTTGCTCTTCTTTGCAGTTTTTCCAAAGTCTCAACATCTTTCTTGTAATGCGCTTGATTAAAACTGGACGCCGGATTCCAGGTGTTTCCATCACTCTCTCCTTGTGACAACACAGCCTCATTGGTGCCTGTGGTCATTTGAGCGATGCCATTACTGGCCCCGTTATACTGGGACCTCATTGGCACGACAGCAAAATGGCACACGCAACCTCTTTCACGATGCTTAAATTCAAAGGAACGAAGGGATTGAGGAAGCGATCTTAATAAATGCAAGTGTAATGGATGTGCCTCTTGAGAAACAGATAAAGAGTTACTCTAACTTCTTTCCTGGATTGGGGGTTTCCATCCATTTTTTTTTTTTAATCTTGCCTTCTGGTGTTTTGGAAAATAAAAGTGGAACCCTTCTTCTTTGTGGCAGTTTCAACGTTTCAGGGGCTGCCCCAAAGAAGGGGGTCCAACTTATTCTCCAAAGCAGTGGTCACGCACTGAATGGTCTGCGAGAAAATTTTGGTGGTCTGCAGAGAAATGGTCCCCCCAAAAGCAATTAATCCAGGCTGTGTGGGAACACAAGGCTGCGCCGCCCACATGGACTGTGGGAACGCAAGGCTTGCGTCGCTTGCATTGCAAACAATATGAGGTAGTGAGGGGAAGGGGAAAAGGGTGGAGGGGGGTACTTGCCTCATGCGTCCCACACGCCTGGCCTGGCCACCGGGCTGCTTCTTTCTGCTTCTTTCTTCTTCTTCTTTTGGCTGCACGCAAGGAAAGCAGCCAAAGTCTTTCTTTCTCTCCCCCAAACTCCGCCAAAAATGAGTCTTTGGGACCCTGCAAGGCCTCCTGCTCCAAGAGGCTGCGCCGGCAAAGACTAATTTCTGGCGGAGTTTGGGGGAGAGAAAGAAAGACTTCTGCGGCTTCTGCTGCTTTCCTTGCATGAAGCCAAAAGTCTCTCCCTCCCTCTGAGAACGGAGCTGGAGACGGTATCCTGCGATCCCAAATAAAGAACGATCGATCGGTAGGAAAACAAGGTGGGGGATTTTCCTGCTGACATTTTTGGGGATTTTCCCAGTCTCTGGTTCACGGGATTTAAAATGATGAGCTTGGTGGTCCCTGAGGTCCAAAAGGTTGGCGACCTCTGGACTAGATGACCTCCAAGGTCTCTTCCGAGTCTATAATACCATTACTGATAGGACTAGTCCCTTCTGGGCCTCTTTTTCTGCCATTATACAACTGAGGGCTCAGCTCTTATCTGACTGTTCTCTTCCCACCGTCCCCCAAGGTCTTTCCAACACACCATTATAATCAGTGGTGGGATTCAATCTATTCGCACCACTTCGGCTGAACCGGTGGTTAAACTGCTGGCTCTCGCCTCCCGTCCCCTTTCAGGAGTCCCCCCCACCATGCCCGTTTTTGCACCCAGGAGGCTGCAGGGAAGCCTACTGGGCCCAAAACAGGCTGTGTGTGTGGGGGTGAGGGTGCAGCGTGCCCCCCTGCGGTCCGTTTTTGCTCTGAGAAGGCTGCAGAGGGGCCGACTAGGCCCAAAACAAGGTGCGGGGGTGGTGGTGGAGGGTGCAATGTGCCCACCCCGCCATGGCTTGTTTTGCTCCCAGAAGGCTGCAGAGGCCTACTAGGCCCAAAACAAAGTGCGAGGGGGAAGGTGTGGCATGCCCCCCCCCGGCTGATTTTTGCCCCCAGGCTACAGGGAGATTCACAAGGCCCAAAACAGGGCGCCGGGGAAGCGTGGCTCCCTTGTGGCCCGTTTTTGCTCCTAGGAGTCTGCAGAGAGGCCTACTAGGCCCAAAATGGGGTGCGGTGGGGGAAGGGTGCAATGTGCCCCCTCCACAGCCTGTTTTTGCTGCCAGGCGGCTTCAGGGAGACCCATAGGTCCAAAATGTGTGTGCAATGCACCTCCCCCCCATCCCGGCCTGGTTTTGCTCCCAGGAGGCTGCAGGGAAGTCTACTAGGCCCAAAAACAAGGTGCTGGGGTGTGTGTGTGTGTGTGAGGGTGTGATGTGCCCTCACCCCCACAGCCTGCTTTTGCTCCCAGGAGGCTGCAGGGAGGCCTATTAGGCCCAAAACATGTGTTCGTGTGTGTGTGTGTGCACACGCCCATGCGACAGTCCTCCTCATGGCCCATTTTGCCCCCAGGAGGCCTACTAGGCCCAAAACACATGTGCGTGTGTGTGTGTACACGCATGTGACACAGTCCTCCTCATGGCCCATTTTTGCTCCCAGGAGGCTTCAGGGAGGCCTACTAGGCCCAAAACACGTGTGTGTGTGTGTGTGTGTGTGGCACACGCCCATGCAACACAGTCCTCCTCATGGCCCATTTTTGCTCCCAGGAGGCTTCAGGGAGGCCTACTAGGCCCAAAACACATATGTATATGTGTGTGTGTACGTGCATGTGACACAGTCCTCCTCATGGCCCATTTTTCCTCCCAGGAGCTTTCAGGGAGGCTTATTAGGCCCAAAACGTGTTTGTGTGTGTGTGTGCGTGTGTGTGTGTGTGTATGCGCACACGCATGTGACACAGTCCTCCTCATGGCCCATTTTTCCTCCCAGGAGCTTTCAGGGAGGCTTATTAGGCCCAAAATGGGGCACGGGGGTGGCAGTGTCCCCCTGCAGCCCGTTTTTTGCTCGGGCGGGGGTGCAGGAGGCCGAGTGCTGCCTGTCACCCCCCGCCCAGCCACCCCCCCAGCTCATCCTTAGAGCAGAGAGTTATAAATTATTTGAATCCCACCACCGATGACCTCACGTCGTCTTGGTCCTTCCCCCAAGGGTCTCCCTCCCTCTTTCCAAGGATTCAATGCACCCCCAATTCCCGGAGACGAAAATGCATCCCTTTTCTCCAAAATAGAACCGAGTATTTATATATATATATATTAATGTTAACACTTCTCTTTACAAAAGGAATCCAGCAGCGAGGAGGTCGAGCCGAAGCCGGAGGGCGCAAGCCCCCTCGGAGCCTGGCTCTCTCTGCAAGAGAGGGGAGCGGGCTGCAGTCCCCGGCTGAGAGGGGAGGCAGGGGGGGACCCTGCTGGCTGTTCACAGCAGTCCTAGCTCCAGGGTGGCCTCTCTGGAATCCATCGTCCACAGCCTCGAAAGCGACTCTTGGTCCAATAGGGTTGGGAAGACAATTCTGGGCATTCCCCCCCACGCCGCCCAGGGGTCAATTGCTTGAGAAGATGAATGCTGTTCACCGCCTGCAAGGATGAAAAGCATGAAAAAAATTAACTTAAATCGTTTTCTTTCTCCCTCTCTTTCATTCTCCTTCCTTCCTTCCTTCTTTCCTCCCTCCCTTTCTTTATCTTTCCCTTTTTTCTTCCTTTCTCCTTGCCCTCTTTCATTTTCCTTCTCTTTCCTTCCTTTCTCCCTTTTATTTTTCTTCTTCCCTCCCTTTTCTTTTTCCTCCCTTCTTTCCTTTCTTTCTCCCTTTTCTTTTCTTCCCTCCCTCCCTTTCTCTCTTTTCTTTTCCCTCCCTTTTCTTTTTTCTCTTTCCTTTCCTTTCTCCTTCCCTTTTCTTTCTTTCATTTTCCTTCCTTCTTTCCTTTGTCCTTCCTTTTCTCTTTCCTTCTTTTTAACTTTATCCTTCCTTCCTTTCCTTCTTCTTCCTTTCCTCCCTCCTTCTTTTCATAGATAGATAGATAGATAGATCGATCTTTGGTTATTCGGGTTTTCTCCCGCATAAGATTGGAAGTATCTAGGCAACGTTTCGATGAAGTCTCATTCATCACTTACTCTGAGAAGCACAGAGCAGAAGACACAAGCCTGAAGATGATGAATGAGACTTCATCAAAACGTTGCCTAGATACTTCCAATCTTACACGGGAGAAAACCCGAATAACCAAAGATCCACATACTAATACCCGCAAGAACCTCAGAAAACACACACACACACACACACATATATATGAAAGCTGTCTATTTATCTATCTCTATTTGATTTTACGGATACTGTGACTGCAGCTAGAACTGTATTTGTGCTACAATGGAAAGGTGAAGAGATCCCAACAGATGAAAATGTGATTTAAAAAAAAATACTAATGCCAACTCATAAAACATTTCTATGCCTGTTTTAGAGTTGCCATGAAGGGGGAGAGAAATTTGAAAGAGCAATGCAGCAAAAAGTGCATTCCATTCTTACCTTGCAAAGATTATAACTAAGCTACTGGAATTCCTGCCGTGCAAAAATCTCTATAATTGGAATAACATGATTGATGACTCTTGGCTGTGGACTGTTTCGGTTGGAGAATATGAATTATGATACACCCAGAGGGGTAGGTGGGAGAAACCAGGGTCAAGAGGGTGACAGTGAATTATGTGTCTCAGAATCGGCTACATACAGAGAGTGGTCATGCCGACCTGTTCGCTCCTAATAAATCCTTTGAAGTTTTTGAAGCTTGGCTGGAGGCTCACGATGTCATTAGGGCAACTGCTGGCATCCTGACAGCTAGCCGATTCTGAGACACGTAAATTTACTGTCACCCTTGACCCTGGGTTTACCTTCACACGTCTGGATGTATCATAATTCATATTCTCCAACAAAACACACGAATTAGGGCAACTAGAAACGTGCAGAAATGGACAGGCTAACACTTATGATCAAGGAAAAGGAAAGAAACTAAATACTTTCATTGATTAATCGATCAATTAATTACTTTAATTGATTTATTTTATCAATGGCTAGCTGGAAAAAACAGGAGTGTGGTTAGCCGGCTGCAGGTGCGGACGGCTGAGGAGAGCGAGGGCTCAGATGAGGGGCCAAGACCATTAGGGAGCGGACTGCTGCCTTCAGAGATTGTGGGGGCTGGCAGCAGTGATGAGGAGGTTCCCGAGGAGCCTGTGCCGAGTGCACGTGCGCACAGGGTTGCTCGCAGGAAAGAGCAGCTACAACAGCATGGGTGACTCAGGAGTAAGGCTGCAAGGTAACGGCCCCTCCCTTCAAGAAGATAAAAGCCAGCTGTGAAGCGAACGTTCTTTGCAGAAGGCAAAGACGTTTTGAAACTCCAGCCTCGTGGACATTCCAGTATCCTGAGTTTGTATTTGAAGGTTCATGTATTGCAAATTATTTCTTGTCTGTTATCTTTTGGCAAGTCTCGCACAGTTTGGCAAGGCCTGTGCTTATCACAGCTAATTATTCTGCAGAAGCATTAAAAGTTTTCTGATCCCTTTGGATTGTGTTTGAACTGTTGGGAAAGGGCGTAGGTCAGAACAGATACAGGGACATAGATGGATATGATTAGTGATGTAAGAAAGGCATGTTGAATTGGTTTTAAGAAAATAATATTGTAATTATTATTATTATTGATACTATTACAATTAACATCAACATAATGAATAGTATTGCAAACTTTTTGATTGCTATATCCTGAAAATATTTGTATCCAGACAAGACACTCTTCAATTGGAATTTTTATATGCTATATAAAAAAAATCCTTCCCAGATTTTTGGCAAAACTTCTCTTCTGGAAGAGAATGTCCATGGCTGTGCTTTATGGTTGTACTCTTACTTGAGTTGGGAAGCATTGTAGGGGTCCAGCAGGTGAGAACTGGCCTGCTCCAAGTTCCAGTTGAACATCTCCAGAATCTTGTGACATTCCAGCCTCGTCTTCAGGCCCAGGCAAAAGAGCTGCTCCACCTGCAGACAAGGTGAGAAGTGAGAGAGGGTCATCAGCGTGTTTACAGAAAGGACAGGTAGAACGACTCACACGTTAGGAAAGAGATGTGGAGAAAGTGCAGAGAAGAGCAGCTAAGAGGATCGAAGGCCTGGAGAGTAAAACATACCAAGAACGGTTGTTGCAGGACCTGGGTATGGCCTGTCTAGAAAAAAGAAAGACTAGAGGGGACATGATAGCAGCATTCCAGTATTTGAGGGTCCTCCATAAAGAGGAGGGGGTCAATTTATTTTCCGAAGCCCCCGAGGGCGGGATAAGAAACAATGGATGGAAATTAATCCAGGAGAGAGAAGCAACCTGGAATTAAGAAAGAAACTTCCGAACAATGAGGACAATTCACCAGTGGAACTGCTTGCCACCAGAAGTTGTGGCTGCTCCATTCACTGGAGGTTTTTAAGAAGGGACCGGGAGGTCTGTTAGATATAACATAGGTCACCTAACGTAGTTTGGGTAAAATAATATATATAAGCTATGATTGTTAGTTTAAGTGTGTGTCACTTTAACTGCAAAGCATGTAATTTTGGGTGTGGTGTGAAACCACCATAAAAGGGAGCAAGACAACCCTGACTGATTGCTGATGTGACGCTGACAGTTTGCTGGCAATTACTGGATTGGATTATGTGCATGGTTTGTTAGCCACGTATTTCCCTACTGAAGAGTTGCTGATAAGAAGAGAGGAGTTTCTGAGTTCTGCATATCTCTCTACTGCGAGGAGATATATCACCGGATTGATATTTGCAAGTGTACTGACCTCTCTTTTTCGACACTGGAATTTGCAAATGAATAATCCCTGGACGGACTGAACTAAGTGAATGATATATGGACTGTTTTGACTATGCTTTAACTCTTGCTGGAATAAAACTATTTAATTGGCACTGTGTGTCTGGTTTACTGAGTGTAAGCTACAAAAACACTTATCTCACGTATTTTGCCTGCCTGCCTGCCCTGCAGATCTTGCTAGGGTGTATCCCTAACAAGGTCACCTATCTGAAATGGTCTAGGGTCTCCTGCTTGGGCAGGGGGTTGGACTAGATGGCCTCCAGGGTCCCTTCTTCCAGCTCTATTCTGATTGAGATGGTTGAGGAAGAGGCCAGGTTAGCAGAGCAACCTCCCGGTGGTGCAGAGCGGCAACCTGCCATTGGTGCGAAGGGACAAAGAACCGTAGGGTTGGGAGGGACTTCAGAGGTCTTCTAGTCCAACCCCTTGCTCAAGCAGGAGACCCTATATGCCATTCCCCTGCACAGATGGTTGTCCACTTTTGAAAACCTCCAGGGACGGAGCAGCCACAACTTCTGGTGGCAAGCAGTTCCACTGGTGAATTGTCCTCACGGTTAGGAAATTCCTCCTTGGTTCCAAGGTTGGGTCTCCCTTCTGAAGAGCTTCCATCCAAGTTGCTTCTTGTCCTGCATTCAAACTGCAGTTTTTAAAATGACTTTTTTTTTTTTTTTTAAACACCAGGAACTGCCATTTACTTTCCTGGCAAAAGAAAAAAAAACACACACATTGGATTAATGAGCAGGGCGTTTCCTTAACGAACACACACATTCTTGCTGAAGGATCGTAGTGATTTGCTTAATGGCCTGTCGCAAAAAGAAGGGCCTGCTTAAAATTTCATGAGCCGACTAGGGAACATCACCTGCGCTAGAAGGAAATGTATAAAAAAAATAGAGAAAGCAACATTTTTTTTAGCATTGATGAGGTTCCCTAGTCGGGTCATGAAAGGTCTGCAGGAAAACAAACAAGCTCAGAGAGCACCAGACCCTTCCTTCCCTTCTCCTCTTCAAACCCCACTCCCTCCTAACACTGATGCTGTTATCTAGTTGGGTCCTGAAATGTCTGCAAGAGAACAACCAAGCTCAAAGAGCACCAAAGACTCTACAGCCATTTCCTTCCTTCCTTTCCTTCCTTCCTTCCTTCCTTCTCCAACCTCTTGCCCTCCTAAACACTGATGATAGCTAATTAGGTCATGAAATGTTTGCAAGAAAACCACCACGCTCAGAGAGCACCAAGGACTCCACAGTCCTTCCTTCTCCTCCAACCCCTTTCCCTCCTAACACTGATGATGTTAACTAGCTGGGTTACAAAACGTCTGCAAGAAAACCACTCAGCTCAGAGAGAACCAAGGATGGAGAAGGCTGGTCCGAAACTCCAGGATCCAAAGGAATCTGGCTTTGGTTTCCAACTGGATTTGTTGTGGGTTGGGGCCACCCCCATCCTCTTCCTCGTGCCAGGAGGAGAATTGCTCCCTGCAGATGTTTTTACCTTCAGATACTGGACAGCCTTTTGCACGTTCCAGTTGTGATTCTGTAGGGCGGCTTTACACTCTTCGGTGGTGACACCGTGCACAGTATCCTGGACCTGCAATCGGAGCAAAGATTATGCAAATTATGTTGACAGTTGTGTCACTCAGAAGAAGGTCCCAACACTTCCACCCCGCTGTATTCTGGTCCCAAATGGATTTAATCCCCATTCATTTTGAATGTTGAGTTACTTTTGCTCTTATGATGCTGCAAGCCAACCAGAATGACAGTGATACGATCAGTAAATAATTTTAAAATATCTATCTATATAAAAACTTGTGTGTGTGTATGTGTGTGTGTGTTCCAGCATAACATTGGAGCAATAGCAACCAAACTTGGTACACAGTTTATTTACTCTCTGGAAACGAATACTGTGGGGGTTAAGACACCCTTAACACCCTTCGGAGTGTGTGCTCTTAAAGACAGAGCCTGTTGTGCCTCCAAATGGCTTCTACTGTACTGCCTTAAAATGGCTTCTACTGTACTGCCTTAAAATGGCTTCTACTGTACACCGCTGTGGAGTTGCCATGGTAACAGCTTCACATTACTCCACAAGGGGGCTCCCTCTCAGCCCTCCAAGGAAACTCCAGGCGATTGGCCAAGTGCAATCAAATGCTATAAGAATGAAACACCAGAGTAGACAAGAAACTCTTGAGGAATAGCAGAGTACAAGAGCGTTAGTCGCGACTACAGCAGTGGAGTTATATTGTATATAAGCAGAGCGCAACTCCCCTCCCTTCTAGCCTTGATGATGTTCCCTAGTCGGGTCATGAAACATCTGCAAGAAAACTACCCAGCTCAGGGAACAACACCAAGGACAACCCCGCCTCCCCATTAAGGTATTGAGGTTTAAGAGCTGACCAGTTGCTATAAGGCTGATGCAATGTAAGACTAATGCAATGAGGATGAATCAGCACTGGTATTGCCTTTTTAAGAGTATGTATGGGTCCACAGAACCCTTTACCTCTTTAAGAGGTGTCTATATAAAGGTAGCCGTTAGAGGGTGTGTTTTTTTCTCTTCTCCTGTATCCATTACAGAGTTCTCTGTGTAGTGTTAAGAAGATTGATTGCATGTCAGGTATTTGCCTACCATGTATATTTCTGTATATGTCTTGTACATAAACCACTGTTAAATGTCTACGTCTCAGTGCGCTGTGTTTTGCTCCTGGGTTATCTCACAATAGTAGTCACGCCGCAAATGGTGAGGCAGCTCCGGCCCAAAAGCACCACTTACCAGCCGTATCTTTTCCGAACTCCGGGGGCCCTCCGAATTATCGTAGATGATCTTCTGGAGACCGCAGGTGGCCTTGACGGCGCTGTTGCTGTTGTTGGACGAGAAGTTGGCCTTGTAGTCTGGCGGCTGCTGGATCATGGGCCGCACCGTTGCCGTGGTGACCGCTCGGCTGGGCGCCGCCACGCCGTCCTCCTGGCTCTTCGCCTCCTTGAAGAACTTTTCGTACTTGTCCAGGTACGGCGGACGCTCGGGAAGGAGATAGTAGTGGGTGCTGCTGACTTTGCGTCCGTCCTTCACGATGGGCAGGATGCAGGGGCCCTTGACGCTCTCCTTCCCCTGGGCCTGGATGACCTTGGGGGTGGCATATTTGGGGTCCAAGGCGAAACTCTGGGTGGTGGGCATGGGCTGCTTCCCGGGGGAGGTGGAGAGGAAGGCCCCCAGAGAAAGCGGGGAGCAGAGGTTGGTCCTCGGCTGGGGAGATCCGCCGTGGAGGGCCCTCGGGCTGGGAGTTCTGGATCCCGGTTGGGACAACCGATCTCGCGGAGGGATCTGGGGCGGGCGGGCTTCCTCCCCCACTCCTCCTCCGGAAGCGGGTGAGAGGTCCCCGGACCACCGGCTGGGCTCGTTCCGGCGGAACGGGAGGGGCAGGATGGGCACGCGGGGCGGGATTTGCGGCTTGTCATCCCCTGGACTGGTGATGGCGGCCACGGAAGGTCCCCCCAAGGGGACATTGAGGTGCTTCATGCATTCCTGCTGGAGTTCTTGGAAGATCTCCGTGGTTTGAGCCGGGCTGGGTTGCTTGTTCTCCTTGGGGGGCAGGAAGAGGTTGTCCTCCAAGGGGAGAGCCGGGCGGTCTCCTTCGGGGGCGAAGCCGCCGTTGAGCTCCCCTTTGTCCCAGGCTCGGCCCCGCGCCTGTCCCACCAGCCCTTCGGTGCTGTTGATGGAAGAGACCTCAAAGTCGTCCTCGTCTTGGGCCACGTCGTCGTAGGCCGGCGGGGGAGGCAGAGGCCGGGCGTCCCAGTCCACGATGGGCGTGGGGTGCAAGGGGCGGGGCAGCGCTTGGGTGGGGCTCTGAGGAGGGGTCTTGTCCAACAAGGAGAAGGCCTCCATGGCCAGGCGGGCCAAGGAGGGGGCGCAGAAGTCCCCGACGGGAGACGGGCTGGCGGGAAGGAGCTCGTCCCCAAAGTCTATGAGGGTCACCTCGTTCGCGACGGGGCCGCCCCCTCTGGAACGGGGCAGCAGCAACCGCTCGCCCACCTTGGTGCCGGAGACGCAAGCGGAGGGCTTGGGGACCTGCAGGCCTCCTCGGACCCCCGAACCGGCTTTCTTTTTCAGGCAAAGTTGCTTGAGGCTGATCGCCAGGGGGGGCTCTTCCTCGTTCACTGGGTCGTACAAGGGCTCTGAAAGACAAAAGGCAGGCTGTGGTTTGTTTGTTCTTTCTTTCTTTCTTTCTTTCTTTCTTTCTTTCTTTCTTTCTTTCTTTCTTTTCTCTCTCCCCTTGCCTTCCTTTTCATTTGATTCTTTTTTCTTTCTTGTCCTTTCTTACTCTTTCCTTTTTCTTTCTTTTCCCTTCCTTCTTATTCTTTCTTTCCTTTCCTTCCTTTTTCTTTCTTTCTTTCCTTTCCTCTCCTTCCTTCTTTTGCTTTTTCTTACTCTTTCCTTTCCTTACTTTTTCTCCTTTTCTTCCATCCTTTTTTATCTTCCTTCGTTCGTTCATTCCTTCCTTCCCCCATCCCTCCCTTCATTCTTATCCTACTTTTATTACTTTATACTTTTATTTCTCAAGGTAGGGAACGCACCTCATATTCCTTCTTACTCCTCTTTTCCCCACAACAATCTTGCAAGATGGGTTAGCCACCCCCCCACCCCCAGAGTCACTGGCCAAAGCCATCGATCTGGCTTTCAGGCCTAAAGTGGGACTAGAACTCCCCGTCTCCTGGTGATTTAAAGTCACCAACCTGTCTTTCACGCCTAAGGCGGGACCGGAATTCTTTGTCTCCTGGTTTCAGTCAGAAGTAGCCCTTGTTCAGTCCTGCCGTAATTTCGAATGGCTACTGAACGAGTGGTTGTTAAGCGAGGACTCCCTGTACTCTTAGCAGAACAGCCCAGGGGGAAGGTGCACCTGGCCACCCCTGGTGAATTTAGGAAGGACAGACTTCCTCCATCAAGGGAGACCACCTGTTTGTCTGGGCCTCTATGATTCTCTCCAAGATCTTCATAAAAGTCCACACACACACACACACACCCATTTTTAGTGGTCAAGACCAGGTTAACGGGGGATAGGCAGTGGTCATAGCATGCCCCACCCCCCCCACACCTCAGGCAGAAGGAATGACCTGTAGAGACAGGAGGAGGGAAAGCCACCACCAAATCAACCATCAGATAAAAGAAACCTGAGTCCGGGCCAGAACTGTAATCGGAGAAAGAGTCTCAAATAAGCCTCTCCCCATTTCTCACGCAGATAAACGGAGGAAAGGGGGAGAAATGCATTCAAGAGTGTTACTATCACCTTATATCAGGGGTGGGAGTCAACTGGTGTTAACAACCAGTTTGGTGAGCCCATAGGGGCGGGTAGGCCCCGGGGGCCAAACAATCACCGGAACAACCGGTTCGCTTGAACCGGTCTGAACCAGCAGAATCCCACCTCTGGCCTTATATGAAAAATAGCCTCGTGGTCTACCTCGAAGGGCTGACTAGACCTATCCAGAAAGGAACAAAGAGAAGAAAAACACAAGAGGCATAACAGCTGGAAACAGGGCCCCACTTACGCTTGAGAAGGATCGAAGGCTGGGGCGGCCGAGGTGGCGGCTGTCCTGCAGGAGCGAGAGAGAAGAGAGAGAGGAAGAGAAGAGAGAGACCGCAGCGAAAGGGAAAGAAAGATAGCAGTGCGTTAGTTGGTGGCTTCATGCGAGGCGGGAGGAGCAGAGGGAGGCGGTGCACAAGCAGTAAATTGATAGGCCCAGGAATGACCCCCTAAGGCAGTGATGGAGAACCTGTTTGTTGTCGGTGTACCGAAAGCACTTGTGCATGCACTTTCGTGCGCGCATGTGCCCCGCCCCCCTGCGCATGCACGCTCAACACTGAGCCCTCCGCCCTCTTACCCGCATTGCAAACGCACGCACCTTCCCAGTTGATTTTCAGCCTGCTTGAGGCCGTTTTTGCGCTCCCAGAGGCTTGGGAGGCCGAAAACTGGGCCCATTTTGGCACTTCCAGAAGGCCCGTTTTTCGGCCTCCTGAGGCTGCAGAGGCTTCCCCCTTGAGCCTCGAGGAGGGCGAAAATGGCCTCAAATGGACGGAAAATCAGCTGGGAGGCGCGTGCATGTGCAGTGCAGGTAAGTTTGGCTGGGGCTCACGTGTCCACACCAATGGCTCTGCGTGCCACGCGTGACATAGGTTCACCATCACAGCTCTAAGGGGTCAGGGAGAGGTCTCACCCCCTAAAGGGCTCTCCAAATGGCCTGTTTTTTAGTGGTTTTCTGGGCCATTTTCAGGCTGTTTTGGGGGCTATTTTCAGGCTGTTTACAGGCTGTTTTTTCATGCCCAAAATGGCCTGGAAAACAGACTGAAAACCGCCCTAACACAGGCATAGTAGCGCCTGAAAAACGGCCTGGAAAAGGCCCCAAAGTAGCCAAAAAACAGGCCAAAATTCGGACCATTTTTCATGTCAAAAATGGCCCAGGAAACAGCCTGAAGATGGCCTCCCAAAAAGACTGAAAGTGACCCCCAAAAGGCCTGAAATGGCCAAAAACCAGGCCTATTTTCAGGCTGTTTTTCATGCCCAAAATGGCCCGGGAAACAGCCTGAAAATGCCCCCAAACCAGGCCATTTTTCGGGCCTTTTTTCCGGCACTCCGATACCTAAGAAAACCAGCTGGCTGGTGCGCATACACCAGAAACCAGGTGAGGAGCTTTTATAAAGGTGCTGGGGAAAAGACTGGTCCTCGCACTTACGGCCGTTCCTCACACTTACGACCGCCGGGCCACCCACATGGTTTGGATGCTTGGCAACTGGCTCCCATTTTACAGCCAACTGTCCCGCGGTTACATTTCGAGAATTTTTCTGGCCCGTTTTCCAGCAACGAAAACAGCCCTTCGGTACAATGGGTTCGGACTTACGACTTCTGAGTTTCGACTTTAGGACGACAGGCACAAAAAATGGTGGCAGAACCGGGTTCGAACCGACTTACGGTCGCAAGTGCTTTATGACGGAAATGCCTGTCCCGACTGTGTTGGCCCGTTAAGTTGAGAATTATTTGTATGGGAATCTTTTGAAATGGGGTTCTGCAACAAGGCCCTGAAAGCGGAAGGAACTGCAAGTGAGAGAGAATAAGGAAACACACCGAAATGCCCAGGAACCCGTTGCAAAGATTTTGCCTGAGAAAATAGCCCTCGCTCCAATGGTTAGATGTGCTGGCACTACAACTTCCATGGTTCCCATCCATCCAGGAGGAGAGGGCCGGCCCAAGAAGCACGGTTGGTGCAGGCTCCACATTTTAAATCTGCCTTAGAGTATCCGATGCTCCCTGAGCTTGGATTTTTTTTTTCCCTGACAGACGTTTCATTATCCAACCAGGTAACATCATCAGTGCTAGGAGGAGGAAGGGTTTGCAGGGAGGAGGAAAAGGGGACCTTGGTACTCTCTTTCTGAGCTTGGTGGTTTTCTAGCAGACGTTTCATTATCCAACTAGGTAACATCCTCAGTGCTAGAAGGAGGAAAGGTTTGCAGAAAGGAAGAGGAGGAGGACTGTGGAGTCCCTGCTATTCTCTGAGCTTGGTGGTTTTCTTGCAGACATTTCATTCTCCAACTAGGTAACATCATCAGTGCTAGGAGGAGGAAAGGTTTGCAGAAAGGAGGAGGACTGTGGAGTCCCTGCTATTCTCTGAGCTTGGTGGTTTTCTTGCAGACGTTTCATTCTCCAACTAGGTAACATCATCAGTGCTAGGAGGAGGAAGGGTTTGCAGAAAGGAGGAGGACTGTGGAGTCCCTACTATTCTCTGAGCTTGGTGGTTTTCTTGCAGACATTTCATTCTCCAACTAGGTAACATCATCAGTGCTAGGAGGAGGAAAGGTTTGCAGAAAAGAGGAGGACTGTGGGGTCCCTGCTATTCTCTGAGCTTGGTGGTTTTCCTGCAGACGTTTCATTCTCCAACTAGGTAACATCATCAGTGCTAGAAGGAGGAAAGGTTTGTGGAAAGGAGGAGGAGGAGGACTGTGCCGTCCCTGCTATTCTCTGAGCTTGGTGGTTTTCTTGCAGACGTTTCACTATCCAACTAGGTCAGTGCTAGGAGGAGGGCATCAGTGTGGAGGACCCCAGACGCAAGGCATTCTGGGTCTTGCAGTTCTGCAACGCAGGCACGCCAGGAATACAGAACTGCCTCAGGTAACAGGCAAAACATTTAGGATACAGAGTAAGAGAGTTGAAAGGAACCTAAGAGGTCTTCTAGTCCAACCCCGGGATGACTTTTAAAAACAACAACAACTTTTCTTACTTTTTGTCCTTCCTGGGAGCTGCGTCGGCCTAGCTGTGTTCAGATCCAAACCTAGGACATCCGGGGGGTCCATGGGATTTCCCAGGTACAAACTGCAGAAAAGAGAGGGGGAAAAAAGAGAGAGAAAAGTTGAAACAATCTATTTATTTGCGGCATTCTCTGATCCTTCTTTCCTTTCCCTGGTTAGTTTGGAGCACATATATAACCATGGAGTTTCTGCCCCTCAGGGGGTTTGCAGATTTGCTGTCCGGATGGGGTGGCTCACCTAGAGGAAAATGTGCGCGTTTGGATGATATATATCAGTGGCACAGGGGAAAGGAGCAAATATAGTTTGGTCTACTGATTAAGGTCTAGAAACCAGGAGACGGGGAGTTCTAGTCCCGCCTTAGGCATGAAAGACGGCTGGGTGACTTTGGGCCAATCACCAGGAGACGGGGAGTTCTAGTCCCGCCTTAGGCATGAAAGACGGCTGGGTGACTTTGGGCCAATCACCAGGAGACGGGGAGTTCTAGTCCCGCCTTAGGCATGAAAGCCAGCTGGGTGACTTTGGGCTAATCACCAGGAGACGGGGAGTTCTAGTCCCGCCTTAGGCATGAAAGCCGGCTGGGTGACTTTGGGCCAATCACCAGGAGACGGGAGTTCTAGTCCCGCCTTAGGCATGAAAGACAGCTGGGTGACTTTGGGCCAATCACCAGGAGACGGTGAGTTTTAGTCCCGCCTTAGGCATGAAAGACAGCTGGGTGACTTTGGGCCAATCACCAGGAGAGGGGGAGTTCTAGTCCCGCCTTAGGCATGAAAGCCAGCTGGGTGACTTTGGGCCAATCACCAGGAGACAGTGAGTTCTAGTCCCACTTTAGGCACGAAACCCAACTGGGCCAATCACCAGGAGACGGGGAGTTCTAGTCCCGCCTTAGGCATGAAAGCCGGCTGGGTGACTTTGGGCCAATCACCAGGAGACAGAGAGTTCTAGTCCCGCCTTAGGCATGAAAGCCGGCTGGGTGACTTTGGGCCAATCACCAGGAGACAGAGAGTTCTAGTCCCGCCTTAGGCATGAAAGCCGGCTGGGTGACTTTGGGCCAATCACCAGGAGACAGTGAGTTCTAGTCCCGCCTTAGGCATGAAAGCCAGCTGGGTGACTTTGGGCCAATCACCAGGAGACGGGGAGTTCTAGTTCTGCGTTAGGTACAAAAGCTGGTTGGGTGACTTTGGGCCAGTTCCTATCTCTTAGCCCAACCCACCTCACAGGGTTGTTGCTGTGGACAAAATAGGAGGGATGGAGGAACATTAGATATACTCCCTGTCTTGTGTTATTTATACAAATAATAAAGACAGGACAGGTAGATGATAGATAGATAAGAGACAGAAAGGAAAGAAGGAAGGAAGGAGGGAAGGAAGGAAGGAAAGGAAGGAAAAGGCTTCCTTTCTTCCCTCCTCTTCCTCCCTTCCCCATCTCTCTCTTTCAAATTAATAGTTTGAAAGTAAACTCATTTGTCAGAATACAGCTGGAAGGAGACCTTGGAGGTCTTCTAGTCCAACCCACTGCTCAAGCAGCAAACCCCATACTATGTTCAGTCTCTTCTAAAAAAAACCTCCAGTGATGGACCATCCACAACTTCTGGTGGCAAGTTGTTCCACTGGTTAATTGTCCTTGCGGTTTGGAAGTTTCTCCTTAATACCAGGTTGGCTTCTCTCCTGGATTAGTTTCCATCTCCTTCCTTCCTTCCTTCCTTCCTTCCATCCATCCATCCATCCTTCCTTCCAGAATCATAGCTCTGCAGGGGACCTCCAGAGGTCTTCTAGTCCAACCTCCTACTCAAGCAAGAAGCCCCAAGCCATCTCAAACAGGTGGCTCTCCAGTCTCTTCTTAAAAAGCCTCCAGTGATGGGAGTACCCACAACTTCTGGTGGCAAGCAGTCCCACCGGTTAATTTTTCCCCCCCTCACTCTGACGAAGTTTCTCTTTCATTCCAGATTCCCTGGAATATACGTGGCTCATCGGTGATCAAACCAACCAAACTCCTGGCTTTGCGCAACACCCCCGGCGCCATAAAACACGCCCCGTTTTGCACAATATGCTGAAAGAGCAACCCAACACCCAACCACACACACACACACACACGCACACTCATTGTTCACCCTGAATCCAGGTTGGGAAACCTAGAGGCAAGTTTGTGGCCTGAAAAATATCTTATCTATTTTGCGTTGTCGGTTGTGGGTCACCCAAGGCTGTTTGCGACGAACCAGTTGGACAGGCCATCCGAACACTGGTTTTGGGTGGCTCAGCCCTGGGTGCAAACCACACAACCACGCACTCAACAACTTATTGGCAGCAGGCCAAGCTCAACCCAACCCAACCCAACCCAACCCAACCCAGCTGGAGTTGTGCAACGACAAGGTGGCTTAGGGGTGTGCGCAACTCGGGCGGCAAAAAAAAAAAAAAACAAACCAAAAAAATCCACCAAACGCCCACGCCCCGAAGTTATGGTCGGCCGACGTATCTTTCGTTTCATCAATAAAAGCCGGTGTGAAAGGTAAGGATTTGTCTCGAGGAAGGAAACCACCTTCCTACACAGGATGTGGAGAGGGTGGGTGGGTGGGGGGGGACGGACGGACAGAATAATGGCACGTCCTGCCCATGCAGATTTCGCACCCGGGGCGAACAGCAGCGACGTGTGGGCGCAGGAGAGCGAGTTGGTGAGTGTCTTGGAAAGGAAGTGAACCAAAAAGGTGTGTGTGTGTGTGTGGGAAGGAATCTCAAAGGTCCTTTTCAGGAAAAAGACCAAGCACGAAAAAAGTCTGCGGAAGCTGCACAAACAGAGACAGTCTCGCTCGGCCGTTGCTTTTTCTGCGCACAAAAGTTCCTTTATTTTTCAGGAGAAATAAAATCCTATTTGGCTCCTTTTTTCCCCCTCTTTCTTTTTAATGGCAACCGACTTCTCCTCGCTGTCTGCATTCACACAACCCCTGCCCCCCCTTATAACCGAGGTTGGTTAAAAGTCTTGGTAAATAATAATTCATATATTGACAGCCACTAGAATAACCTCTGCTCAAAACTGGAAATCTGAGAGAGTGAGTCCCAAGAGATGATACGTTAATGGGGGAAAAAAATTATGGATTGTGTGGAAATGAAAAAACTTACAATGGAATTAATTGCTGGAGAAGGAAGAAAAAAGAATACGGTCTGGGAGAAATGATAGGTTTGGTCAGGTAACAGGAATAAAAGAATATAAATATAATAGATGTACATGTGTGTATGTCTATGTGTGTGTGTATCTCTCTCTCTCTCTCTCTCCCTGCCTATCTATCTATCTATCTATCTATCTATCTATCTATCTATCTATCTATCTATCTATCATACTTTATTGGCCAAGTGTGATTGGACGCACAAGGAATCAATCTATCCATCTATCCATCTATCTATCCATCTATCATCTATATCTATCATCTGTCTGTCTGTCTGTCTGTCTGTCTATCTATCTATCTATCTATCTATCTATCTATCTATCTATCTATCTATCTATCTATCTATCTATCTATCTCTCTATCTATCTATCTATCCATCCATCCATCCATCCCAACGTATTGCACGAATTCTAAATATGGTTTGTTTTTAAAACTGTAAAACTTTAATAAAGATTATTAAAAGAATAAAAATAAAAGTCTCGTTTGTTGGTTTAGGTCAGTATTCCAGGTGTGGCCTTACACTGCTGAACAGATTCAATCAGAATAGAGTTGGAAGGGACCTTGGAGGTCTTCTAGTCAAACCCCCTTGCTCAGGCAGGAAACCCTATAGCATTTCAGAATCAGAATCGAGCTGGAAGTTGTTGTGGTTCGCAGGTAGCAGGTGTGGATGGCTGAGGCCTCGGAGAGCGAGGACTCAGGCGAGGAGGCTACGTGGGATGCAGGGATGGGGCCAGGACCCTCAGGGAGTGGAGTGCTGCCTTCAGAGATTGTGGAGGTTGGCAGCAGTGAGGAAGAGTCCCCCGAGGAGCCTGTGCTCAGTGTGTGTGCACGCAGGGCTGCTCAAAGGAAAGAGCAGCTGCAGCAGCGCGGGCGACTCGGGAGCAAGGCTGCAAGGTAATGGCCCCTCCCTTAAGGGGTAAAAGCCAGCTGAGAAAGCGGAGTTCTTTGCAGGAAGCAAAGACGTTTTTGCACTCAAGCCTTGTGGACGTTCGGAATATCTTGGTTGGTGTTTGGGAGTCTCTTTGTGTTGGAAATATTTCTTAGTAATTTTATCTGGTGTTCTTGGCAGCCTCGCACCACCTTGGCCAGGCTCGTCCTTATCAGAGACAATGTGTTTTAATAGCCTTTTAACGGTGAATGAACGGAATTCACAGAGAAGCATTAAAAAGGTTTTGCTTTTATCTCTGTTTGGTGTTTGTTTTTTATTTGGAACAAAGTTTGGGTCAGAATGGAAGGGCTACTCCTTACTGGACAATTCTTGCCCGACTGACCCCGAAATCTGGTTGCAGGTAGGAGCGATAAAATATTCCAATTCTGGAACCAGGGTTGCCATCCCCCCGTCAGGGATGATCAGATGAAGGAGGAAAAAAAAAAAAAAAAGACTAGGAACTACAAAACCCATGCTCCTCCTCCTCCATCTTACTTACTCATCAATCTTATCGGGGAAGCCCCAGCTCTGCTGAGGGTTGGTGTCACCATGGCCCGTGTGGATGAAGCTGTTCTTGAGCGGCTGGCTGATGTCGTGGGCAGACAATCCCGCCACGGAAGTCACCGTGTTGCGTGGGAATTGACCCACCTTCAGTGTCCGCTTATTCTGGCCGCGCCACCAGTAATTCTCCGCTCTAGGGGGAAAAAAAAGACAGAACCAGGTTAGCGGAAAGACCGAAGCAAGGAAGTTTCGCTTTGGTGGGTGGGTCCCTTCCTTAAACTGGGATCCCCCCACCTCCAAGATTTTGGAGATGGGGTCCACACACATCTGGGTTTGTTTTTTGTTTTTTTTTGCCAGGTTGGAGAAGAGTGGCCCATCACAGTTAAATTGAATTTACCCTCTTCCTTTTTTTAAAGATGGCTCTGTTGATCAAGAGGACTAGTGACATGGAGTAGGGTTCACATTTTACTACCAACGATTCTTAAAGCAAATCAATCAATCTTCTATCTATCTATCTATCTATCTATCTATCTATCTATCTATCTATCATACTTTATTGGCCAAGTGTGATTGGACGCACAAGGAATCAATCTGTCTGTCTGTCTGTCTCTGTCTGTCATCTATCTTATATCTATCTATCTATCTATCTATCTATCTATCTATCTATCTATCTATCTATCTATCTATCTATCTATCTTATTTCTTTCTATTTATCTAATTTCTTTCTATCAATCTTATATCTATCTATCTATCTATCTATCATCTATCTTCTTTCTATCTATCTATCTATCTATCTATCTATCTATCTATCTATCTATCTATCTATCTATCTATCATCTATCTATCTTATTTCTATTTATCTAATTTCTTTCTATCTATCTATCTGTCTGTCTGTCTGTCTATCTATCATCTATCTTATATCTATCTATCTATCTATCTATCCATCTATCTATTTATCTAATTTCTTTCTTTCTTTCTGTCTGTCTGTCTGTCTATCTCTCTATCAATGTATCTATCTATCTATCTATCTATCTATCTATCTATCTATCTATCTATCACTTTATTGGCCAAGTGTGATTGGACGCACAAGGAATCAATCTATCTGTCTGTCTGTCTGTCATCTATCTTATTTCTATCTATCTATCTATCTATCTATCTATCTATCTATCTATCTATCTATCTATCTATCTATCATCTATCTTATTTCTTTCTATTTATCTAATTTCTTTCTATCAATCTTATATCTATCTATCTATCTATCTATCTATCTATCTATCTATCTATCTATCTATCTATCTATCATCTATCTTATTTCTATCTATCTATCTATCTATCTATCTATCTATCTATCTATCTAACTATCTTATTTCTATTTATCTAATTTCTTTCTATCTATCTATCTGTCTGTCTGTCTGTCTATCTATCATCTATCTTATATCTATCTATCATCTATCTATCTATCATCTATCTATTTATCTAATTTCTTTCTTTCTTTCTTTCTTTCTTTCTTTCTTTCTTTCTTTCTTTCTTTCTTTCTTTCTGTCTGTCTGTCTATCTATCTATCTATCTATCTATCTATCTATCTATCTATCTATCTATCTATCTATCTATCTGCGAAATACCACTTGCGCCTCATTGCAAAATCTCCAAAACCGTAAAGCCTACAAACCTGAAATCTGGCACATAGGGTTCCTCTTGACTTCTAGGGGCTCACTAAGAAAAGATTTTTTAAAATGACCATTGGATCATTAGTATTTCATTAGTATTTCTTATACAGCAATTAACAAGCTCTGATGCTAAGGAGATCTACTCCTCCTCCTCCCCACCTGAAAAAAAATCTCTTCCAAATGAAAAACATAAGTGTTTTAGTTTTAGTTTCAGAGCAGCAAGCAGCTTTAGTACAGACCAATTGAGCTAAGCCACGCCCAGGCTCCTTGCTGTCTCCTTGCTCACAAAGCAAATAATCTTTCAGTTTCCAAACAGCCCTCAGCTCTCTCACACACTGACAGGACGCTAGCCAGGTGAATACCGATGGATGCTGGTAGGCAGAGGCAGAATTCCCCCCCCCTTTTATTTTCTCCCACAAAACTAAGCCCACATATAGTTTCGTAGCGAAGCACGGGGATCGAGTTTATACTCGAGTTTATCTTTATACTAAGATAAAACCAGAGGCTTTTTTCTTTGGGGTTTCACGGAAAAAGATTTGGAAGAAAATATGGGGACTCAAGAAAGCCTTGCCTCTTTCCAGTTCTCAACACAAATTGCATCTGTTTCGGACATACTACAGGAACGATCACACATACACAAACCTACTCACACACAACCCAGCGCCTTTTGCATCTGACGCCTGACGAAAACGACAACGACCGGCCCTAGAGACCCCCGCATTCACACAACAACCTGGCCATCTCGATCGGGTCCAGCCCTCAGTTGGCTGGCTTGGGACTACAGATAGTTCTCGACTTAAGACCATGGTTTCCATCGCTAAGCAAGATGGTTAAATGAGCGTGGCTCCGTTTTATGACTTTCCCTGCCACCGTGGCTACGTGAATCCCTGCTGTTAGCAACTTAGTTGTCCGGTGAATCTGCTCGGCAGAAGGTCGCTAAATGAGATGGTGCGACCGTCGTAAGTATGAGTCAGTTGTCAAGCGTCCAAATTTTGATCGTGGCACCCTGGGGATGCCGGAACACCGGGGTGAAAAGCCATCATTGATCTCTTTTTTTCCCCCTGTGCCATCACTAAACGAACGGTCGTAAATTGAGGACTAGTTAGAAAACCACCAGGGGTGGTTGTGCTCTAAAGCAAAGCAATTTTGGAACAAAATAAGGATTTGGCTGCAAGAAATAACTGGGCGGAAAAAAATAGAACTTATACCTGAAATGTTGCTATTAGGGATAATCAGAGGTGATTGCAAGAAAGAAATTGAAGACATAATAATTCATATATTGACAGCAGCTAGAATAACCTATGCTCAAAACTGGAAATCAGGATAGCAGTCCCATATAAATCAGATAACAGATAATTAGAGTGGGAAGGGACCTTGTAGGTCATCCAGTCCAACCCCCTGCCCAAGCAGGAGACCCTACACCATTTCTGACAGATGGGAGTACAATCTCTTCTTGAAAGTCTCAAGTGATGACGCTCCCACAACTTCCGAAGGCAACTTCTGTTCTTTACAGATGAACAGAGTTGGAAGGGACCTCGTTAGGTCATCTAGTCCAACCCTCCACACCCAAGCAGGAGACCCTACACCATTTCTGACAGAGGGCAGCCCAGTCTCTTCTTGAAAGCCTCCAGGTATGAAGCTCCCACAACTTCCGAGGGCAACTTCTATTCCAGGGGTTGATTCTTCTCAATATCAGAAATTTTCTCCTTATTTCCAGGTTGAATCTCTCCTTGTTCCGTTTCCACCCATGATTCCTTGTCTGACCTTTGAGTGCCTTGGAAAATAGCTTGACCCCCTTTCTCCTCTCTGTGGCAGCCCCTCAAATATTGGAATAGTGCTTATCCTGTCTCCCCCGGTCCTATATATAATTCAATCAATATGGAAAAGCCGATGTCACAATGTATTGCAAAAAGTGTAAACATGATTTGTTTTTAAAATGGTCAAACTTTAATAAAAATTTAATTTAAAGAAGATCAGAAAAGAAAACCACCACGGGGACCAGATCAGACTGGTGAGGGTCAGTTTTTTGCTGGCCAAAATTCAGCCAAGCCGATTTGCGACTGGGGGAGGGGGAAGGAAGACCATCTCCCAAATAAACCATGGTTTGCCCACAGACTAATCCCGGGATTGTCTTAAGGAGCTCCTGCGTGCAGGAAGCCCTTTCCTCTCCTTCTCTGCCCACGCCGAGGAAATGAGTTGGCAAGGCTTGTCAGGAAGGTAAACAGGAAACTTGGGCAGAGCCAGCCGGCCGGCCCCGTGAAGAATGACTCACAGGTAACTTCAGGAAACCACCTCCCCTGGGAGGAACCAGGGCTGGTGCGGGGCACAAAAGACCAGCTGTCCACCAGCTCTCTCTTCCCCCAACGGTCAGGAGGTTTGCCAAAACCCCAAAATAAATAAAAGAACAGCATCTGATCTGGAGCTTCAGCTATTTGCAAGCAGAACGTTTGATTTTGTCAGTTTCAGGGGGGGCTCCTGAAGACGGTTTCTAGTATCCCCCAGCGTGCCAGAAACACCGGACTGCAAAAGGGACTCCTATCGGCCTCTATTCCTTTGCTCCCTATATTTTATCCATTTAATTCAGCCTCTCCCCAAAGCCTTGGGAACTTTTAAGGTGTGCAGACTTCAACTCCCAGAATTCCCCAGCCAGCTACGCCGGATTTTTTCTCTCATTCTCACTAAATTGGAGAGAGATTGCAGAGAAAGGGATTACAAGAGAGCAACTAAAGCTATGCGGGCTGGGGAATTCTGGGAGTTGAAGTCCAAATATCTTAAAAGTTCCTGAAGTTGGTGTATAATGATTTAGGGAGTGTCTGCAAACGAACAAAATCGTGTCAAATCAAAACTGCCCCCTTTTTTTTTCTATGAGGAGTAACGAGTGTTTCACTTGCCATGGCTCCTTTGACTTTTTTGACCTCCCTTGCCTCAAATACCCCTTTGCTTAACACCTGCCCTGTTAAAAATTTGCAGCGCTAATGATTTACCAGGAGTGGAACTGGAGGAAGAGATAGTGAAGGGACCAAGGATAGCTTGGGCGAAGAACGTACGCCGTAATATATAATTAGATGATTGGGTAAGGTTATGGACCAAAAAATTACAAATTAACACGGTCAACAGCATACCAAGAAAATCAGTATAAAATGTTCTATAGATGGCATTTTTTTTAGCCCCGGCAAGATGGGCAAAAATATATCCAAATACAAAATCAGAGTGTTGAAAATGTGAACAAAAAGAAGGAACGTTTTTTCACGTGTGGTGGCAACGCCCCAAAGCTAGAAAATATTGGATGAAAATACAAAGATGGTTACGGGAGATAGCAGGACATCAAATAGAATTTAAACCTGAAATATGTTTTTATTGGGAATAATTAAAGGGAAATTTAGCAAACAAATCCAATACATCATATGGCATATAATAACAGCGGCGAGGATAGTTTTTGGACAGGGTTGGAAATCAGAAAGCATACCACCCAAAGAGGTGTTGATGCAAAAAATATCAGAATATGTGGAGATGGACAAACTTACAACAGAAGTAAAAGGCAAGGGAGGAATCAGAATACTACGCGGTTTGGGATAGATGGTATAAGTGGATAGAATTTGATTGCTTATTGTACCCTATGACTATCACTGTTGTACTTTATGATGCTTGACGAATATATTTTTCTTTTATGTATACTTGGAGTACTTGCACCAAGATAAATTCCTTGTGTGCCCAACCACACTTGGCCAATAAAGAATTCCATTCCATTCTATTCTAGAACATAGGAATAAGGATTAATGTATAGAAATAGGAATAGGAAGCTGTGGGAGTGCCTATCATTTGAGACTTTCAAGAAGAGACTGGACTGGCATCAGTCAGAAATGGTGTAGGGTCTCCCGCTTGGGTGGGTGGGGGTTGGACTAGATGACCTACAAGGTCCCTTCCAACTCTGATTATCTGTTAAAACATCTGTTTGAAATAAATGTAAATATATGTAATATTGATGACACAGTACTGTTAACAATGTAAATAGAAATGTGTAATTTTAAAAATAATAATAATAAAATTTGCAGCATTGGCTGCAAAGACGTTAAGCTTGGTTAGCCTTAAACCCAGTTTGTTTGGTTTTTTTGAGGCTTGGAGCGTTCGGCTTGATCGCTTTCTGAGTCAGCAAACAGGTTGATCTGCACCCTGGTAGAGTGCCTTGGGGGAAGGCAGCTCTACTAGTTTAACTGGAGCCGAAAAGGACAACTCGCCAACGACACTCAGCTGGAGTTTCTCCACCCTTGCTGTTCGTAGCTACAACGGCACCGGAAAAGAATAGACTTGGGACCGTTTTTTTTTTCACACTTACGACCGTTGCAGAATCACATTATCAAGTCAAACACTTGGCAACTGATTCATACTCACGACGGTCGCAGAGTTCCGGGGTCGCGTGATTCCTCTTTTGCGACTTTCCGACAAGCGAAGCCAATGGGGAAGTTGAATTTGCTTAACAACTGTGCGGCCCACTTAATAACTGTCGTGATTCGCTTAACAACCAGGACGAGAAAGGTCGTAATACGGGGCAAAAGCCCATTTCATGCTTTTCTTCCTTAGTAATTAAAAGTCTATTCCAGTCTTAAGTCCAGGACTGCCTAGATTTCAGATTTTTTAAAAAAAAAAATACTCTGGAAAATATTGAAAACCTGTTGCAGGGGACTGAACTGCTCCCCAGTCTGTGCAGACCCATGGGATCTGTAGTCCTGCCGATTAAAGAGATAGGCAATTTAACAGAGTAACAGAGTTGGAAGGGACCTTGGAGGTCCTCTAGTCCAACCCTCTGCTCAAGCAAGATGGCGAACCTATGGCACGCACGACACAGGTGGCACGCAGAGCCATTTGTGCCGGCACGCAAGCCTCAGGCAAACTTACCTCACTGCGCATGCGTGCGCCTCACAGCTGATTTTGGGCCGGTTTGAGGCCTTTTTCGGCCTCCCAGAGGGAAGCCTTTGCAGGCTGAAAAATAGGCCCCTTTCATCACTTCCTGTATTTCCGGAAATACCGGAAGTGACGAAATGGGCCTATTTTTTTGGCCTGTAAAGCCTGCAGAAGCTTTCCTCAAGCCTTTGGGAGGCCGAAAAAGGCCTCAAACGGGCTGAAAATCATCTGGGAGGCTCAGTGCCGGGAAGGGGGACGATGGGGAGGATTGCGCACGCCTGTGCAGAGGGTGGGCTGCATTGCCTTCCGGGTGCCGGCACGCAAGGCATGCGCATACAAGCGCGTGCCAAATTTTTAGCCCAGGAGCCCCAAAAAAAGGTTAGCCACCACTGCCCTATACGCCATATTCCAGACAAACGGCTGTCCAATCTCTTCTTAAAACCCTCCAGTGTTAAAGCACCCACCACTTCTGGTGGCAAGCAGTTCCACTGGTTAATTGTTTCTCACCGTCAGGAAATTCCTCCTTAATTCCAGGTTGCTTCTCTCCTTGATCAAGTTTCCAACCCGTTGCTTCTTCTGCCTTCAGGTGCTTTGGAGAATAATTTGACAACCCACACCTCTCCTCTTCTTTGGGGCAGCCCCTCAAATATTGCAAAAGACTGCTATCATGTCACACACACACACACACACACATACCCCTGAAGTCCTTCTTTTCATTAAATGGGACATCCTCTATCAATTCCAAGGGAACTTTAAAAAAAAGCACGGCCTGTTTGTTTGCAAAAGACATCCCTGGGCTCCTCCGATCTGCGACGCTGTAAATCAGGATTAGAAGCAGGCAAACCCGACGGCAGAGATCCCTCAAACTTGGCCACTTTAAGGCTGGTTTCCTTCAAGTCCCAGAATTCTGCCCGGCCGGCATAGCTTGCTCTTCTCTTGTAATCCCTTCCTCTGCAATCTCTCTCTCTCTCTCCACTTTAAGGGAGGTTAAGGGATGAAAAGATCAACGCCCGGCAGCCTTGGGAATCGGGAGATTGGGAAGCAGGGGTTCACGTGCCCCGGGGAACCCCAAACTGCTCACGGGTTCGGGCAGGGGGACCCTGATACACCCCCCCAACCATGCAAGCCCTACTCATAGGGCCGCTCCGACACCCCCCGAGAGATTTGAAGCACGCAAGGGGAGATAACCTGGGAACAACATCGCACCCATCACAACGACAGGGGATTCTTGGCCTGCTCCTCCAGATGTTTCAGGACCAGGCTAGATAATATTATCAGGGCTAGGAGGGGGAGGATTTGTGGGGTGGAGGAAGAAGTAAGGAGAGGAGGAGGAGGAGGAGGAGGAGGGAGGAGGAGGAGGAGGAGGAGGACTGTGGAGTCCTTGGTGCTCACTCAGCTGGGTTGTTTCCTTGCAGATGTTTCATGACCAGGCTAGATAATATTATCAGGGCTAGGAGGGAGAGGGTTTGTGGGGTGGAAGAAGGAGTAAAGAGGAGGAGGAGGAGGAGGAGGAGGAGGAGAACTGTGGAGTCCTTGGTGCTCGCTCAGCTGGGTTGTTTCCTTGCAGATGTTTCATGACCAGGCTAGATAATATTATCAGGGCTAGAAGGGAGAGGATTTGTGGGGTAGAGGAAGGAGTAAGGAGGAGGAGGAGGAGGAGGAGGACTGTGGAGTCCTTGGTGCTCGCTCAGCTGCGCTGTTTCCTTGCAGATGTTTCATGACCAGGCTAGATAATATTATCAGGGCTAGGAGGGAGAGGGTTTGTGGGGTGGAAGAAGGAGTAAAGAGGAGGAGGAGGAGGAGGAGGAGGAGGAGAACTGTGGAGTCCTTGGTGCTCGCTCAGCTGGGTTGTTTCCTTGCAGATGTTTCATGACCAGGCTAGATAATATTATCAGGGCTAGAAGGGAGAGGATTTGTGGGGTAGAGGAAGGAGTAAGGAGGAGGAGGAGGAGGAGGAGGACTGTGGAGTCCTTGGTGCTCGCTCAGCTGCGCTGTTTCCTTGCAGATGTTTCATGACCCAACTGGGTCACATCATCAGAACTAGAAGGGACAGGGGTTTGCAGAGAGAACTGTGGGTGGTTTTCCTTTCGGACGTTTCATGACCCAACTAGGCAACACCTTCAAGGCTAGAAGGGAGTGGGGTTTGCAGGGAGGAGGATGGAAAAAGAGGAGGGTAAGAACAGGGGGGGGGAATCCGTCGTGCGCTCTGGTCTTGCTGGTTTCCTTGCAGACCTTTCGTAACCCAACTAGTTAATATGATCAGGGTGGAAAGTGAGGGGGGAGGACAGTGGCTATGAGGTCTGTGAGGCTCTGTGAGCTGGCTGGTTTTCTTGCAGATGCTTCGTGACCCAATTAGATAATATCAGTGCCAAAAGTGAGGGGAGGGGTCAGAACCAGGAGGGAGGGAAGGGGAGGAAGAGTGGAGGGTGGAGGGAGGGGAAGGAGGAGGACTGTGGGGTCCTTGGCGCTCTCTGAGCTGGGTGGTTTTCTTGCAGACGTTTCGTGACCCAACTAGGGAACGTCATCAGGGCTAGAAGGGAGTGAGAGAGGTGGATAGGAGGAGGACTGTGGGGTCCTTGGGGCTCTTCTGAGATTGGTGGTTTTCTTGAAGACGTTTCATGACCCAATTAGGGAACATCATCAGGGCTAGAAGGGAAAAGGGTTTGCGAGGAAGAGGAGGAGGAGGAGGAGGAGGAGGAGACAACGACAACAACTCTGGGGTTCTTGGTGCTGTCTGAGTTTGGTGGTTTTCTTGAAGACGTTTCACGACCCAGCTAGGGAACATCATCAGTGCCGGAAGACAGAAGCTCTCTCTCTCTCTCTTTTTGTCATAATCTCACCGTACGGTCCTCACAACATCACACAAAACAGCAATTGACTTTGGAAGTCATGCGCCCTGTGGCGGCACCACTACACTGCTTTGGGCACCGCCAAGGCGCAAAGACGCTGCTCCGGCGGATGCCCTGAACACCACAGAAAGGGTTCGCAGGGGACCACATCACCTGGCTAGTAGGTCTCCAGTTTTGGAGGAATCTGAATTTTGAGTAACTACTCTCTGATTTAATTTTAACAATGGGTTGTGTGGTTGGCTAAAAGACTATGGGCCAAAATAGCCACAAACCCGTGCAGGGCTCTCACTTACTTAACCACATCGTGTGCGTTTCGGTCCCAATTACTGTCGTAAGTTAAGGACTATCCGTGCAGCTCTGGAGCCATAAACCGTGCCAAAAATGGTAAGCTTTCTAACAATCATGGTTTTCTTTTATGGGGTGTTAGCAAGGAAGACATAGCAACAGATTAAACATGTAGTAGGACTATCCAGGTATGAATGCAAATTTAACTCTCTCTACAGGTAGTCCTCCAGTTACGATTGTTCATTTAGTGACTGTTTGAAGTTAGAACAGCACTGGAAGCAAAAGGACTCTGGGCCGTTTTTCACACTTAGCGACCACTGGAGCATCCCCATGGACAAGGGATCAAAATCCAGGCACTTGGCAACTGACTCATACTTACGACCGTCGCAGTGTCCCGGGGTCCCCTTTTGCGACCGTCCGACGAGCCAGTCAACGGGGACAGCCTGACTCGTTTAACAACCCTGCAGCTGACTGAGTTATCAACTGCAGCGATTCACTTAACAACGGTGTTACACTCATCTGACACCTGCAGTGGTTGAATCCACAGCAGCCAGAAAGGTCGAAAAATGGAGCGGAACTCGCTGAACAACTGTCTCACTTTACAACAGAAATCCTGGACTCAATTGGGGTGTGTGTGTGTGTTGTAATTCAAGGATGACGGGTGATCAAATTCCACTTGTGTTTGGAAGTGGAGGTATAATTGAAAATCCTATCTAAAACATTAAAACTGTTTTTTGCATCTTCCCAAGCCCTCTGCTCTTTCTCTGACTATAATAATAATAATAATATTAATAATAATAATAGTAATAGTAATATTATCATTAATAATAATAATAATAATAATAATAAGGAGGAGGAAGAGGAGGAGGAGGAGACGGAGACACAGGTTTGGTTCACTGACATTGCAATAATACTTGGTGATGTACAAATTGAAGACGCGCAGCAAGAAAAAATCTCAAAGTATCGGGATTTACAAATTGAAGTTTGGAAAAAGAAATCATGTGTTATCCCAATTGTAATTGGAGCCCTTGGAGAAATACCCTAAAGGGCTGCCTCGCTATTTAGAAATTCTGAATTTATCAGACTTGAATACCCCGATTCTACAAAAAAAACCACCCTACTTGGAACAGCTTATATCCTCCGACGCTACCTGAACATTTCCTAGGTCCTTGGTTAGGACTCGAGCTGTTGAGCTACCAACCAGCCCCAAAAGGCTGTGAATCTCACACTATAAAGATTAACCAATAACAATAATAATAATGATCAGTGTTTTTATAAAGTTTCCACAAATCTGCCGTTCAAACCAGGTTTAAAAGGATGTTGGTTAGCTGCAACTCCATCTCAGATTAAGCCCAAATGGGGTTTTAGAGAACCAGTGAAGGAAGTTTTCTCTGGTCCCCTTGCAAAATTTACATCCCGACCCCTTCCTTTTCCACGAATACACGTTTTCCCCTCCAAAAAAACAACAACCCTGTGAGGTAGGCCAGGCTGAGAGAGAGGAGAGGCCCCCGCAGGAGGCTTGGCTGAGGGAAGACTCGAATCCGAGTCTCTGTACTCCTACTTCAACACCCGACCACAAAACCACAGGTGTCCCTCTCCGAGCCAACTCCCTGCAAAAGCCATTTCGCAACAGGGTATAAGAACCTGAAATGCCATAAAAGGCCTTTCGACGAAAGGAAAAGTGAGACGAGAAGGACGGCAAATAAGTTTCATAATGAATGAATGAATGAATGTGAAATCCAAGAAGGAAGGAAGGAAGGAAGGAAGGAAGGAAAGAAAGAAAGAAAGAAAGAAAGAAAGAAAGAAAGAAAGAAAGAAAGAAAGAAAGAAAGAAAGAAAGAAAGAAAGAAAGAAAGAAAGAAAGAATGAAAGAAAGAAGGAAGGAAGCAGTGGAATGAATGAAGGAAGGAAGGAAGGAAAGCGAAAGTAAGTAAATAGAAAGAAATAAGTAAATAGGAGGGTAGGCAAGGAGATAGAAATATGTAGGTAGACAGATTAATACATGATAGACTATAGATAGATAGGTAGGAAGGTAGATAATGATGGGTAGATGGGTAGATAGATAGATAGATAGATAGATAGATAGATAGAGATAGATAGATAGATAGATAGATATAGATAGATGATGGATAGATTGATATAGATATTAGATAGATGTTGGATAGATAAATAGCTAGATGATTGATACAGATATAAGATAGACAGATGATGGATAGATAGATAGATGATTTATAACCACAACTGAACCCAAACTTTATGTTGCTAACTGAGACAGAGGAGTGAGTTTTGCCTCATTTTGCAAACTTTCCTTCTACGAGTCGTTAAGGGAATCACTACAGTTGCTGTCAACGCGGTTGTTAAGTGAATCTGGGCTTCCCCTTTGACTTGGTTGGTCAGAAGGTCGTAAAAGGGGATCACAGGACCCCGGGATGCTGCGACGGTCGTAAATACGAGCCAGTTGCCGAGTGCCTGAATTTCGATCACACGACCATGGGGGGAATCCTGCAACAGTTGTAAGTCCCCTTTTTTAGTGCTGTTGGAACTCTGAATGGTCACTAAACGAACTGTCGTAAGTCGAGGACTATCTGTGGTCCATTTTGACCCAGTTTCCTATCTGGAGGGCACCAAACTTGGAAAAGGAAGATTTAAAACCACTGGAGATATTTTGTCTACAGACTTACAACAGTTCCATTTAATGACCGTTCAAAGTTACAACGGCAATGAAAAAAAATGACACATGACCGTTTTTCACACTTACGACCGTTGCAGCCTCCCCGTGATCCAAATCCAGATGTTTGGCAACCAACTCGTAGTTATGACGGTGCCTCTGTCCTCCCAGGATCCCGTTTTGCAACTTCCCGAGGAGCCAAATTAACAGGGAAGCCAGATTCACTTAACGACCGGATTACCAGCCTATCCACTGCAGCGATTTGCTTAACAACGGTGGCAAGAAAGTTCGTAAAGCGGGGCAAAGCTCACTTAACAAGCGTTTCACTTTAACAACGGAAATGTTGGGCTCCATTGGTGTCGTAAGTCGAGGAAAAACCTGTATATTGTGTGGAATTCAGAAACGCACACCAAAATACTCCGCCCACCCCTCAAACATTAAAAAAAGTTATAAGATAAAAAGATGGTGCACTCAAATGGGTAACTAAGGGTGAAATCTGTGGAATTATTAATATTAAGATGGAATTTATTGAATAATGAAATAAGAATTTGTGATGAAATGGCAAATATGACAGATAAAAGCACAAGAATAGAGTGAATATAGAATAAGAAATAAAGAAGTTTAAGATGTTATATAAAGAAGATAAGAGTATAATTAAAGAAAAATAGAACAAGTTATATGAATTAAAATTGGATAAAATAAAAGTAAACAGTATAAGAAAACTTTTGAAAACTTATAGAACATGTAAAATGCAATGATAGGATAAGAAACTGAATTCGTGAGATAGATAGATGGTCATGTTTGCATGGAAATGTAAAAACCTGAAATCACACTGTTCACCAAAAGAGATGTAAAAGATTAAAAGTAAAACAAAACTTTTTGGAAAAATAAAAGCATTAAAAAAAATTAAGAAATTTGATTTTGGGTTCCCTGCCCCCAACAAAATCCCCCAAATTCACATTTCCTTCCGAGAAAAAAACACCCAATTCCTCCTGAATTCCAGGGATTTCTGCTTTTGTATACTCCGCCACCCCCACCCCAGGAGCTAACCCAACCGGCGGAGTTCCCTCAACACAGCTAATAACAGATGATCAAGAATTGGAAGGGGACCCTTGTAGGTCATCTAGTCCAACCCCCTGCCCAGACCCTACACCGTTTCGTGTGTGCAGGTCAGACTGATTCCCGCAGGGAAGGCATTCAGACAAAAGGTTAAACCTCAGCCGCGCATTTCTGTAGAACTCCGTATCATTTCCCCAAATAAATAAACAAGCAAATAAATAAAAATAAATAAATAAATAAATATAAATAAATAAACTCATGTTGGGAGGGGGGTCTTGTGCGTGAAAGTCATCCTTTCTATCAGGGCTATCAGCAATGCCAAGTCTTGTGCCAGACAGTGGAAAAAGAAAAATAGCAAAAAGAGACTTAAGGATAGAATCATAGGATGGGAAGGGACCCCCCAGAGGTCCTCTAGCCCAACCCGCCGCTCAAAGAGTGTCCTCTTCTTTTCCTTCTCCTGCCATACCACCCTCGCCAAACCTCCCCACCTGGGTCCTGCGGAATTCATGCCCTCCCCACCAGTGGATCCCTTCCTGGGTCACCTGTCCTGCGGAATCCATGTCCTCCCCAGTGGATCCCTTCCTTTTTCCCGATCCGGTTTGCGTTTCTCAGCTTGCAGGCTCCTTCCAGCCTGTCGGTCTCTTCTCAATGCTGGAAAAAATAAAACACCACCACGGCACCCGGCAAGGCCTCCCGTGATGTAATCTGGGTGGAGGGACTGGCATCGAACTACTACGCCCAGCCTTTGCTGGCTCCGGTTACAAAACCGCCCTCCCTGCAATTAAAAGGACGACACAACAACACAACACAACACTCCACCGCTGGGCTGGAAGCAGCCAAGCCCTCAAGACACACAATCTTGCCCAGGAGGTGACTAACCACAGCCGGATGGTGCCGGAAGGGAGGGAGGGAGGGAGGGAGGGGGCAAAGGAAGCTATTACAGGGTCCTCCCCCCCCACCCCCAAATCTCCCAAGCCCAGGTATCTAGTTCATCCCCTTCCCTTTCGGGTTTTTCCAACCGTTCCGAATGACAGAATTGGAAGGGACCTCAGAGGTCGTCTAGTCCTACCCCTTGCTTAAGCAGGAGACCCTGTATCATTCTGGACGAATGGCCGCCCAATGTCTTCTTGGAAACCTCTGTGGATGGAACATCCACGACTTCCATCGATCAGTCGATCAGAATAGAGCCGGAAGGGACCTCAGAGGTCGTCTAGACCAACCCCCTTGCTTAAGCAGGAGACCCTGTAGCATTCTGGACAAATGGCCGCCCAATGTCTTCTTGGAAATGTCCGTTGATGGAGCACCCACAACTTTTGAAGGCAAGCCGTCCCTCTGATTAATTGGTTTGAGATTAGAGAAGGCACCTTGGAGGTCTTCTAGTCCAACCCCCTGTTTAGGCAGGAAGCCCTATACCACTTCAGACAAATTGGCTCTCCAGTCTCTTCTTAAAAAACTTCCAATGTTTGGAGCAGCCACCACTTCTGGTGGCAAGCAGTTCCACTGGTTAACTGTCCTCACAGTTACGAAGTTTCTCCTTAAATTCCAGGTTGCTTCTCTCCTCCATAAGTTTCCATCCGTTGCTTCTTCACCTGCCTTCAGGTGCTTTGGAGATTAAGTTGACCCTCCTCTCTTCTTCTTCTTTGGGGCAGACCCTCAAATACTGGAACATGCTATCATGTCACTCCTAGTCCTTCTTTTCATTAAACTAGACAGACCCGGTTTTCTTCAGCTTCGCGCTCTGCCTGCAGTGTGGGGCTGGGCAGAGGAGTTGTAACCCATCCCAGGGGGACAGGATGAACCGACGAGGGTCCCAGATATTGAGGTGGGCCGCAAGGAAGACATAAGGGAAGTTTCTATAACTCCCTAAATCAATAACTCTCAAACGTGGCCATTTTAAGACACGGGGACCTCAACTCCCAGAATTCCCCAGCCAGCATAGCTATCACCAGGAGACGGGGAGTTCTAGTCCCGCCTTAGGCACGAAAGCCAACTGGGTGACTTTGGGCCAATCACCAGGAGACGGGGAGTTCTAGTCCCGCCTTAGGCACGAAAGCCAACTGGGTGACTTTGGGCCAATCACCAGGAGACGGGGAGTTCTAGTCCCGCCTTAGGCACGAAAGCCAACTGGGTGACTTTGGGCCAATCACCAGGAGACGGGGAGTTCTAGTCCCGCCTTAGGCAGGAAAGCCAACTGGGTGACTTTGGGCCAATCACCAGGAGACGGGGAGTTCTAGTCCCGCCTTAGGCAGGAAAGCCAGATGGGTGACTTTGGGCCAATCACCAGGAGACAGAGAGTTCTAGTCCCGCCTTAGGCAGAAAAGCCAGCTGGGTGACTTTGGGCCAATCACCAGGAGACGGTGAGTTCTAGTCCCGCCTTAGGCATGAAAGCCAGCTGGGTGACTTTGGACCAATCGACAGGAGGCGGAGAGTTCTAGTCCCGGCTTAGGCACAAAAGCCACCTGGGTGACTTTGGGCCAATCACCAGGAGACGGTGAGTTCTAGTCCCGCCTTAGGCATGAAAGCCAGCTGGGTGACTTTGGGCCAATCAACAGGAGACGGAGAGTTCTAGTCCCGCCTTAGGCATGAAAGCCAGCTGGGTGACTTTGGGCCAATCACCAGGAGACAAAGAGTTCTAGTCCCACCTTAGGCATGAAAGCCACCTGGGTGACTTTGGGCCAATCACCAGGAGACGGTGAGTTCTAGTCCCGCCTTAGGCATGAAAGCCAGCTGGGTGACTTTGGGCCAATCACCAGGAGACGGGAGTTCTAGTCCCGGCTTAGGCACAAAAGCCAACTGGGTGACTTTGGGCCAATCACCAGGAGACGGGAGTTCTAGTCCCGCCTTACGCAGGAAAGCCAGATGGGTGACTTTGGGCCAATCACCAGGAGACAGAGAGTTCTAGTCCCGCCTTAGGCAGGAAAGCCAGCTGGGTGACTTTGGGCCAATCACCAGGAAACGGTGAGTTCTAATCCCGCCTTAGGCACGAAAGCCAACTGGGTGGGACTTTGGGCCAATCACCAGGAGACAGAGAGTTCTAGTCCCGCCTTAGGCAGGAAAGCCAACTGGGTGACTTTGGGCCAATCACCAGGAGACAGAGAGTTCTAGTCCCACCTTAGGCATGAAAGCCAACTGGGTGACTTTGGGCCAATCACCAGGAGACGGTGAGTTCTAGTCCCGCCTTAGGCACGAAAGCCAACTGGGTGACTTTGGGCCAATCACCAGGAGACGGTGAGTTCTAGTCCCGCCTTAGGCACGAAAGCCAACTGGGTGACTTTGGGCCAATCACCAGGAGACGGTGAGTTCTAGTCCCGGCTTAGGCACAAAAGCCAACTGGGTGACTTTGGGCCAATCACCAGGAGACGGGGAGTTCTAGTCCCGCCTTACGCAGGAAAGCCAGATGGGTGACTTTGGGCCAATCACCAGGAGACGGTGAGTTCTAGTCCCGCCTTAGGCACGAAAGCCAACTGGGTGACTTTGGGCCAATCACCAGGAGACGGGAGTTCTAGTCCCGGCTTAGGCACAAAAGCCAACTGGGTGACTTTGGGCCAATCACCAGGAGACAGAGAGTTCTAGTCCCGCCTTAGGCAGGAAAGCCAGCTGGGTGACTTTGGGCCAATCACCAGGAGACAGAGAGTTCTAGTCCCGCCTTAGGCAGGAAAGCCAGCTGGGTGACTTTGGGCCAATCACCAGGAGACAGAGAGTTCTAGTCCCACCTTAGGCATGAAAGCCAACTGGGTGACTTTGGGCCAATCACCAGGAGACGGTGAGTTCTAGTCCCGCCTTAGGCACGAAAGCCAACTGGGTGACTTTGGGCCAATCACCAGGAGACGGGGAGTTCTAGTCCCGGCTTAGGCACAAAAGCCAACTGGGTGACTTTGGGCCAATCACCAGGAGACGGGGAGTTCTAGTCCCGCCTTACGCAGGAAAGCCAGATGGGTGACTTTGGGCCAATCACCAGGAGACAGAGAGTTCTAGTCCCGCCTTAGGCAGGAAAGCCAGCTGGGTGACTTTGGGCCAATCACCAGGAAACGGTGAGTTCTAATCCCGCCTTAGGCACGAAAGCCAACTGGGTGGGACTTTGGGCCAATCACCAGGAGACAGAGAGTTCTAGTCCCGCCTTAGGCAGGAAAGCCAACTGGGTGACTTTGGGCCAATCACCAGGAGACAGAGAGTTCTAGTCCCACCTTAGGCATGAAAGCCAACTGGGTGACTTTGGGCCAATCACCAGGAGACGGTGAGTTCTAGTCCGCCTTAGGCACGAAAGCCAACTGGGTGACTTTGGGCCAATCACCAGGAGACGGTGAGTTCTAGTCCCGCCTTAGGCACGAAAGCCAACTGGGTGACTTTGGGCCAATCACCAGGAGACGGTGAGTTCTAGTCCCGCCTTAGGCATGAAAGGCAGCTGGGTGACTTTGGGCCAGTTCCTTTCTCTTAGTTAAGGGATTAACTTAAGAAATGCAATGATTCACTTCACAACAGTGGCAAGAAAAGTCGCAAAAAGGGGGCAAATCCCACTTAAAACAAACCTTGCCCATAGCCACGTGTATTTTGAGCTCAACGGTGGTCCTATAATTTGAGAACCGCCAGTACTGGAGGTTTTCAAGGGAAGACCTTTTGGGGCAGCCTGTTGCCCCAAAAGCGGTTTTGTAGATTTCTGCACAAGACGTGAGGATGGACTAGAAGATCTCTAAGGTCCCTCCCTAAAATGCTATGATTTTTTTTTAAGATTCAGAAGCCCTGGCTCCTTTGGAGGCTGCTGAACTCAACTGATCTTCTCCACCCAGGAAGAACGGAGAGAGACGTTCGCTGTGCCATGTCAACAGCTGGCACCTCTCCAGAGCAAAGGGGTGAGTCACCGTGACATCAAATCCACACCTGTGGTTCTGCACGGAGAGGCCACAGAAGACGACGCGAGGGACGTGGCGGAGGGCTGAGCTTCCACTCACCCCTTCAGGCTAGCCAGCTTTTCCCCCAAAATCAACTTTCAGAGTCATCCGAATCAGATTAGAGCTGGGAGGGTCCTTGGAGGTCTTCTAGTCCAGCCCCCTGCTCAAGCAGGAGACCCTAGGCCATTGTTTTTAAAGTCAAAGATTTTTTAATTTATATATAAGTATTATGAATACAGTATATTGTTTGGGCATTTCATTTTACAAAACAAAAAATGAACAAATATCTATATATCTATATAGCTATATATCAATATCTCTATCTATCTATCTATCTATTTCTCTCTCTCTCTTCTATCTATCTATCTATCTATCTATCTATCTATCTATCTATCTATCTATCTATCTATCTATCTATCTATCTATCTATTTCTCTCTCTCTCCTATCTATCTATCTATCTATCTATCTATCTATCTATCTATCTATCCATCCATCTCCATCCATCTCTCTCTCTCACACACACACACATTTACCTCTATCTATCTATCTATCTATCTATCTATCTATCTATCTATCTATCTATCTATCTATCCATCCATCCATCTCCATCCATCTCTCTCTCTCTCTCACACACACACATCTATCTATCTATCTATCTATCTATCTATCTATCTATCTATCTATCTATCTATCTATCTATTTTTCTATCTCTCCATCCATCCATCCATCCATCCATCTCTCTCTCACACACACAGTTACATCTATCTATCTATCTATCTATCTATCTATCTTCTTTCTCTCTCTCTCTCTCTCTCTCTGGCACATAGGTTCCTCTTGGCTTCTAGGGGCTCACTAAGAAAGGATTTTTCGAAATGACCATCAGAGCATTAGCATTTCCTATATTATTGTTATCATTAACACGCTCTGATGCTCAGGACTTCTACTCCCCGCTCCCTACCAGGAAAGAAATCTCTTCCAAATGCAAAACACGAGCAGAGGAGGTTCAGTTTCACACCACCAAGCAGCTTTAGTACAGAACAGTTGAGCTAAGCCACGCCCAGGCTCCTTGCTGTCTCCTTCGTGCTCACACACAGCAAATACTGTTTCATTTTCCAAACAGCCCTCCACTCTCTCACCCACTGACAGGATGCCAGCCAGATGAATCCCAATGGATGCTGGTAGGCAGAGGCAGAATTTTTCCTTCCTTATTTTCCTCCCCAAAAACTAAGCCCAACCACTGAAGTACGGGTATCGTGCTAGTAACAGATACACTGATATTAATAATGGTAATACATGTAATAATTATAACCATATTATTAGCTTATTTGTGATCATATCGATTATACTGGCGTACTTATAATTATGAACAACCTTCGTATTTTACTTGCAAATAACGGTGATCTTTCTTCATCTAATTTCGACTACTATCTATACAAAAGGGGTCTTCAAACTTGACAGCTTGAAGACTTGTGGACTTCAACTCCCAGAATTCCTCCTCCTCCAGTCATGTTAGCTCAGGAATTCTGGGAGTTGGAAGTCCACAAGTCTTCAAGCTGTCAGGTTGGAAGACCCCCTGATCTATACCGTTTCAGACAACCGATTGTCCAGTCTCTTCTCCCAAAGATGTGATGAAGGACCTACAAATCGTGGTGGCAAGTTGTTCCAAGGGTTAATTGTGTGCAGTCAGGGAATTTCTGCTTATTTTTAAGTTGCTTCTCTTCTTGATTAGTTTCCATCCATTGTTTCTTGTCCTGCCCTACAGGTGCTTTGGAGAATAGCTTGACTGCCTCTTCTTTGGGGCAGCCCCTGAGATATTGGAAGACTGCTATCATGTCTCCCCTGGTCCTTCTTTTCATTAGACTAGATAAGACATATCCAGTTCCTGCAACCGTTCGTTTTTTAATCTCCATATTTTTAGTCTCCAGGCCTTTGTAATCGTATCATTAGTTGTTCTTCTCTGCACTTTTTTCCCCAAAGTCTCAACATCTTTTTTTTATAACGCGGTGACCAAAAGAAAACCTTCCTCCCATAAAGTTAGCTTCTTCTTCAAAAGGCTGGCTCGGATCCCAGAACACAGGCTGGGCTCACCAAATGGACCGGAGGCATTCACACCACCCACTAAGGAATTAAATCTGGCTTCTGATACTACAAAAAGGATGTTGAGACTCCGGAAAGAGAGCAGCGAAGAGCAACCAGGATGATTATAGAGGGCTGGAGGCTGAAACCTACGACGAACGGTTGCAGGAACTGTTAGGGATACACCCTAGCAGAATCTGCACAGCAGTCAGGCAGTCAGGCAAAATATATGTGAGATAAACGTTTTTGTAGCTTACACTCAGTAAAACAGATACACTGTGCTAATTAAATAGTTTATTCCGGTAAGAGATATAGCATAGTCAAACAGTCCATATATCATTCACTAGTTCAATCCGTCCAAGGATTATTCAGTTGCAAATTCCAGTGTCGAAAAAGAGAGGTCAGTAAACTTACAAATATCAGTCCGGTAATATATCTCCTTGCAGTAGAGATATGAAGAAGTCAAAACTCCTCTCTTCCTTCAGCAACTCAGCAGTAGGGGAAACACGCAGTTAACAAACCATCAATCCATGCAATTCAGTAATTGTCAGCGAATTGTCAGCTATCAATCAGGTTCTCTTGCTCCCTCTTATGGCGGTTTCACAACCACACCCAAAATTACATGCTTTGCAGTTTTAAAGTGACACACACTTAAACTTACAATCATAGTTTATATATATTATTTTACCCAAACTACGTTAGGTAACCTATGTTATTCCTAACAGGAACTGGGCCTGGCTAGTCTAGGGAAGAGAAGGACCAGGGGAGACAGGAGAGCATCTTCTAGTATTTGAGGGAGGGGGGTTGGACTAGATGATCTACAAGGTCCCTTCCAACTCTGTTAATCTGACTTTAATCTGATTTTATTGAATAAAAGGACCAGGGGAGACAGGAGAGCATCTTCCAATATTTGAGGGGCTGCCACAGAGCGGAGGAAGGGGTCAAGCTATTCTCCAAAACACCTGAAGGCCAGACAAGGAACAATGGATGGAAACTGATCGAGGAGAGATTCAATCTGGAAATAAGGAGAAACTTTCTGACAGGGAGAACAATCAACCAAATGGAACAAAAGTTGCCTTCGGAAGTTGTGGGAGCTTCATCACTGGAAGCTTTCAAGAAGAGACTGGACTGCCTTTGGTCAGAAATTGTGTCGGGTCTCCTGCTTGGGCAGGGGGTTGGACTAGATGACCTACAAGGTCCCTTCCAACTCTTCTTATTGTATATTCTTCAACGGAACAAAATTTCACCTTCAGAAGTTCGGGAGCTCCATCCCTGGAGGCTCTCAAGAAGAGACTGGATTGCCATCAGTCAGATATGGTATAGGATCTCCTGTTCGGGTAGGGCTGGGGGGTTGGACTAGATGACCTCCCAGTTCCCTTCCAACTCTAGTTATTCTGCCATCTAGCCATCAACGGTCTGGGTTTTTATGAAGTTAACGATTAAAACTTGTTTTAAAATGCCCTTTCCGCTGTTTGTTATGAACCCTAAATAAAGGAAGGAATTATTTTTAGAATTATTTTAGTAATTTAGGAATTATAATGAATGCAGGAATTATTACTCTCTTGAATGTACAGGTAGTCTTGATCTACAACAATTCATTTAGTGACCATTCAAGGTTACAACGGCACTGAAAAAAAAGTGACTTAGGGCCATTTTTCACACTTAACGACCGTTGCAGCATTCCCTTGTGATCAAAATTCGGACGGCTGGCAACTGTCTCCTATTTATGACGGTTGATCCCCTTTTTGCAATCTAACAAGCAAAGTCAATAGGGAAGCCAGATTCACTTAACGACGGCGTTGCTGACTTAACAACTGCAGCGGTTCACTTAATGGTGGGAGGAAAGTTCGTAAAGTGTGCCAAAACTCAACAAGCGCCTCACTTAACAACATCGATGTTGGTCTCCATTGCGGCCGTAATGTGGGCACCCAGGAAAAGGTGGCGGTGGAGGTTTCGTAGGTTTAGGAAACCATCCAATCAGTACAAGAGGTCCTTGACCCCCCCCCCCAGCCCCTTCCCGTGGGTTCTGGCCCCTCATCCAACCAGGCTGTCCGTAAAACAAGGACACAGGGAAAGGGTGGAGGAGGGGAGAGGAAGAGGAGAAAGAATGGTGGTAGTGAATGAAGGGAGGAGGAAGAAGAGTAAGGAGAAGAGGGGAAGGAGAAGAGGGGAAGGAGGAGGAAGAAGAGAAGGAAAATAGAAGTTTGAAAGAAAGAGGAGAGGGAAGAGGAAGGTAGAATCTTTGGGGGCTCTCTGAGCTGGGTGGTTTTCCTGCAGACATCTCATGACCCAGCTAGGGAACATCATCAGCGCTAGAAGAGACTGGGGTTTGTGGAGAAGAGGAAGAGGAGGACGAGGACTGATGGCCCTAGTTGTCTCTGAGCTTGGATGCTTTTTGCAGACATCTCGTGACCCAGCTAGGGAACATCATCAGCGCTAGAAGAGACTGGGGTTTGTGGAGAGGAGGAAGAAGAGGAGGAAGAGGAGGAGGAGGAAGAGGAAGAGGAGGAGGATGACTGATGGCCCTAGTTAGTCTCTGAGCTTGGATGCTTTTTGCAGACATCTCGTGACCCAGCTAGGGAACATCATCAGTGCTAGAAGAGACTGGGGTTTGTGGAGAGGAGGAAGAAGAGGAGGAGGAGGAAGAAGAGGAGGAGGAAGAGGAGGAGGATGACTGATGGCCCTAGTTAGTCTCTGAGCTTGGATGCTTTTTGCAGACATCTCGTGACCCAGCTAGGGAACATCATCAGCGCTAGAAGAGACTGGGGTTTGTGGAGAGGAGGAAGAAGAGGAGGAGGAGGAAGAAGAGGAGGAGGAAGAGGAGGAGGATGACTGATGGCCCTAGTTAGTCTCTGAGCTTGGATGCTTTTTGCAAACATCTCGTGACCCAGCTAGGGAACATCATCAGTGCTAGAAGGGAGTGGGGTTTGCAGAGAGGAGGAGCACTGTGGGGTCCTTGATGCTCTGTGAGCTTGCTGGCTTTCTTGCGCACGTTTCATGACCCAACTAGGGAACATCATCAGTGATAGAGGGGAGGGGGGTTTTGGGGAGGAAGAGGAGAGGGGCTGGGAAATTGTGATTAAAAAGCAAACGAGGAGGTAGAAGCAAATTCGGAAATTCTGCTCCCTACAAACAACCCAAGCCCGGTCACATCTTGAAACCAGCACCAGTGCCCCACCACCAGTTTGGTCTAGTGGTTAGGGTACCAGGCTAGAAACCAGGAGACGGGGAGTTCTAGTCCCGCCTTAGGCAGGAAAGCCAACTGGGTGACTTTGGGCCAATCACCAGGAGATGGTGAGTTCTAGTCCCGCCTTACATATGAAAGCCAGCTGGGTGACTTTGGGCCAATCACCAGGAAGCGGGAGTTCTAGTCCCGCCTTAGGCATGAAAGCCAGCTGGGTGACTTTGGGCCAATCACCAGGAGACGGGGAGTTCTAGTCCCGCCTTAGGCACAAAAGCCAACTGGGTGACTTTGGGCCAATCACCAGGAGACTGTGAGTTCTAGTCCCGCCATAGGCACAAAAGCCAACTGGGTGACTTTGGGCCAATCACCAGGAGACAGTGAGTTCTAGTCCCGCCTTAGGCACAAAAGCCAACTGGGAGACTTTGGGCCAATCACCAGGAGACACTGAGTTCTAGTCCCATTTTAGGCATGAAAGTGGCTGGGTAACTTTAGGCCTGTATATCTTTCTTAGGGTCAAGAAGCAACAGGGAGAACTGGACACAGAACCACCGATTGGTTCAAAATTGGGGAAGCCGTCTGGCAAGACTGTATATACTGTTGCCCTGCCTATTTAACATATATGCAGAGCACCTCATGAGAAAGGTAGGGCTCGATGACTCACAAGTTGGAAGATTACAGATAACAGATAATCAAGAGTTGGTAGGGACCTTTTAGGTCATCTAGTCCAACCCCCTGCCCAAACAGGACACCCTGCACCATTTCTGACAGGTGGCAGTCCAGTTTCTTCTTGAAAGCTTCCAGGGATGAAGTTCCCACAACTTCCAAAGGCAACTTCTGTTCCAGGGGTTGATTGTTTTCCCTGTCAGAAAGTTTCTCCTTATTTCCAGGTTGAATCTCTCCTTGATCAGTTTCCATCCATTATTCCTTGTCTGGCCTACAGGTACTTTGGAGAATAGCTTGACTCCCTTCCTCCTCCTCTCTGGGGCAGCCCCTCAAATATTGGAAGACTGCTCTCCTGTCTCCCCTGGTCCTTTTGTTCATTAAAATCAGATTACAGTCAGATTAACAGAGTTGGAAAGGACCTTGTAGATCATCTAGTCCAACCCCCTGCCCTCAGATATTGGAAGGCTGCTCTCCTGTCTCCCCTGGTCCTTCTCTTCCCTAGATTAGCCAGGCCCAGTTCCTGCAACCATTCTTCATATGTTTTAGTCTCCAGTCCTCTAATCATCCTGGTTGCTCTTCTCTGCACTCTTTCCAGAGTCTCAACATCTTTTTTATAGTGTGGTGACCAAAACTGGATGCAGGACTCTAGGTGTGGTCTAACTAAGGCTTTATAGGGTGATGTTAGTACCTCCCTTGATCTCGATTGCATCCCTCTGTTAATGCAACCTAGGATTGCATTGGCTTTTCTGCACACGGCTGGCTCCTATTTAGCTGGTTGTCCACTAAGACTCCAACATCCCTCTCCCAGTTCCTGCTATTGAGCCTGGTTTCACCCAGTCTGTATGTGTCTTTTTGGTTTTGACTTTACTTTTCTCTACATTGAATTTCATTTTGTTAGATACGGCCCAGGGTTCTAGTCTGTCAAGATCCATCTGGATCTTGAGCCTATCTTCTTGGGTGTTGGCTATTCCTGCCAGCTTAATATCATCTGCAAATTTGCTAAGTTCCCCTTCTATTCCCTCATCTAAGTCGTTAATGAAGATATTGAAGAGTCCTGGGTCTAAGACTGAACCTTGTGGCACCCCACTGCTTACTTCCCTCCAGGTAGACTTAGACCCATTAAGGACTACTCATTGAGTACGGCTTGCCAGCCAGTTATGAGTCCATCTGGTGGTGGTGCTATCTATCCCACTTTTTGCTAGCTTACCATAAAGTACAACAGCATATTGGGGGATCTTACCTGAAATTTATAATAGAGCATGTATATTTGATTATTCATGCATTAACTGCAGCTAAAATTGTCTTTGCACAAAACTGGGGAAGTGAAGAGCGCGTGATCAGGAAAATATTAGAATGTGCAGAAATGAATAGGTTAACACTTGCAATTAAAGAGAAGGAACAAACTGAATATTATATGATATGGGAATGATTTTATCGATGGTTAGAGAATAAGTAGGAGTTGGAAACAAAAGATTAGTGAAATATAGAAAATACGTTAATAGAATTAAATAAGTTAAGATGTGGATTGTTATCATGATTAGAATATATCACTATTAAGAATAGAGAATTAATAGTAATGTAATGGCTGTACATTTTAATTGTTATCGCACAAGGTATTTGTACCCAGACACGCTGTTTAATGAAAGATTGACTGTTTGTATTAAAAGTAACATAAAAAATTTATATATATAAAAAACAACCTCAGATATGCAGATAATACCACTCTAATGGAAGAAACTGAAGATGAACTAGAGAGCCTCTTGATGTGGGTGAAGGAGGAGAGTGGAAAAGTTGGCTTAAAACTCAAACATTAAGAAAACTAAGATTATGGCATCCGGCCCTCTTAATTTCTGGCAAATAGATAGAGGGACTACAACTCTAGTTTTGCATATATTGAGAACATTAAGGATTGTATTTGCACAATACTGGAAAAATGAGAGCACTCCATTAGATTAAGATGTAATTCGGAAAACATTAGACTGTGCAGAGATGGATAGATTGACATTAAAAATAAAAGACAAAGAAGACACAGAATATTACTCAACATGGAATCGATTTTACAAGTGGTTAGAGATAAGAGGTAGAAATTAGATGAAGGAAAATTATTGTTATGTATGAATTAAATATAAAGATGGTCTATAATTATAAGTATGCCAATATAACTAACAGAATTACAAATAAGCTAATCTAAAGAGAAATTTAATTAAAAGTATTGTTACACTATTATTATTATTGTTAGTATATATGTTAATATTCCTTTTTTTTTCTTCTTTGCTTTCCTGTAAATGATATGCCCTGATAATACACTGTATTCAAACGTTTAATAATTTTCAGGGCGACCAACAAAAAATGTTAACAAAACACTAGCATTGGCCTTAATAATTGCAACACGTATGCCACGGGGTATGCATCAGTTAATCTGTTTTCATAGTCATTGTAAGCATGCATTGTAAGCATCCATCCAAACAGCACCAAATTGGAAAAAGGTTATGCTTTTCGCTTAAAAACCACCAGTATTTTTTTAAATATAACAATATTTGCGTAGCAGTTAGCATACAATATCATAAAATCAATGGCCTATCCCAAAATGTCATAAACGGTAAACCGTGCAGGACTTTTTCACACAACGGTGTGTGTGTGTGTGTGTGCACGCATATATATATATATATATATATATATATATATATATATTTTCTTAAGTTTTCGTGGGTATTTACATGTATGGCATTGGCTTTGCTCGGTATTTTCCCATGTCATAGTAGTTGTGCTTTTAAAGTTGAAACGTTGCTACAACTTTAAAAGCACAACTACTATGACGTGGGAAAATACTCGAGCAAAGCCTAATGCTATATATATATTATATACTATATATATATATTATATACTATATACTCACTCACTCTCTCTCTCTCTCTCTATATATATATATATGTATGTATGTATGTATGTATGTATGTATATACATATATATTATATACTACACACACACACACACACACACACACACACCTCTCAATTTTTGGCAAGATGGGGACGAACGGAGGTAGTGATAGATTTTATTTTCCCGGACTCCAAGGTCACCGCAGATGGGGACTGCAGCCAAGAAATTAAAAGACGCTTGCTCCTGGGGAGGAAAGCTATGGCAAATCTAGACAGCATACTAAAAAGCAGAGGTATCAAAAGTGCGTAGAACCAAGGCTATGGTTTTCTCCGTTGCAACACATGGCTGTGAAAGTTGGATTACAAGGAAGACTGAGCACCAAAGAACGGAGGCCTTTGAACTCCGGTGCTGGAGAAGGCGAATGTGAGTCCCTTGGACTGCAAGACCATCCAACCGGTCAGTCTTAGAGGAGATCCACCCTGACTGCTCTTTAGAAGGCCAGATCCTGAAGATAAAACTCAAAAGACTTTGGCCACCTTGTGAGAAGGAAGGACACCTTGGAGAAGAGCCGAATGCTGGGAACGATTGTGTTGTGACCGAGGCTTCCCAAGATCACGAAGCCGACTCCTCATTCCAATAAACCCCTTTTATTTAGGTTAAAGTGAATTCCTCCCAGCGAACAGTCTTTCGTGAGATTTCACAACTACAGACCTTTATCAGGCTGGGAGAGTTGCCAGGCCGATAGCTTCCAAACGCCACACTGTAGCAGCAATTACTTAGGAGGAAGTTAGGAACAAAATCTTCACACTAATTAAATGAACTAATTGTCTCCTGCAAACCCCATTCCCCTTTCGCTCCTCTTTTATTCCCATTGGGAGGGGCCATTCACCGTCCACCTGAGCCTTTAGTCCCAAGTCGACCCTTGTTCCTTAACTGTTCCCTTCTTCTGGCAGCTCTGTGCATGCGCACACTGGGAACAGGCTCCAGCTGCTCTTCTTCCCCACTGATCTCTGACTCCGAAGGCAGCTGATTACTGTCGGATGGCCCTGGCCCCATCTCTGCCTCCGACGCAGAGCCCTCGTCCGAGCCTTCCCCAGACTCCAAGGCTGGCCCAGGTTCCTCCCCAACCTCCTCACTGTCTGAGTCTGCCGCCAGCTCCACTGGCCGCTGGTGGGCCACAACAGATTAAGCGCAAAAAATAGAAGAAGAAGGGAATGGCAGAGAATGAGGTGGCTGGATGGAGTCACTGAGCTTAAATGGACTCCAGGGGATCGTAGAGGACAGGAAGGCTTGGAGGAACGTTGTCCATGGGGACCACGATGGGTTGGACAGAACTTCGCGACTAACAACTAACAACAACAATCTTTCTCAGGCCATTCAACCTCACAGGGTTGTTGTTATGGGAAAGAGGGGAAGAGGAAGCAATATTAGGTACGTCTGCCACACCTTGAGTCATGTATACAAATAAGAAAGGCAGGATTAAAACAAAAAAACTAAGATAAAATGATCAGATTAGGCATACTCTTTGCGGTGTAACCGGAACAATCTGGAACTGAACACATTCAAAACCGTAGAAATGGTGGTAGACTTTAGAAGAAACCCTCCCATACGACCACCTCTTACAATACTAGACAACACAGTATCCACAGTGGAGACCTTCCAATTTCTATCTTCTACTATATCACATGACCTAAAATGGACACCTAACATCAAAAACGTCATCAAAAAAGCACAACAAAGGATGTTCTTTCTGCGCCAACTCAGGAAGCTCAAACTTCCCAAGGAGCTGCTGATCCGGTTCTACAGAGGAAGGATGGAGTCTGTCATCTGCGCCTCTGTAAGGGTCTGGTTCGGTTCTGCGACCCAACAGGGCAGACACAGACTCCAGAGAGTAATTAGGACCGCAGATAAAACAATGTCTACCGACTTGCCTTCCATGGAGGACCTGCATCCTGCACGAGTCAAAAAGAGGGCTGTGAAAATATCTACAGACCCCTCACATCCCGGACATAAACTGTTTCAACTCCCACCCTCAAAATGACGCTACAGAGCCCTGCGCACCAGAACAACTAGACACAAGGACAGTTTTTTTTCCCAAATACCAAATCACTCTGCCAAGCAAATAATTCCCTCAACACTGTCCAACTATTTACAAAGTCTGCACTACTCTTACTATTAATCTTCTCATCACTCCTTATTGTCCATCCCCTCCCACTTGTGACTGTATGATGGTAACTTTATCGCTTGTATCCTTACGATTCGTATTGACTGTTTCCTGGTATGATTTGATGGCTTATTGTACCCTCTGACTATCATTAAGTGTTGTCCCTGATGATTCTTGACTCATGACAAATTTATCTTTTCTTTTATGTACACTGAAAGCATTTGCACCAAAGACAAATTCCTTGTGTGTCCAATCACCCTTGGCCAATAAAAGAATTCTATTCTATTACCTTCCTTCGATGACCGTGATTATATCGTTCATCTGGATCAGAAGTTTGTCTGGTTCTTCAAAATCCTGCAGAGCCCGCATATCCGTGGGTTGAGCCTGGGGGAGGAATAAAAAGGGAAGATTGACGGGTGACATCTCTGAACCAAAGTTCAGAGGTAGTCCTCGACTTACAACAAGTTCATTTAGTGACCATTCAATGTTACAACAGCACTAAAAAGATGACTTAGGCTTGTTTTTCCACACGACCACTGCAACATCGCTATGGTCAAAAGCTTAGCAACTGACTCATATTTACGACGGTGGCAGCATCCCGGCGGTGCCCGGGATTCCCGTTTTGTGACCTTCTGACGAACAAAGTCAATGGGGCAAGCCTGATTCGCTTAACAGCTGGGTCACTCCCTTAACAACTGATCAGAATCAGGATAGAGCTGGAAGGTACCTTGGAGGTCTTCTAGTCCAGCCCCCTGAGCAGGAGAGACCCTATACCATTTCAGATGAGGGGCTGTCCAGTCTCTTCTTAAAAACTTCCAGTGGCTCACTTAACAACCATGGCAAGAAAGGGTAGTAAAATGGGGCCTCGGGAGGCTAAAACGGGGCCCATTTTGGCACTTCTGGAAGGCCCTTTTTTCTGCCTCCCGAGGCTACGGAGGCTTCCCCTCAAGCCTCCCGGAGGCCGAAAACCAGCTGGGAGATGCGCACAAATGGCTCCGCTTGCCACCTATGGAACCCATGCCGTAGGTTTGCCCTCGCGGTCCTACCACCGCCTCAAGCCACCTCTGAATTTTGCGCCAAAATTCCTGGCTTTTTCCTAGATTTCCGCACCAGGTGGGACAAGATGATTATTACCGAACCAGTAATAAAAATAAATAGATTTGAATCCCGCCGCTTGGCTCAGTCGTGGTCGTTTAAGTCGAGGACGCAGGCCGCTGCATTTTGACCCCCCCTGAAGGGTTTCCGAGAGTTTCCAAGGGCCGCCCCACGCGGAGGGCATCGCAGCAGTCAAGACGGGAAGCGAAACGGGGCGTCGCCCAGGTCTTTCCTTCCTTACCTCCAGGAGGAAATCCCGCAGAGCGACGAAGGTGGGCCGGTCTTCCGGCTTGTGCGCCCAGCACTGCAACATGACGTTGTAGATATCTTGGGGACAATCTTCTGGTCGGGGCAGTTGCTCGCCTTCCTTATCGATCTTGTGAAGAATCTGATTGGGAGGAAAGCCAGAATTTAGGAGCCATTGGGGGGGGGTGGAAGGGGGGAAATGGGGGGGGTTTATTGGAAAGCTGCCAGTTCCAGCCTGGGAAGCGTTACGGATAGTCCTCTGTTCGTTTAATGACGGTTACAAGGGAAAAGAAGGGACTTCGGGCTCCTATTAACCCTGAGGACCGTTGCAGCATCTCCGTGGTCGAGGACAAGGTAGTCCTCAACTTATGGTGGTTCATTTAGTGACCAAAGTTACAATGGCCGCAAGTGTTCTGAACAAGACCGTCATTACGCACACGCTTATTTTAAAAACAAGTCTGGTTTTATTGCAACGCTGGGAATGGTTTTCATTCCCAGCCGGGAATGAATCTCAAACAGTCCCTCGAGATAAGCACCCACCTTTCTTTCTTGTGAAGTGCTGACAACAGCAGAAGTGTCAAATAAACTAGGGAAAAAAACACTAACCGAAGTACAAAGCGCTTCAAGAATGAATTTGAACCGAACGACCTTGCTTCCTGCAAAGGTTTCTTCACCTTTGCCTGACCTTTATCCCTTATGGGAGGGGCAATCACCTCTCAAGCCTTACTCCCGGAGTCGCCGCTTTTGTTTCAGCTGTTCTCGCCTTCTGGCAGCTCTGTGCATACGCGCACTAGGAAGAGGCTCCCCTGGTTCCTCTTCCTCACTGCTGCCAGACTCCAGAGGCAGCACCCCATTCCCAGATGGTCCTGGCCCCAACTCTGCATCGGATGCAGGACTCTCGTCCGAGTCCTCCCCGGACTCCTGGACTGGTCCTCGTTCTTCCCCACTGTCCGATTCCGCTGCCGTCGAACCACAAAACACGGAAAGCAGTGATTTATGACCAAGGGGTGGGATTCTACCGGTACGGCCTGATTCGAGCAAACTCGTTGCTCCGAGGATCAGCTGTGAGCGAACAGGTTGTTACACCAGGTTGAATCGTACCCCTGCTTATGACCGAGTTTTGTATTACGACCGTTGCAGCATCCGCAAGGTGGTGGGGTCAAAATTGATACGCTTGGCAACGGGGGTCATACTTAATGACGATCGCAGCGTCCTTGGGTGATGGGATCCCCTTTCGCGGCCTTCTGACCATGGGGCAAGCCGGATTCACTAAACGACCGGGTTACTAATTCATCAACGGCAAGGATTCATTTAACAGCCGGGGGGAAGGAGGCTCGTAAAAATCGGGCAAAACTCACTTAACCGATGACTCGCTTAACAACCAAAATGCTGGGCTCAACTGCGGTCGTACGTTGAGGAATAACCTGTGACAACAACTTCAGAGGCTTAGCCACTGACTCGTATTTATGACAGTTGCAGTGTCCTGGGATCCCCTTCTGACAAGCGGAATCAACGGGGAAGCTGGATTCGCTTAACAACCGGGTTACTATCTTAACGACTGCAGCGATTCACTTAACGACGATGGCCAGAAAAGCCACAAAATAGGAGAAAGATTCGTCTCGCTTAGGAACAGAAATGTTGGGGTCTGCTGTGGCCGTTGAGGACTGCCTGCACACGTGCGCGCACGAACACACACACACACACACACACCAGCCTTTCCCGTCATACCTGGCTGCCATTAAGGCCAACCCACGGCTCCTGTCCGTAGGTGAACATCTCCCAGAGGGTCACGCCAAACATCCAGGTGTCGCTAGCATGGGAGAAGGTGCGCGTCTTCAGGCTCTCCGGGGCACACCTGATCCAGGTTGGGGGGGGGGGGAAGGGCAGTCCAGGTGGGGGAGAGAAAGCAGAGAGGTCGTCATGCTCAAGTTCTCAAGGCCGAGAGCCACTGATCCCATAATCCACTCCCAGGATCCCCAAAGAACAGGGTTCTCAGATCCCCATCAACTTGTGAGTTGCACACGGTGTCAGGATTCCGGCAGTCGCCCCCCCACATTTAAATCACGAGTCTCGAGCCAAACTCCCAAAACTTAAAAAGGATTTATTGGGAGTCAAACATGTCCGGCACTGCCTGGGTGCAGCCGACTCTGAGGCACATCGTTCATTGTCACCGTTGACCCTGGTTTTCCCCCAACCCCTGGGTGTGTCATAAATCATATTCTCCAACGGGACACAGCCATAGCCAAGAATCATCAATTGTGCTCTCCAGTTAGAATTTTGCATGGCAGAAACTTTAAGTCACCTAGTTACTAGCTTTGAAAACATTTATGGAATGCACTTTCGGTTTCCAAGCTGCCGCATTGCTCTGTCCTCCCTCTCCCTTTCTGTTGGCAACTCCAAAAAGATCACAGAAATATTTTATGAGTTGACACGCGGCTGGGGAGTGGGTCTTCAGGGCTTACCCTGGTTAGTTAAAGAGTCATGGATGCATGCTCAGACTCTAGTGGTTAAGCCACAAGAGACCAGAATCTGGGAGATCCGAGTTCTAGAACTGCCCGAAAGCCAAATGAGTGACACTTTGGGCCAATTGCCAGGTGTTGGAGAGTTCTAGTCCCGCTTAAGGGAACAAAGCTGGCTGGGCGGGCCCAATCACCAGGAGACGGTGAGTTCTAGTCCTGCCTTAGGTATGAAAGCCAGCTGGGTGACTTTGAGCCAATCGTCAGGAGACAGTGAGTTCTAGTACCGCCTTAGAGAGGCAGCTTTGGGGGCCAATCACCAGGAGACGGTGAGTTCTAGTTCTGCCTTAGGCATGAAAGCCAGCTGGGATACTTTGAGCCAATCGCCAGGAGATGGTGAGTTCTAGTACCGCCTCGGAAGAGAGGCAGCTTTGGGGGCCAATCACCAGGAGACGGGGAGTTCTAGTCCTGCCTTAGGTATGAAAGCCAGCTGGGTGACTTTGAGCCAATCGTCAGGAGACAGTGAGTTCTAGTACCGCCTTAGAGAGGCACTTTGGGGGCCAATCACCAGGAGACCGTGAGTTCTAGTTCTGCCTTAGGTATGAAAGCCAGCTGGGATACTTTGAGCCAATCGCCAGGAGATGGTGAGTTCTAGTACCGCCTTCGGAAGAGAGGCAGCTTTGGGGGCCAATCACCAGGAGACGGTGAGTTCTAGTTCTGCCTTAGGCATGAAAGCCAGCTGGGATACTTTGAGCCAATCGCCAGGAGACCGTGAGTTCTAGTACCGTCTTCAGAAGAGAGGCAGCTTTGGGGGCCAATCACCAGGAGACGGTGAGTTCTAGTCCTGCCTTAGGTATGAAAGCCAGCTGGGATACTTTGAGCCAATTGTCAGGAGACGGTGAGTTCTAGTTCTGCTCTAAGCAGGAAAGCATCCGTGAAGCGAGACAGTGTGTTAATTTAAGATAACAGGTACTGAGAGTAGAGCATATTTTAACTCAGGGTTGAACGTTGGGGACCTTGGTGCTGTCTGAGCCTGGCTCTTTATGGAGTGGTGATGGGGAGGAGGAGGAAGAGGAGGAGGACGACGACTGTGGGGTCCTTGGTGCTCCCTGAGGTTAGTCATTTTCACATTTCTTGCAGATGTTTCATGACCCAACTAGGTAACATCATCAGAACTAGAAAGGAGAGGGGTTTGCAGAGAGGAGGAGGAGGAGGACTGTGGGTGCTCTCTGAGCTTGGTTTTCTTGCAGACGTTTCATGACCCAACTAGGTAACACCATCAGCGCCAGAAGGAGAAGAAGGACGACTGTAGGATCCTTGGTGCTCTCTAGAGTTTGGTTACTTTGTCGCAGCCGCTACATTACCAAAGCAGGCAACGTTAGAATAGCGCTGACAGTATAATCTGGTGTAATATATCACCAGCTGGGCACTGATGATGCTACCTAGCTGGGTAATGAAACGTCTGCCGAGGAAACCACCCAGCTCAAGAGAGCACCAAGGGCCAGGAGGAACAAGAACAGGGGGAAAGAACAGCTTCGGCGTGTTGTGTGAACCAGGGGTGGGATTAAAATGGTCTTGCCATTTGAATTCGGTTCGGTGGGCGCGGCTCGGTGGGCGTGTTTTGCCTAACGCCGGCGGCACAGCTTATTTCTTAACCGGTTCTGCGGGTGTGGCCTAATTTGTGGGTGCGGCCTGCCGGTCATGGCTTGTATGTAAATATTATAAATATTTATATAAATATTGATTTATTTTTTTTATTATTAAAAAAGAGCAACTTTTACTCCAAACCAGGCAAAGCAGATTTGAGTTGCTCCCAGAATCACAGATTCACTGAAGAGATCTGTGTTCCTGCTGGTCATGGCTTGTATGTAAATATTATAAATATTGATATAAATATTGATAATTTTTTTTTATTATTAAAAAGAGCAACTTTTACTCCAAACCAGGCAAAGCAGATTTGAGTTGCTTCCAGAATCACAGATTCACTAAAGAGATCTGCGTTTCTGCCATCGGCTAACTGAGTCTGCACAGCTTCAATCCTAAGGAAGGTTCGGCTTAAAAGCAGAGCTGAAGATCTAAAGATTAACTAGAAAGCAAGAAATCCAACAACTTTCCTACTTTCTAGTTAATCTAAATCTCCCAGTATACCAGAACAGCTGATAGTAGGGGAAAAAAGGAAAAATAGCAAGTTTGCCAGGTGAGGACTCAGTTGGTGTGGAGGGTTTCCGCGGGCCGTGTGTTCCCGCACAGCCTGGATTAATTGCTTTGCGGGGTGCTCTGGGGGTGACATTTCTCTGCGGACCGCCAAAATATAGACCGCCAGTGGGCCGCGGACCACCGGTTGACGACCGCTGGAGAACATGATCGATGACTTTTGGCTATGTAGGTATCTCATTGGAGAATAATTACGATACCCCCAGGGGTGGGGGGGAAAACCAGGGTCAAGGTTGACTCAGCTTTCTGTCCTTCCACGGTCGGTAAAACGAGGACCCCGATTGTTGGGGGCAAAAGAGGCTGACTGTGTAAAACAGCTTAGAGAAGGGCTATGAAGCGGTATGTCAACTCCTAAAATATTTCTATGGTTTTTAAAAGGGAAGGGGGGGGAAGGGATTTTAAACAGCTGTGTGGCAGCTTGGAAACCGAAAGCGCATTCCATACATAGCTTTTCAAAGATAGTAAAATTAGGCGACTGAAGTGTCTGCCATGCAAATATCTGACTGGAAAGAGCCCGATTGAAGATTCTTGGCTATGGATGTGTCCCATTGGAGAATATGAATTAGGATACACCCAGGGGAAACAGGGTCAAGAGTAACAATGAATGATGTGCCTCAGAGTCGGCTACACCCAGGCAGTGCCGGACATGTTAACTCCCAATAAATCCTGTTGAAGTTTTGGAAGTTTGGCTCGAGACTCGTGATTTAAACGTGGGGGCGACTGCCGGAATCCTGACACCTGACCTGTCTCGAGTTGCCAGAGGTTAAGGGGGAATGGGAAAGTGAACCTCGCACCTGCATCAAGGTCGCACTTACAGTCACAAAACAAAGCACATTCCAACCCCGGTAACGTCAAGGTCATCTCCACAGAAACCCACAGAGTGACTTCTACAACCCGTGAAACTGCTTCGTTGGGGAATGTGACTTGAGTTACACATTCTTGGAGGGAGGGGGAAAGGGGGTCAGAGCTGAATTAACTGAGGGTCAGAGTTGGCTCCACTTGGTCCATGCCGACATGACGTTCCTGATAAAATAACTGGATGTCTTTTGAAGCTGGGCTCGAGACTCGTGATTGAATTGGGGGCAACTGCCGGAATCCTAACACTCCCCACTGGTGTGAACGCAGCCCAGTGTCCTTGGCAACCAGGGGTGGGGTGGGGTGGGGAGACTCTCACCAGGCGAAGGGGACCTTGCGGTGCTCCTGCATGATGTAGTGGTCGTTGTTTTTGGGCAAGGCGCGCATGAGGCCGAAGTCCCCAATCTTGACTAGGTCGTTGGCCGCCAACAGGATGTTCCGGGCAGCCAGATCGCGGTGGATGAAGCGCTTGGACTCCAGGTAGGCCATGCCGCGGGCGATCTGGATGGCGTAGTGGCAGAGGGTGGCGATCAGGAAGTGGCCCAGGTTCTTGCGCAGGCGGTCCAGCAGGGAGCCCAGCGGGGCCAGTTCGGTCACCTGAGTGGCAGAGGGGGGCACAAGAATGGGGAGGGGTTAGGTCTTAGGAAGCCCTCCGAGGCGCAAGACACCACGTCCACAAAACAAAACTCTGTGTGTGTGTGTGTGTGTGTGTGTGTGTAGCCAGTAAAGGCGTGCTTAATGACTCGCTTAATGACTGCCAGGACTCCTTCAAAGACTGCTGGGTCTGCTTAATGACTGGCAGGACTGAGACTGCCAGGCTCGGTTAATTTTTTGGGGCTCAATGACTGCCAGTTGGGTAACTGCTGGGTATGCTTAACTGCCGGGACTGGCATTTAGGACCCTGGGCCCCTTAGCGACCGCAGAAGGCTGCAAACGGGGTGTAATCACATCGTGGTTCACTTAACAACCATCTTAGGACCATGATTTACGGGCATTACGTTGAGGACTACCCGTTATCAAGATCACAGCCACCCCCCACCCTAATCCCGTTGTTCTCCCAGGCTCCAGGGTTTTGGAGTGGGGAATGCGAGGCGTGTCCCTCACCATCTTCATGGGGTTGGAGAGCACCACGCCGTAGAGGCGGATGAGGTTGACGTGGTCCAGGGAATGCATGGCGTTGACCTCACGGATGAAGTCGTCCAGGGCCTCCGGCTGGTTCAGGGCGTCCGTCTTCAGGCACTTGACCGCCACGTTCAGCTGCGGAATGGGAAGGAAAAGGTGATCAGCCTCTCCCGCCGCCAGATCTAGAATCGGATCCCGCGCCTTGTCTAGATCCACCTGCCAAGATCAGGCGCCAGGTTGGGAGGCTTTATGCTCTCAAGCGTCCCGTTTCCGACATGTACTCAAGATGGGATTATAAGCATTGATGCGTATTGGTGCAGGTAGGTAGGTGGATGGATGTAGGATAGGTGGATGGAGGGATGGATGAATGGATGGATGAATATACAAGGATGGATGGATGAATATAGATAGATGAATGGATGGATGGAAGGATGGATGAATATAGAAAGATGAATGGATGGATGGAAGGATGAATATAGATAGATGAATGGATGGATGGAAGGATGGATGAATATAGAAAGATGAATGGATGGATGGAAGGATGAATATAGATAGATGAATGGATGGATGGAAGGATGGATGAATATAGAAAGATGAATGGAAGGATGGAAGGATGAATATAGATAGATGAATGGATGGATGAATGGATGGATGAATATACAAGGATGGATGGATGAATATAGATAGATGAATGGATGGATGGAAGGATGGATGAATATAGAAAGATGAATGGATGGATGGAAGGATGAATATAGATAGATGAATGGATGGATGGAAGGATGGATGAATATAGAAAGATGAATGGAAGGATGGAAGGATGAATATAGATAGATGAATGGATGGATGGAAGGATGGATGAATATAGAAAGATGAATGGAAGGATGGAAGGATGAATATAGATAGATGAATGGATGGATGGAAGGATGGATGAATATAGAAAGATGAATGGAAGGATGGAAGGATGAATATAGATAGATGAATGGATGGATGGAAGGATGGATGAATATAGATAGATGAATGGATGGATGGAAGGATGAATATAGATAGATGAATGGATGGATGGAAGGATGGATGAATATAGAAAGATACAGACGGATGGGTGGATGAATATAGGATAGTTACATAAATAGATGGATATATAGATAGAATATAAAAGGATGGATAGATGGAAGTATGATGGATAGAAAGATGGATGGATAGATGAATATAGGGTAGTTAGATGGATATATGGATATATATGGATGGATGGATATAGGATAGTTGCATGAATAGATGGATGGATGGATAGATGAATATAGAAGGGTGGATAGATGGATGGATGATGGATGGATAAATATAGGATATATGGAGGAATAAATATAAGATGGATGATGGATAGATGAATATAGAAAGATAGATGAATATTATCGATGAATAGATGAATATAGTAGGATAGGTACATAAATAGATGGATATATGGATGGATGAATACAGAAGGATGGATGGATGGATGGATGATGGATGGATAAATATAGGATATATGGAGGAATAAATATAAGATGAATGGATAGATGTTGGGGGTTTGTGGGTGGTTTTTTTTTGTGGGTTGTGTGTTTTTTTTTGTTTGTGGTTTTGTTGGTTGGTTTTTGGGGGGGGGGGGGGGGGGGGGGGGTTTTTTTTTTTTTTTTTTTTTTTTTGGGTTTTTTTTTGTTGTTTTTTTTTTTTTTTTTTTTTTTTTTTTTTTTTTTTTTTTTTTTTAAAAAAAGGCAAAAAGATTTTTTTTTTTTTTTTCACGTTGATGTAGTGTATATTGGAGGTGGAGATCCTTTGGGAGCTGTTACGCAACGAAATTTCATTTTAATGTATGCGGATTAGGGCACATTCAAAGTGACAATAAAAGTTATTCTCAGTCCAAGCCATTCTTAATGTGTGCCAGTGTGCCCACTGTAAAAAAAAACACGACAATAAAGGTTATCCTATTTCCTTCGGTTTCTGAGAGGTTGCGCTTTACAATTGTGAACCTGGGAGGGACTTCCAAAGATCATCTAGTCCAGGCGTCCAAACCTTGGCCGCTTTGAAGACGTGTGGGACTTCCAACTCCCAAGTTCAACTCCTCCAAGAGGCTGGGGGGAATTCTGGGCGCTGAAGTCCGCACCTCTTCAAAGTCCGCCCTTCGACGGAACTTACTCCCAGGAGTTTAAGTCTGGTTCTTAAAATAAAACCTGGCTAGCCGGAAGCGGCGGCACCCCTTTGTAATGGCTTACCAACTTGCCCGACGGGGCGCACCACTCCCCGCGGCGCACCACGCCGAAAGAACCGTCGCCCAGTTTCTCCAGCAACACCAGGTCCTTCTCGCTGATGAGGCAGGTCAAGGCCTGTTGCTGGGACTCCTCGAGGGCCACCGGGCTCGGCTGCTTACTCAAGAGACTCGGGGGCAACGGGGGCATCTCCGAGTCAGGGCGCTTCGCGCTGAAGACCTGTGAGGAGACGGCAGACAGGCGTCAGGGGACAAAGACCGGGGTGGCCGAAGTTGTGAAGGAGAGGAAGTCTGGTTTATTTATTTACTAGCTCGATCCCCCGTGCTTCGCTACAGAACTATGTGGCCGGGCCTAGATTTTTGTGGAGAAAAATAAGGGGGGAAAAAAATTCTGCCCCTGCCTGCCAGCATCCGTCGGGATTCATCTGGCTAGCGTCCTGTCAGTGTGTCGGAGTTGAGGGCTGTCTGGAAACTGAAACGGTATTTGCTGTGTGAGCAAGGAGACAGCAAGGTGCCTGGGCGGGGCTTAGCTCAACTGTTCTGTACTAAAAGCTGCTTGGTGCTATAAAACTGAAACTGAAACTCCTCTGCTTGGGTTTTGCATTTGGAAGAGATTTCTTTCCAGGTGGGGAGAGGAAGTAGAACTCCTTAGCATCAGATAATAATAATAATAATAATAATAATAATAATAATAATAATAATAATAATAATAATAATAATAATAATAATAATGGAAATGCTAATGCTCTGAGGGTCATTTGGAAAAATCCTTTCTTAGTGAGCCCCTAGAAGCCAAGAGGAACATAGGTGCCCAATTTCAAGTTTGTAGGCTTTACGGTTCTGGAGATTTTGTGATGATGCATGAGGGGTATTTTGCTTTTTTATATATAGATTTTTCTTTTTATCCCACCTACAACCTAATAGGCCTTCCTCCTCCTATTTTTTTTCACACTACAACAACCCTGTGAGGTAGTTCGGGCTGAGGAAGAGGCCCAAAGTCACCCAGCCGGCTTTCACAGTAAAGGCAGGAAACTAGAACTCGCCGTTGCCTGGAGACTGGCCCAAAGTCAACCACTCCTGCTTTCGTGTCGAAAGCGGGACTAGAACTCACAGTCTCCTGGTGACTGGCCCATAAACCTTTCTGTTTTTCTTTTTAAAGACTCTGCCAGGTTTCTAGTCCTCAGGAGCCCCTCCTCCCCGTTCTTTCTCTCACCTTGCTCATCCAGGATTTCCGTTTGCACACAGCCTTCCTCCTCTTCACGGCCTCCCAGAGGCGTCTCTGACCTACAGAAATAAAACAAGCAGTCACAAAACTGGGGGGGGGAAGGGGGGGAGGAGGAAGAATCAACAGATAGTCTGTTCTACGTACTTGCTCCGCGTTGGAAGTTTTTTGGGGGGAGGGGGCTACGTAATTCCACCAACTTTATAGAAAGTTGGCGCTACGAGCTCTGTTTCACTCTAATCCGGCCAGTTCCAAAACACTGAAATTAAAAGTTCTCAAACTTTACCCACGGCTAGGCCTCGACTTAAATCGTTCGTTTAGTGACCAGAGTTACAATGACAATGGAAATAGTGACTTATGACAGATGCAACCTCCCCATGATCAAAATTCAGGGGTTCAGCATGCGTTTAGCAACGTCCTAGGTTCCCATTTTGTGACCTACCCAGCCAGCCTCCGAGAAACTTGCTTGAACGAGGGGGTTGGACTAGATGACCTACAAGGTCCCTTCCAACTCTTGATTATCTGTTCAACGAAGTCAGTGAGGGGAAAGCCAGATTCGCTTAACAATCGAACGATTCACTTTTAACAATGGCGATGGGTTCGCTTAACTGGGACAAAAACGGTTGTAAAACAGGACGCAACTCATCGAGCTGTCTTGCTTAACCACGGAATCTGTGGGCTCCACTGTGGTCGTAAACCGAGGACTACCCGCATATGAAAACATTGCTTTAAAATTGGTCTTCTGCGCTAGAGATAGGCCTCGTCTTACAACAGTTCGTTTAGCGATCGTTCGAAGTTACAGCGGGGCTGGAAAAAGGTGGCCTTTGCTATCGTTTTTCCCACTTAACGTCCGTTGCAGCAGTCACGTAATCAACATTAAGGCGCTTGGCCACTGACTTGTATTTATGACAGCTGCTGGGTCCCAGGATCCCCTTTTGCGACCTTTTGACAAGCCAAGTCAATTGTTCTGACCAAGGCTTTTGAGACCGTTAATTACACATACGCTTATTTTAAAAATAAGTCTTGTTTTATTGCAACGCTGGGAATTATTTTCATTCCCAGCTAGTAATGAATCTCAAACAGTCCCTCGAGATAAGCACCCACCTTTCGTTTCTGTGAAGTGCTGCCAACAACAAAAGTGTCAAATGAACTAGGAAAAAAACGAACAAAAGTACAAAGAGCTTCAAGAATGAATCTGAACTCAACCAACGACTTTGCTTCCTGCAAAGGTTTTGTCATCTTGGTCTGACTTTTATCCCTTATGGGAGGGGCAATCACCTCCCAGCCTTATTCCTGAGTTGCCCCTTTTGTCTCAGCTGCTCTCACCATCTAGCAGCTCTGTGCATACGCTCACTGGGAACAGGCTCCCCTGGTTCCTCTTCCTTGCTGCTGCCAGACTCCAAAGGCTCCGGCAGCACCCCACTCCCAGATGACCCTGGCCCCATCTCGCCATCGGATGCAGGACCCTCGTCCGAGTCCTCCCCAGACTCCCGGACTGATCCCCTTTCTTCCGCACGGTCCAATTCCGCTGCCGTCTGCACAGGTTGCTAGCGAACCACAACGTCAATGGAAAATCCAGACTCACTTGCTTAACAACCGCAGGGATTCGCTCAACAACCGTGGCACGAAATGAGGCAAAACTCACTTAACAACTATCTCACTGAGCAAAATACAAGTTTGATCTCTGTAATGACCGTTTGCAAAAATCACAAAACCCTGCAATTGTGCTTCTTTACACCCTAATACGTTGCAAAAACGTCTGGGTCCAAGGAGGTGGGACAGGCCGGAGGTCCACTCACCTGGTCTCCCCATTCCGATTTTCTCCAGGTCCTCATTCTTGACATACTCAAAGTGTGACAGGCGAGTGACGTTGAGGTCATCACGGATCCGGAGGAAGTACTGCTGAAGCTGCACTTCGGTCAGGAGTTCGAGTAACCAGTCGGTCCCTTCATCCGCCTGCATGCCACAGCTCAGCTTCTGGAAAGGAAGAGAGACGCGTCACGGTGGGCGGACACCAGCGAGGACCACAGAGCTTGGTTTGAAGGGGAAACGCTCGCTCCTCAAGGAAGGGTCACCCTAAACCTGTGATGGTGAACCTACGGCATGCGTGAGACACAGGTGGCACGCAAGCTACAGGCAAACTTAGTTCCCTGCACGTTCGCGTGCCTCACAGCTGATTTTCGGCCAGTTTGAGGCCTTTTTTCAGCCTCCCGGAGGCTTCAGGAAGGTTTCTGCAGGCCAAAAACTAGGCCCATTTCATCACTTCCTGTTTTTCCGGGAAATACAGAAGTGGCAAAACGGGCCTAGTTTTTGGCCTGCAAAGCCTGCAGATGCCTTCCTGGGAGGCCGAAAAAGGCCTCAAACCGACCCAAAATCAGCCGTGAGGTGCATTGCAGGTAAGGGGGCAGCAGAGGTAGTGGGGATTGCGTGTGCATGCGTAGTGGGGGGATGCGCATTGCCTTCTGGATGCAGGCACACGAGCGCGAGCGTACGATTTTTGGCACAAGAGCCCAAACAGGCTAGCCACCACAGTCCTAAATGCTCTGGAAGAGCTAAACGTGGACCGCAGAGGCGGAGAAGACGCCAAAACACCAGCCAGACTAGTTATACGATCATCTCAAGATCACCAAAGAAGTTCTAGAAAACTTCTGGAGGAAGTCCTATTATTACACCACCGCTCAGCCTTCTTAGTGGAACCACCCTGCAGGCCTTATGGGTCACCACGGCAACCTGAAGACCTACAGAGCAACTCCCAGAATTCTGGCTGAGGAATTCTGGGAGTTGAAGTCCATCGGTCTTTAGGTGGCCATGGCTGGAGACCTCTCTTCTAAATGCAGAGTCCACCAACCACGGCAACTTTTAAGCGTGGAGGACTTCAACTCCCAGAATTCCCCAGCCAGACATGTCGGTTTCTTTCTCTCTTGTCCCCCCCACAAAGTGGAGAGAGAGATTGCAGAGGAAGGGATTACAAGAGAGTAAGATATGCTGGCTGGGGGGAATTCTGGGAGTTGAAGTCCTCCAGACTTGAAGTGGCCAAGGTTGGGGACCCTTGTTCTAAATGACATCACCTTCGTGGCTGAACCGCCCGTGTATTCTCGCCCTGCTAAACTCCAAAGCGGTGGACTTCAGTTCCCAGAATCCCCCTGGCATATGAAAACGAGAAGGCCACACAAAAGTAGAGTGAAGGTGAAGCCAGGGGGATGTGGCCAGTGACACAAACGCTCTTGATTGTGTGCACAATGGTGTCACCAGACACACGGCATCACTTCTGTGAAGTCCCTGAAATGGGGGTTTTCTTGCCTGGGCTAGAAACTGGGAGACAGCGGGTGAGTTCTAGTTCAGACTTAAGACAGGAAAGCCGGCTGGGTGATTTTAAGCCAATCACTAGGAGACAATGAGTTCTAGTCCCGCCTTAGGCATGAAAGCCAACTGGGTGAGTTTGGGCCAATCACCAGGAGACTGTGAGTTCTAGTCCCGCCTATTGGGGGGCCAATAACCAGGCGATGGTTAGTTGTAGTCCTGCCTAATTGGGTGACTGGGCCAATCACCAGATGATGATGAGTTCTAGTCCACCTTAGGCAGGAAAGGCAGCTGGGTGACTTTGGGCCAATCACCAGGAGACGGTGAGTTCTAGTCCTGATTAATTGGGTGACTTTGGGTCAATCACCAGGAACGATGCGTTCTTATCCGCTTAACTAGGTGACTTTGGGCCAATCACCAGGAGACGTTGAGTTCTAGTCCTGCCTGACTGGGTGACTTTGGGCCAATCACCAGGAAACACTGAGTTCTAGTCCTGCCTAATTGGGTGACTTTGGACCCATCACCAGGAGCGAGTTCTAGTCCTGCCTAATTGGGTGACTTTGGGCCAATCACCAGGAGACGTTGAGTTCTAGTCCTGCCTGACTGGGTGACTTTGGGCCAATCACCAGGAAACACTGAGTTCTAGTCCTGCCTAATTGGGTGACTTTGGACCCATCACCAGGAGACGCTGAGTTCTAGTCCTGCCTGACTGGGTGACTTTGGGCCAATCACCAGGAGACGCTGAGTTCTAGTCCTGCCTAATTGAGTGACTGGGCCAATCAACAGGAAACAATGCGTTCTAGTCCCACCTAACTGGGTGACTTTGGACCCATCACCAGGAGACGTTGAGTTCTAGTCCTGCCTGACTGGGTGACTTTGGGCCAATCACCAGGAGACAGTGAGTTCTAGTCCTGCCTAACTGGGTGACTTTGGACCAATCACCAGGAGACAGTGAGTTCTAGTCCTGCCTAACTGGGTGACTTTGGACCAATCACCAGGAGACAGTGAGTTCTAGTCCTGCCTAACTGGGTGACTTTGGACCAATCACCAGGAGACAGTGAGTTCTAGTCCCTGCCTAACTGGGTGACTTTGGACCAATCACCAGGAGACAGCTGAGTTCTAGTCCTGCCTAACTGGGTGACTTTGGACCAATCACCAGGAAACGATGCGTTCTAGTCCCACCTAATCGGGTGGCTTTGGGCCCATCACCAGGAGACGGCGAGTCCTAGTCCTGCCTTAGGCGGGGAAAGCTGAATGAGTGGGCTAATCCCTCTCTCTCCTCCCAGCCCACCTTGCACGGTTGCCGTTATGTAGAAAATTAGTGGAGGAGGAAGTTGCCTCGCTTTAAGTTGGATGCCTTTTTCTGCAACTGGGCAGGTTTCGTTTTGGGTTTTGTTTTGCAAAAAAAAAAAAAAACTAAACGCAGGATACAAATAAAGCCAATAAATTTGAAACTGCTCCAACGCTCGCCTATGGAGAGGAAGCCGGCTTCCTCTTTCCCAGGCCCCCATAACCTGTCTGCCCCCAATCCCTACGCTTCCCCCTGCTTCCTTTCCCCATCTGTGCACGTCACAAGTGCAAGGTCTTGGCACAAAACGGAGCCTGCAGCTGGCACCTTCACCAGCAGCGCCCCCATCCTCTTCCTCCTCCTCCTCCTCCCTCTCCATCCAAGGGGAGTGGGTGTCCGGCTCCCCCCGCACGAGAGGACAAACGGGGCTTCTGTTTGGGGTTCAAATAAACGAAAACAAACAGAAAAACAGAAAAACAAAACGATTCCGCATGAGCCTCACGGAGAAAAAATAAAAATAAAATAAAAAAGCCGTGCAAGCCAAGATTCTGGATTTTGCATCACAAACCGCTCGGGTGCGACTGTGCAGGAAATGACCGCTCTCCGGAGAACCGGTTTGAAGGAGGTGGGATGGAGCAGTTAAAACACGCAGAAAGGCATGGGGGGTGGTTGGAAGGAGGAGGAGGAGGAGGAAGAGGAAGGGGGGACAGGAAGGAGTGGGGTAGAGAAACAGCTGTGCGTGTACAGCAGTTGTGGGACCCAGCATTCAGCTTTTGCGTTGTTGTTTTTTTGCAACCGGGTAGAAACTACGCTCGGAATAACAATCAAGCCTCAAAACGATCAGAACGGGGCTGGGAGGGACCTCGGGAGGTCTTCCAGCCCAACCCCTGCACAAGCAGACTGTATACATTTCAGACCAATGGCTGTCCGGGGCTCTTCTTGAAAAACCTCCAGCGATGGGAGCGTGCGCAAGTTCCGGTGGCAAGCTGTCCCTCTGGTTAATGGTTCTCACTAAACCCCTCAAATTCCTTCCTTTCTTTCAAAGGGGTTAGAATACAGCGCTGCAGGCAAACTCTGCCCACAGCCAGCGGTTCGATCCTGACTGGCTCAAGGTTGACCCAGCCTTCTGTCCTTCCGGGGTCGGTAAAACGAGGACCCGGATTGTAGGGTGGTGGCAAGAGGCCGACTCTGTAAACCGCTTAAGAGAGGGCCGTAAAGGGCTGTGAAGCGGTATATAAGTCTAAGTAGTACTGCTCTTCCTTCCTTCCCTTCTTCTTCCACCCCTCCTTCCCTTTCTTCCTCCTTTCCCCTCCCTTCCTTCCTCCCCTTTTCTCCTCTCCTCCCTCCTAAATCTCTGCCTCTCCCTCCTTCTCCTCGCTCTTCCTCCTGTTCCCTCCTTCCTCCTTCCTTCTCCTCCTCTCTTCCTTCCACCCTCCCTCCCTCCTCACCTCTCCCTCCCTCCTTCCTTCCTTCCTTCCTTCCTCCCTCCATCCTTCCTTTCCTTCCTTCCTCCCCTTTCTCCTCTCCTCTCCTTCTTTCCTCCCCTCTCCTTCCTCCCTAAATCTCTGCCTCTTCCTCCTGCTCCTCACCCTTCCTCCCCTCCCTCCTCCCCCTTCCTCCTCCTTCCTCTTCCTTCCTTCCACCCTTCCTCCACTCCCTCCTTTCCTTTCCCTTCCTTCCTTCCTCCCTTCTCTTCCCCTCTCCTTCTTTGCCTCCCTCCTCTCCTCTGCCTCTTCCTCCCTCCCCTCAATCTCTGCCTCTTCCTCCTGCTCCTCACCCCTCCCTCCCACCCTTCCTCCTTTCCTCTTCCTTTCCTTCCTTCCCTTTTCTCTTCTCTCTTCTTTCCTCCCTCCCTCTCCTCCGCCTCTCCTCTTCCTCCCTCCCTAAATCTTTGCCTCTTCCTCCTGCTCCTCACCCTCCCTCCCTCCTCACCCTTCCCTCCTTTCTCTTCCTTCCTTCCACCCTTCCTCCGCTCCCTCCTTCCTTTCCCTTCCTTCCTTCCTCCCTTTTCTCCTCTCCTCTCCTTCTTTCCTCCCTCCCTCTCCTCCGCCTCTCCTCTTCCTTCCTACCTAAATCTCTGCCTCTTCCTCCTTCTCTCCTCCCTCCTCCTCACCCTTCCCTCCTTTCCTCTTCCTTCTCCCTCTTTCCTCTCCTTCCTTCCTTCCTTCCTTCCTTCCTTCCCTCCTCTCTCTCTCTCTTTATCCCTCAAGTTGGCTTTCCACCGGCAAGTTCTTTTGCACAATTTATGTATCTGTTCGCTTTCTTTTTTCTTTTTAAACTTCCGTCCTTCCTCTTGAACATCTGGTCTGCAACTGCAGGTGCGCCTGCCTTATCTGAAGGCCATTCAAACGGGCTCTCCCAGTTGAACAGCTGCCCTTTTCTGGACGCCCGTTTGTCTCCCTTCCAAGGACAGCAGCTGTTCCTCCCTGGACAAATCCTCTCCCTCCCCGTCCTTTTCAATCCACCGGCCCTGCAAAAGGACACAATGGTTTCCCTGGGATCCCTGGCACGGGGGCCGGGGGGCCGGGGGGTGCGTGCCCACTCCGGGCGCGTGAATTCGTCCTTTTTGTCCGGGCTGCGAAAAAGGAAGTTGTGCCAGCGGCAACCCGGAGAAATCGGGAAAAGTGACATCGCCTGGCTACCGACTGAGTTAAGCTGGACGAGCACGTCGGGGGGGGCAGGGCAAATGGAGCGGGGTGAGATTTGCAGCCGGATAGGAGGAAAAGATTGCCGTGTGAGAGGATAAAAAGAAAAAGAGAGAGGGGAAAGAGGGAGGGGGGGAAAGAGGGAAGTAAGGAGGAGGGAAAACAAGAATGGCGGGGAAGGAAGGAAGAATGGATGGATAGGGGAAGGAAGGAAGGAAGGAAAGGAAGAAAAAATGGAAGGGAGAAAGGAAGAGTGTGGGAAGGAAGGAAGAATGGATGGATAGAGGAAGGAAGAGAAGGAAGAAAAATGGAAGGGAGAAAGGAAGAGTGGGGAAAGGAAGGAAGAATGGATGGATAGAGGAAGGAAGAGAAGGAAGAAAAATGGAAGGGAGAAAGGAAGAGTGGGGAAAGGAAGGAAGAATGGATGGATAGAGGAAGGAAGAGAAGGAAGAAAAAATGGAAGGGAGAAAGGAAGAGTGGAGGAAGGAAGAATGGATGGATAGAGAAAGGAAGAGAAGGAAGAAAAATGGAAGGGAGAAAGGAAGAGTGTGGGAAGGAAGAATGGATGGATAGAGGAAGGAAGGAAGGAAAGGAAGAAAAAATGGAAGGGAAAAAGGAAGAGTGGGGGAAGGAAGAATGGATGGATAGAGGAAGAAAGAGAAGGAAGGAAGAAAAATGGAAGGGAGAAAGGAAGAGTGGAGGAAGGAAGAATGGATGGATGGATAGAGGAAGGAAGAGAAGGAAGGAAAGGAAGAAAAAATGGAAGGGAGGAAGGAAGAGGAGGAAGGAAGAATGGATGGATAGAGGAAGGAAGAAGAAGGAAAGGAAGAAAAAATTGAAGGGAGAAAGGAAGAGTGAAGGAAGGAAGGAAGAATGGATGGATAGAGGAAGGAAGGAAGAAAAATGGAAGGGAGAAAGGAAGAGTGGGGGAGGAAGGAAGAATGGATGGATAGAGGAAAGAAGGAAGGAAGAAAAATGGAAGGGAGAAAGGAAGAGTGTGGGAAGGAAGAATGGATGGATAGAGAAAGGAAGAGAAGAAAGGAAAGGAAGAAAAAGGGAAGGGAGAAAGGAAGAGTGGAGGAAGGAAGGAAGAATGGATGGATAGAGGAAGGAAGGAAAGGAAGGAAAGGAAGAAAAAATGGAAGGAAAGGAAGAGTGGGGGAAGGAAGAATGGATGGATAGAGGAAGGAAGGAAGGAAGGAAAGGAAAAAAATGGAAGGGAGAAAGGAAGAGTTGGGGAAGGAAGAATGGATGGATAGAGGAAGGAAGGAAGAGAAGGAAAAAATTGAAGGGAGAAAGGAAGAGTGAGGGAAGGAATGAAGGAAAGAAAAAAAGGAAGGAAGTTAGGAAGGCAGGAGTGGAAGGGAGGGAAAGGAAGGAAGGAAAGGAAGGAGGAAGAACATGGGAATAGAAAGAAGGAAGAAAAGAGAGGCGATGAAAAAAGGAGGGAAGAAATGAAGGAGGGAGGGAAGAGATAAGGGAGGGAGGGAAAAATAAGACGGGAATGAGAAGGAAGAAAGAAAAGCAGAGAGGAAGAAAAAGGAAGCAAAGGAGGGAAGCAGATGGGAAGAGGAAGGAAATAGGAGATGGGAATGGGAAAAAGAGGGACGGAGGAAGACAGGAATCCACCTCACAGGGTTGATGTGTGGAAAATAAGAGAGGAGGAAAGACTATTAGGCATGTCTGCCTCTTTGGCTCACGAATAAAAACAATAAAGGCGAGATACAAATGAATACTAAACTTAAAAAAAAAACTAAAATAGCAATAAATCAAAGGGCTTCCAAACACAGCCCTCCGCCAAAACTCTGCCAAATTATTTCCCTCCTTTTAACCAAGTCTTCTTCATACTTGAACAGTTGGAAGGGGACCCTGTAGGTCATCTAGTCCAACCCCCGCCCACAGCCCAAGCAAGGAGGCCCTACACACCACCTTCTGACAAACGGCAACCCACAATCTCTTCTTGAACGTCTCAAAGTGACTTTCTCTCTTCTTTCCGGCCTTTTTCCCCCTCTCTACTCTGTCTCTTCAAGGCCTGAATTTTTTTTTCCACTTCCAGAATGACAACCACCAGCTGCCGTTGCAAAGCTTCCTCCCGACCTGCCCAAGAGCAGCCGCCGAGCAGGTTTATCTGACCTGTATGTCTGAATGCGGACACCTGTCCAGTCTGCCCCCCTCCCTGTGTCTTTCTGGGCATTCCCAGATGTTGCAGCCATTAAAAACGAAACTTTTTGGGGCCAAGAATTCCTTGGCGAGAGACAAAAAAACAAGGGAGTCTGGAGAGGAAATGAGCAATGAGTAACTTACTCCTCGGTGTTGTTTGGAGACGAATTGGGTCAGGTCAGGCTTCTCTCCATGGTGACACGGCTGAGAAAGTTTACAACGGAGGCCCGAAGAAGAAACTTACGCAACTCGGAGCCTTTCGGGCCTTTGGGTATATCCTGAACGTTGTTGTTCCCACGTTATCTGGGCCACATCTGTTTGTGAGAAGGCGGAGCGGGGTGGATTTAGGACGGATGAGCTCCCAACCGGCTTTTTCCGTGCGAATTCTGAGCTGCGGGCAGGTCTCGACTTACAACGGCTTGGTTAGTGACCGTTGGGCACTGAAAAAAAGGGACTTACAAGTGTAAGTCCTCGGGCTTATGACGGAAAGGCCTCTGAACCTGGTCTTTCCATGCAAGTTCTGAGCTACAGGTAGGCCTCAACTTATAACGGCTTGGTTAGTGACCGTCGGGCACTGAAAAAAATGGGACTTACAACTGTAAGTCCTCGGGCTTATGACGGAAAGGCCTCTGAACCTGGTCTTTCTGTGCAAGTTCTGAGCTACAGGTAGGCCTCAACTTACAACGGCTTGGTTAGTGACCGTTGGGCACTGAAAAAAATTGACTTAGAACTATAAGTCCTCGGGCTTTATGACGGAAAGGCCTCTGAACCTGGTCTTTCCGTGCAAGTTCTGAGCTACAGGTAGGCCTCAACTTACAACGGCTTGGTTAGTGACCGTTGGGCACTGAAAAAAATTGACTTAGAACCAGTCCTCGGGTTTATGACGGACAAGCCTATGAACCTGGTCTTTCTGTGCAAGTTCTGAGCTACAGGTAGGCCTCGACTTGCATGGCTCGGTTAGTGACCTTTGAGGACTGAAAAAAACGGGACTTACAACTATTCCTCGGGTTTATGGCGGGACAGGCCTCCGAACCTGGTCTTTCTGTGCAAATTCTGAGGCACAAGTGGGCCTCGACTTACAACCCTTCGTTCAGCGACTGTTCAAAGTTACACCAGCCATTGAAAAAAGGGAATTGTTTTTCAAACTTGCGACCCGTGGTTACGTGATTAAAATTGAGACGCTTGTCAAAGGACTCGTATTTATGGCGGTCCTGGTGTCCCGTGATCTCTGGCGAGCCAAGTCCACGGGGAAACCGGATTCATTTAACGATCGCAAGACGAACTTCACAACTCCAGCGTTCGCTTAAGAACTGTGGCAAGAAAGGCCGTAAAACGGGGACAAAACTCACTTAACGCCTCGCTTCAGCACGTAAACTTTGGGCTCAATGGGGGTCATAAGCCAAGGACTACCTGTAAATGGGGAGAACAGGATTCGGCTAACGACGGCACGGCTCACTTTAAGGACAGCGATTCGCTTAAGATTTGTGGCAAAAACGGACGTAAAATCAGGTTTGGCTCACTTAATGACTGCTTTGCTAAACAATGGAAACCAGCCCCAATTCTGGTCATTAAGTCAAGGACTACCTGTACTATGGAGTAAACTAACACTTGCGGACAAAAGATGGCAGATTCAGCCTTCTTTGTTCCGTGTATCCCTTTTTTCAGCTGACTTCTGCTGTCTAAAGAGGCTCTACAGCTCTGTAAACTAAGCGGCGACATTAATACAAGGAAAATATCTTCCTTTTCCTTCAGGAAAAGAATTCCCCCCTTTTAAAAAATCTACGAGGCGAATTTCCTATATCTCGGTCCATCGTATACCACCCCACCAGCACAGGAATTGGGGTTGCTCCAGGTGACTTTAGCAAGCCAGCCAAGCTGCATTCTGGAACCAAAGACACGCTTGGGGACAACCGGAGAAAACTCTTGCAAAGGCGAAGTTTTGGGGTGATCTCTTGGGGCTCCCCTTACCTTGTAAACCCGGAAACGGGAAAGAAATGGGAAGGACCGACGCCAGGCCTCAAAACGCTGCATCCTGGCTGAGCAGGTAACACAGAAGAGCGGAGCTGGGACCTCAAGAGGTCTTCTAGTCCAACCCGCTGTTCAAGCAGAAGACCCTAGACCATTCCAGGCAAAATGGATTATCCAATCTCTTTCTTTCAAAAAAAAAAAACCCTCCAGGGATGGAGCACCCAAAACTCCTAGTAGCAAGTAGTTCCACGGACCAATTGTCCTCTCTGTCAGGAAGTTCTTTCCTTATTTCTAGGTTGCTTCGCTCCTTGTTTGGTTTCCATTCGTTGCTTCTTGTCCTGCCTTTGGGCGATTGGGAGACGTTGATCTCTGCTACCCAACCAGCCTCTTGTCCGTCTCCGTTCTGGATTCGAGTGGCGCAGCAGGGACACTTAGGGAAAACTGCAGGCCAAATCCTCAAAACTTTTTTTAAAAGATTCAGTAAATCTCCCCAAAGGCAAAAATCCGACCATCCTCCAGTGCTGGTTTCCTTAGAGATAACCAGAAGATCCCATTTAGGCACACAGGATCCCAAATTCCCTGGCCAGGATCCCCGTCTTCCATCCTAAGCGCCAGAAAAACCCGGATCCATCAGCAAACGGATTCTCTTGTCAATCAGATTTGAGCTGGAAGGGTTCTGGGGAGGTCTTCTAGTCTACCCCGTGCTGCTTGAGCAGGAGAGAATCTATACTGTGTTTCAGACAAACGGCTGCCCAATCTCTTCTTAAAAGCCTCCAGCGATGGAGAAGCCACAACTTCCGGTGGCAGGTAGTTCCGCTGGTTAATTGTCCTCGCTCTTGAAGAAGTTTCTCCTGAATTCCAGGTTGCTTCTCTCCTCGGTTAGTTTCCACCCGTTGCTTTTTTTGTCTTGCCTTCTGGTGCTTTGGGAGAATAATTCGACGCCCTCCTCTTCTTTGGGGCTTGGCCTCTCAGACTAACAAAGAGTTGGAAAGGGAAACTCGGAGGTCTTCTAGTCCAACCCCGCTCCTCAAGCAGGAGACCTTATAATTTCCTCTTCAAAACCTCTGGGGATGGAGCAGCCACAACTTCTGGTGGCAAGCAGTTCTGCTGGTTAATTGTCCTCGCTCTTAGGAAGCGGCTCCTTCACGCCTAGAAAATTCCAAGAGGTTGTTGGACAACCCTTGTGGTTCCTCTCCTCGGTTACAATTTCCATCCATCCCTTATCGCCTTGCCTTCTCGCCTCCGTCTTCTTCAACTTTTCCACCACCAAGAGATTTCGAGACAAAAAAACACTCCAAAGCTGCCGTCCAAATTCTCCGGCTACTTTTTCTTCCTACTTGGCCCTCCTCAAATCCCCTCCTTGCAAAACCTCCCTTGCAAGCACCCACAGGACCTGGTGTGTGTGCGTGTGTGTGTGTAAAATGGGGTGATAATAACCCGCTGTTCCCAGCTCTGTCCCCGTTTGCAACTTTTCCCCCGAGCGAAGAGATTCTTGCAACCGGGTGAAGACGAGAAAGAAAGAGAAAAATTAATAATAATCATCTTGTTTGTGCTTTCGCAGCGGGGACTTTTGGCGTGCCAAGCAGGCGTGTCCTTCGTCCTTTCCCCTCCCCTCTGGTCACAGTCCTCGGAGGGGGGGGGGGTGGGGGAAGGCCACTCTACTCCCCCCACCATATCGGCCAGCCTGCAAAACAGACCGCTTGGTATTTGTCCGGGAATGCACGGTTGGGGCGGCTGCCAAGAGGTCGCAATTAAAAAAAAAAAAAAAACGGGTCTGGACAGACAATTTCCTGTGTGAGGCTCCGAGAGGGAATGTTTTGTTTTGAGGGGTTTTTTTTTTGCAAAAAATAAAACAACACAAAAAAACCAGGCTTCCCCGGCGATTTCCACCCTGCAAAACGTGGAGAAGGGGAAGTTAAGTATATACTAACTACGTATATACTTATACCGATTATCTTGTAAGCGGTCGGCGTATCAAATCCATCGAAATCGTTTTAAACAAGCACGACACAACAAACAAACGGAGGGAAAACGGAGTCTGTAAATCTATTTTCCTCGATAAAGATGAAGTCCTTTCCCCTGGGGAGCGGAGCCAGACGAAGGCGGAGCAATGCCGGACAGAAGGGACTGGAAAAAGCCACCGCACACTTTCGGCCCCGGGGTGGGGGGAAAGGATGAGACGGAGAGGCCAAAACATCGTCTCTGCTGCCAAGATTCCCAGGGGCCAAGGAGGCATACAGGTTTGGCCAAAACTTTCTAGAAAATTTAAAAGAGGTCGGACGAACCTTGTGGATCCAGGACGGCTGGGGTTAAGTTAAGGCTGGTGGGTTGGGCTGGATGACCTCTAGAGGACCCCTTTCCCAGCCTTACGTTCTTTTTTTTCCCCAAGTTTAGTTTGCAAATCCCACCCGGTCTTGGGCGCTGAATCAGAATAGAGCTGGAAGGAGGGAGGGAACCTTAGGGGTCTTCTAGTCTAACCCCTCCTGGCTCAAGCAGGAAATCCTGTACAATTCGAGACAGGCGGCTGCCCAGTCTCTTCTTAAAAAAAACCTCCACAACTTCTGGTAGCAAGCTGTTCCACTGGTTAATTGTTCCGACTGGAAGGAAGTTCCTCCTTAATTCCAGGTTGCTTCTCTCTCCTTGATGAGTTTCCACCCATTTTTACTTGTCTTGCCCTCTTGGTGTATTAAACCCTAATGGCACACGACGGGTTAACGGATAACTCTACTATAGTTAGTCCAAATTTCTCTCCTGGATGTAGGAGTAAGAGCATGGAATAGAATGCAGAATAGAATATAGAATAGTATATGTAAGAGAAGATAAATAACACAAAAGATAGAGTGAAAGAAGAGAAAATAGAAGAGGATATAGAATAGGATAAGAGTTGGAAGGGACCTTCGAGGTCTTCTAGTCCAGCCCCGGCTCAGACAAGAAACCCAATACCATATTTCAGACAAATGGTTGTCCAGTTTCTTCTGAAAAACTCCCCAGCGTTGGAGCATTCACAATTTCTGGAGGCAAAATTTGCTGGGTTGCCTAACCATTGTCCTCTGTGAATTGTCCGCAAACGATGTTAATGTATAAATTAAAAATAATAATAATTGGAAATCGGTAATTTATCTCTCGGCTTTTTTTTTTTTTGCTTCCCAGCGTTGAAAAAAGTAGCAGGATCACCCTTGAAATATTTATCCTTTCATGAACATCATGACCTGGAAGGTTTTAAAAAGTTGCTGGTGACTTTTTATGTTGTACTAGCTGAATACCCATGCTTCACCACGAAACTATGTTCTCGGGCTTAGTTTTTTGGGGGAGGAAAATAAGGGGGGCGGGAATTCTGCCTCTGCCTACCAGCATCCATTGGGATTCCTCTAGCTAGAGTCCTGTCAGTGTGTGAGAGAGTTGAGGGCTGTTTGGAAATTGAAACCATATTTGCTGTGTGAGCAAGGAGACAGCAAGGAGCCTGGGCGGGGCTTAGCTTGACTATTCTGTACTAAAACTGCTTGGGGGCTGCTGTGAAACTGAAACTCCTCTCCTCTCTTTGTGTTTTGCCTGTGGAAGAGATTTCTTTTCAGGTGGGGAAGGGAAGTAGAACTCCTTAGCATCAGAGCGTGTTAATAATAATAATAATATAAAACAATAATAATATATAATAATATATAAGAAAAAGAAAAAAGAAAAGGAAGGAGAAGAAGAAGGAGGAGGAGGAGGAGGAAGAAAGGAGGAGAAGGAGAACTGGTGGTGTTGGAGGAGGAGGAGGAGGAGAAGAAAAGGGAGGAGGAGGAGGAGGAGGAGAGAAGGAGGAGGAGGAGAAGAAGAAAAGGAAGGAGGAAGAGAGAGGAGGAGAAGAAGAGAAGGAAGGAGAAGAAGAAGAGAAGAAGAAGAAGAAGAAGAAGAAGAAGAAGAAAGAAAGAAGAAGAAGAAGAAGAAGTAATAATAGTCTAAATGCTCTGATGGTCATTTGGAAAATTTCTTTCTTAGTGAGCCCCTAGAAGCCAAGAGGAACATATGGGCCAAATTTCAAGTTTGTAGACTTGACAGTTCTGGAGATTTTGTGATGATGCAGGAGTGGTCTTTCGCTTTTATATATATATATATATATTATATATATTTATATATATATATATAATTTGATTGACGCTTCTGGAATTCTTAGGTCTACTGGGCACGGTAGAATACATTTTGAAAGTGGGAAAACCAAGCGAGCTCCGCAAATGGAACCAATAAATCAGCCACCCTTCAATTTTTAGAACACAGGAAAGAGAGAGAGAGAGAGAGAGAGGAAAGGCCGGCCCCAGGTCACGGGAACTGTGTGGGAGAGAGTCCTATCCTGCTGCAAAAGCACGCTGAGGACTAGCAGCACGGGGGAGCAAAGCACTTCGGAGTTCTCCGCTCTCTCGTCAACACAGCTGGGAGAGGAGGGTTTGTCCACATGACCTCTGAACTGCCCTGGCGGCTGCACACTTATGCTCTTGTCTTCCAGACGGACCCCGGGGAGAACAGCTGGCCGGATCTAAGATCGGTGCAAAGGTGGGTGGGGAAAGGCCTGGAGGAGGAGGAGGAGGAGGGGGAGATGGAGATGGCCAAGGGGGGGCTCTTCTCAAGGTCTTCCGGCTTACTTGAGAGAAACTCCCGGCTCTCCAAAACCATCATTTCTGGTCCCAAAACCAGCCAGTCGTTCCTGGACTAAACAGAATTAACGGAATTGGGAAGGGACCCCAGAGGTCATCTAGCCCAACCTCCCTGCTCACGCAGGAATCCCTATACCATTCCAGACAATTGGCTGTCCAGTCTCTTCTTACAAAACCTCCAGTGATGGAGCAGCCGCAACTTCTGAAGGCAAAACAGTCCCGCTGGTTAATTGTCTTCCCTCTTCGGAAGTTTTTTCTCCTTAATTCCAAGTTGCTTCTTTCCTTGGTTAGTTTCCATCCATTTCCTTCCTTCCTTCCCTTTTTTCCTTTCCTTTTCTATATTTCCTTCTTTCTTTCCCTCCTTACTATCTTTCCTTTTTTCCTTCCTTTCTTTCCTTCCTTCCTTTTCTATCTTTCCTTTCTTTCCCCTTCCTCCGTCCTTCCTTTTTCCTTTCCTTCCTTCCCTTTTCTATATTTCCTTCTTTCTTTCCCCCTTACTATCTTTCCTTTTTTCCTTCTTTTCCTTTCTTTCCTTCCTTCCTTTTCTCTTTCCTTCTTTCTTTCCCTTCCTTTTCTTTTTCCCTTTCTTTCCTTTTCTATATTTCCTTCTTTCCCTCCCTCCTTCCTTTCCTTTCTTTTCTATATTTCCTTCTTTCTTTCCCTCCCTCCTTCCTTCCTTTTCTATCTTTCCTTTCTTTCCCCTCCCTCCGTCCTTCCTTTTTCCTTTCCTTTCTTCCCTTTTCTATATTTCCTTCTTTCTTTCCCCCTTACTATCTTTCCTTTTTTCCTTCTTTTCCTTCCTTCTCTCTTTCCTTCTTTCTTTCCCTTCCTTTTCTTTTTCCCTTTCTTTCCTTTTCTATATTTCCTTCTTTCTTTCCCTCCTTCCTATCTTTCCTTTTTTCTTTCCTTTTCTATATTTCCTTCTTTCCCTCCCTCCTTCCTTTTCTATATTTCCTTCTCTTTCCCTCCCTCCCTCCCTCCTTCTTATCTTTCCTTTTTTCCTTCTTTTCCTTTCCTTCCTTTTCTATATTTCCTTCTTTCTTTCCTTCCCTCCCTTCATTTCTTTTTCCTCCCTCCCTAACTCATAGAATAAGGCCGGAAGGGACTCCAGAGGTCTTCTAGTCCAACCCCCTGCTCAATCAGAAGACCCTGTTTCATTCCTTAGACAAGCGGCCATCCAGTTTCTTCTTGAAAACCCCCAGGGATGGAGGAGTATTCACGATTTCTGGTGGCAAGCAGTTCCACTGGTCGATTGTCCTCATCTCCTTGGTTACAATTCCCATCCATCGCTTCTTGTCCTGCCTTCCGGTTCTTTGCAGATCCATTCTTCTTCTTTGTTGATCCATTCTTCTTTGGGGCTCCCCCTTAAATATTGAAACACTGCTATCATGCCTCCCCTAGTCCTCCTCTTCACTAGACTAGGCATATATCCAACTCCTGCAACTGTTCGTGTGTTTTATCCTCCAGGCCTTTAATCCTCTGTGGTGCTCTTCTCTGCTCTCAGGGGGGGTTAGACTAGAAGACCTCCATGGTCCCTTCCAACCCGATTCTGATTGATTGACTGAAAGCTGCCAAAAGGAAGGCCAAATTCTTATGATGTCCTGTAAACTGACACAATCCTTCCTTGGGACAGCGGTCAAGATTCTGAATCTTGAACACTAGGAAGTTCAGAAACCATTTAGGTGAGGGAATAGAAGGGGAACTTACCAAATTTTGCAGGTGAGACTAAGCTGGCAGGAATAGCCAACATCCAAGAAGATAGGCTGAAGATCCAGAGGGATCTTGACAGACTAGAACACTGGGCCGTATCTAACAAAATGAAATTCAATGTAGAGAAAAGGAAAGTCCTACACTTAGGCAAGAAAAACCCAAAGGACACATGCAGACTGGGTGAATCCAGGCTCAATAGCAGGAACTGGGAGAGGGATCTTGGAGTCTTAGTGGACAACCAGCTAAATAGGAGCCAGCCGTGTGCAGCAGCAGCCAAAAAAGCCAATGCAATCCTAAGTTGTATTAACAGAGGGATACAATCGAGATCAAGGGAGGTACTAATACCACTCTATAAAGCCATAGTAAGACCACACCTGGAATCCTGCATCCAGTTTTGTTCACCACATTATAAAAAAGATGTTGAAACTCTAGAAAAAGGGCAGAGAAGAGCAACCAGGTTGATTAGGAGACTAAAGCATACGATGGATGGTTGCAGGAACTGGGCCTGGCTAGTCTAGGGAAGAAAAGGACCAGGGAAGACAGGAGAGCAGCCTTCCGATATTTGAGGGGCTGCAACAGGGAGGAGGAGGAAGGGGATCAAGCTATTCTCCAAGGCCCCCGAAGGCCAGACAAAGAACCATGGGTGGAAACTGAACAAGGAGAGATTCAACCTTGAAATAAGGAGGAATTTTCCTGATAGGGAGAGCAATCAACCCATAGAACAGAAATTGTAGGAGCTTCATCACTGAACGCTTTCAAGAAAAGACTGGACTGCCCTCTGTCAGAAATGATGTAGGGTCTTCTGCCTGGGGGGGGGTTGGACTAGATGATCTCCAAGGTCCCTTCCAACTCTGTTAATCTCAATTAACAACTTCAAGGAACCAAGAAAGCCAGAGGCCACTCCCAGGCTTTACTAAGGTTCAAATAATCCTCAATTTACAACTCTTCCTTTAGTGACCCTTGACAGTTACGACAGCACCGGGGGGAGGGGAGCAACTTACGACCGTTTTTCACACTTACGACGCTTGGCCACTGAATCCTATTTACGACAGCGTCCTGGGTGTGTGTGTGTGTGTGTGTGTGTGATACAATCCCCTTTTGCGACCTTCCGACCGAGCAAAGCCAATGGAGGAAGCCAGATGCCCACTAAACTGCAGCGATCCGCTTAACGACGGTGGCAAGGAGGTCATAAAATAGGGGCAAAACTCACTCAACCACGCGGTCTTACTGGTTAAGGGAAATTTGCGGTTCAAGAACTACCTGTATGGATGTGACCAATTGACCCAAGGTGAATTTCTTTTGCACCTGCTCGATATCAGGTATCTGCTGCAGACGTCCTGCCCTCCAGCCCCGAAAAGAAACCTGTCTGAGGAGCCAGGCGGGAAAAGCCAGTGTCTCCTTCGCTTGAGGGGTGTCCTAATTTCCTGCCGATGTAGCTGGAGGGGCCTGCGAGGCTCTGGCGTCTGTCAAAATAGCCCCTGGCTCCTGTTTACGAAGACGCAGCCCAGATGTTGTCTCTGTTTCTCGCCAGTCAGGGAAAACACAATCACCAAAATATTTGTCTGCCGTCTGTCTCTCTCTATTTCTCTCTCTCTCTCATCTATATAATCTCTCATCAATCATCTCTATCTATCATGTACTCTGTCTGTCTCATCTATCAACAATCTCTTTCTCTCTCTCATCTAATCTATCTCATCTGCCATCCATCCATCTCATCTATCTCCATTATCTATTTCTCACCTATCTACCTATCTCATCTATTCTCTACCATCTATCTCTATCATCTGCCATCCATCCATCCATCCACCTTATCTATCTCTATTATCTATCTTTATATCTCTCATCTATTTTATCTATCGCTCATCTCTCTATCTCTCAATCTATCTAAATATCTATCGATTACCTACCTACCTCTCATTTATCTCTATCTACCATCCATCCTTCTTATGTATTATCTATCTCTATCTCATCTATCTTTCATCTCTTTCTATCTCTCATCCATCATCTATCTACCTAACAACCAGCTACCTACCTATCTAGTCCTCTACCCACCTACCTATCTCATTTTATCTACCATGCACTCATCCATCCATCTCTATTATCTATCTCTCATTTAATCTCTCTCTCTTATCTATCTATCTATCTATCTATCTATCTATCTATCTATCTATCTATCTATCTATCTATCTATCTATCTATCTATCTATCTATCTATCTATCTATCTATCTGTCATCTATCTGTCTGTCTGTCTGTCATCTATCTATCTGTCATCTATCTATCTGTCTGTCTGTCTGTCATCTATCTATCTGTCTGTCTGTCTGTCTGTCTTCTATCATCTATCTATCTATCATCTCTATCATCTCTCTATGTCATCTATCTATCTATCTATCTATCTATCTATCTATCTATCTATCTATCTATCATCCAATCCAATCCAATCCAATCTATTTATTTGGCACCCATCTCAAAGCAAACAACTCTGAATAAGACGACCTTCAGCTTTGTAAGATGCTCCTGGCACCTTTTCTTAACACTCCACCTTAAATCTACCTCCACTTTTTCCTGAAAATTCTCTCCCTTTGACTTCCCCCCATCCTGGTAAAACATAATACAGGCAGTCCTTGACTTATAACCATGCGGAGTATTCAAAGTTAGAGCGGCCCTGGAAAAAACAGTGACGCGGGAAGAGTCCCCTCCCCTAAACGAAGACCTGGAGAATTCTGGGAGTCGAAGCGATCGCCGTTCTTAAAAGTGGGGTTTAACGTTGGCAAACCTGACACGGCAGCGTAACCGCAAACAGACCGACATCAATGTGTGCGAACGAGCCCAGCCCCCTTCCCCCACCCACCCCTATCCCCTCCCCGCAAAATCTTCCAGCCAAAGACCCCAACACCCCACCCTGACACCCTGACACCGCCCTGCACCGCAAGCCTAATTCTCCAGGTTCCACATCATGGCTTAATTCCGATGATCCCCCCATTGGGAGGGCGGGTGGGGTGGGGGAGAATCTCTGCTCTTCACCCCAAATCCACCTGCCCTCCCCCTCCACATCCCACCTACCCAATTTCAGACCTGATTCCGGAGACCCCTCAGAAGAAGCCAGGGTTCGAAGCACGAAAAGGGGGGAAAAAAAAACAGATTTTTTTCTTAAAAAAAGGCAAACTCGACGGTGGAGCTCGGAAATCCTTTAAAGCATGTCTTCTCTCCAGCCTTCCTTCCTTCCTTCCTTCCTTCTCCTTCCTTCCCTGATGATGTTACCTGGCTGGGTAATTAAATGCCTACAAGAAAACCCCAGAGCTCAGAGAACATCAAGTACTACAAAATTCTTATTCCTTCCTTCCTTCCTCCCTTCCTTCTTTCGTTCGTTTGTTCCTTCCTTGTTCCCCCAGCCGTCGTCCCCCGTCGTCGTCAAAGAGGAATCTGGCCGGTCGTGTTTACACCCTTTCGGGATCTGTGTACACTGTGGAAAAGTCCAAATCTGGATTAACCTGCCCTTCCTGAGATTCGTGTCACGTCACTAAGTGAGCGGGGAGCGGCCCAACGCAGGATGATACCTCCCCCGCCAATAAAGACCATTCATTCCCCCTCCCCTGGGAAAGGCTGTCAGGGGCGGGGGAGAGCTCCGTTCCAGCAGAGGTGCCGGCAGAGAAGGATGGGGATTGTAGTCCAATGATCCCTCTATGGTATTGGGTGGGGATACTCTTTGACGTTGGAAAGTACAGGAAAAGTACGACCAAAATGGAGCCCACTCCCCAAATTTTCTGTTCTTAAAGCAAGGCAGTTTGGTCCAGCCGGTTTTGGCTCCGTTTGATGACCATTCCTGCCAACGTTGTTAAGCGAATCACCTCAGTGGCTAAGTTAGTCCTGCCGTTCTTAAGCGGAATCCGACTTCCGCTGTTTGCCGGTGGGAAGGTGGCAGGAAATCACGTTGACTCCGGGACACTGCGGCCGTCACAAATACGAGTCAATGGCTAGGCGTCCGAATTTCGGTCCCGCGGTCACCAGTCGTTAAGTGTGAAAAACAGTCCTCAGTCCCCTTTTCTTCAGTGCCTTTGTAACTTCAAACGGTTACTAAGAGAACTGTCGTAAGTCGAGGACGGCCTGTGAGTTAGTCACTTTGTCAAAGAAGGCGGTAAGGTTTGTCTGGCAGGCGCCTTTCTTCATTACAGGCTGTCCTCGACTTACAACAGTTTGTTTAGTGACCGTTTAGTTACCACAGCAGCGAAAAGAGAGACTTAGGACTGTTTTTTTTACACATTTACGACCGTCGCAGGGCCACGTAATCAAAATTCAGCCACTCGGCCTGCCTCATACTTACGACGGTCACGGTGTCCCATGATCCCCTTTTGCGACCTTCTGAGGAACAACGTCAACGGGGGAAGCCAGATTCACTTAACGACCATGTTCCTAACTTAGCCACTGCAGCGATCCGCTTAACAACTGAGGCGAGGAAAGGTCGTAAAATGAGGCAAAGCTCACTGAACAACCGTCTCACATGAGCAGTAGGGATTTTGGGCTCCGTTGTGGTCGTACGTTGAGGACTCTGTTATTTTGGAGTTATTGAGGACGCCTTAGAAATACTTTTGTTTAACAAAAGTATAAAGAGAACCAGTATAAAACGTTCTATCGGTGGCATTTAGCGCCACAGAGATTGGCAAAAATGTACCCGGCTAGGAAATCAAGCGTGCTGAAAATGCCAGCAGGAAGACTGGAACCTTCTTTCACATGTGGTGGCAATGCCCCAAAAGCCAGAAAATATTGGGCTATAACGTACAAAGGCGGCTACAGGAGGTAGCAGAAAAGAGCTGATGTGGTTCCCATCTTCAAAATAACGGGGGGAAAAACAGACCCAAGAAACTATAGACCAGGGGTGTCCAACCTTGGCAACTTTAAGACTTGTGGACTTCAACTCCCAGAATTCCTCAGCCAGCAAAGCTTTGCTGGCTGAGGAATTCTGGGAGTTGAAGTCCACAAGTCTTAAAGTTGCCAAGGTTGGACACCCCTGGTCTATAGACCAATCAGCCTAACATCTATACCCAGGAAGATACTGGAAAAGATAATAAAAAAAACCCCAGATCTGCCAACATCCAGAAACAAGTAAAATAATAATTAGCAGTCAGCTCGGGTTTGTTAAAAACAGATCGTGCCAAACCAATCCTTATTTCATTCTTCAACGAAAGGATTCAATTAGCAGACCAGCAAAATACCCTTCTTCAAAGACAAAACCAGGAAGTTCGCTTGCCGCTTGGAAAAAAATAAAATAAAATTACACCTTTGGAACAACCTGGACGCCTGGGTGACTGAAAAACTGCATAGACATTTGCAGGCGTTTCATTACCCAACTAGGTAACATCATCGGTGCCAGAAGGGAGTGAGGTGTGTGGAGAGAAAGGGGAGGATTGTGGGGTCCTTGGGTCTCTCTGAGCTGGGGTGGTTTGCTTGCAGACGTTTCATTACCCAACTAGGTAACATCATCAGTGCTGGAAGGGAAGAGGGGTTTGTGGAGAAGAGAGGGAGGAAGAGGAGGAAGATGACTATAGAGTCCTAGATGCAACCACGACCTGGATGACTGAGCATCTCTGCAGACTTTTAGCTATACAATTTGGGATGGACACCCTTTGGGGGGAGGGCGGGGGGAGAGTAGAAACAGATTTCCAGAAGGAAAAATTGCAGACTGCAGGAACCAATTGCACCACTCGGGTGACCTTGAGGACAACAGATCAACCCCCAAGTGGTCTCAATGACCCTCTAAAAAGGGTGCAAAATGACCAGCTTTTTCTGCAAAGGAGTATCAACCCTTCACCCATCCAGTCAGAACTGAGGAAGCCTCCTGGATGAGAAAGAAGCAAAACGACTTCAAGGAAAAAAGCAGAAAGGTCCGGTTGTCTCTTGGAAATAAAAAGCCCCTTTGGAACCAACCATGACCCGGAGGATAGAGAATCTCCACAGACGATACCAGGAGTGGAACATGGACCGTGGGGTTCAGCCCTTCAAGCCAGGTTGGACTTCAGTTCCCATCATCCCCAGCCCAGAGGAGAAGTCCAGCATGGGTGGAAGACCACACTCTGGCTTGGATGGGATTCTTTCATTGATTGATTGATTGACTCTCATGCCAGAAAGAAGGCCTTGAACCCCCAAACCTCCCAGCAGAGACACTCTACCCCACCCCAGAGCCAGATCTTCTTGCATGGGGACCCCTCCAGCTACAAGGCTCTGCCGGCAGAAAACATGGGGCTCTCCCCCCAAAAAAAAAAAGGCCACGGGGCCTTCTGGAGATGAGGAAGCCACACAAGGCCCCAAACTCGCTGCTCTGAATGAGTGATCTTCAAATTTTAGATGACTGACTGATTGCTAGATGGATAAATAGATAGAAAAATATGATGGATGGATGGTAGAGATAGATGACAGATACAGACAGCTACAAACATAGATATAAGATAGATGACACAGATATTAATAGTTGTCTGGATGGATGGATGGTAGATATAGACAGACAGACAGACAGATATAGATGATAAATGATAGATTAATAGATGGATGGGATAGATAGATAGATAGATAGATAGATAGATAGATAGATAGATAGATAGATAGATATACACAGAGACAGAGATAGATAGATAGATAGATAGAGATAGATAGATAGATAGATATACACAGAGACAGACATAGATAGGTACAGATGATAGAGATAGATTCAGAGATGGATGGATGATAGAGAGAGAGATATAGGCAGATAGACATAGACAGACAGACAGACAGACAGACAGACAGACAGATAGATAGATAGATATACACAGAGACAAACATAGATAGATACAGATGACAGAGATAGATTCAGAGATGGATGGATGATAGAGAGAGAGATACACAGAGGCAGGCATAAATAGATAGAGATGATAGAGATAGATTCATAGATGGATAGATGGTAGAGATATAGATAGATAGACAGACAGACATAGATGATAGATTGATGGATGAGTGGATGGTAGAGATAGATGATATAGATAGATAGATGATGGATGGATGGTAGAGATAGATGATACATAGAACAGACAGACATATAAATGGTAGAGAAAAGGGATGGATGGATGGATGGATGGATGGTAAAGATAGATGGTAGATATAGACAGACAGAAAAACATAGATAGGGAAGGTAGACGATATAGATAGATGGAGGGATGGATAATAGAGATAAATGAAAGATATAGACATACAGGCAGATAAACATAATTAGATGGATGGAGACAGAGAGACAAAGAGAGCTGATATCTAAATATGGACTAGAGATGACAAGTAGACAACTAGATATGGTTGATACAGAGATAATGATCGATAAACAGATGACAGATCCACCGATAGATAGAATAGACTGATAGGACTGATGAAGAGCTGAACACTAGATATGGGGAGATGGAAGGGAGAGAGAGAAAGAGAGAGAGAGAGAGAGAGAGAGAGATTCCCCATCCGGTACTGACCCTCTGCCCTGGCACTGCCAACGCCTCAGCTCTGGCCCCCGGAGGGAGGGGGCCTGCCAAGCCGTCCAAAGCGGTCCTTCTGAGCCCTTCCATCTCCTCCTCTTCCCCGCTGGCCAGCCGCTGGTAATCCGCCTTCTCCCCCATCCTGGCTCAGGTGGACGTTGGCCCGTTTCAGGCACGGGACGGAGCTCTGGAGAACGGGGGCCCCCCCACGACCCCCACGCCGGCATCAGGGTGAGTCAGCCATTCCTACCGCCTCCCTTTCTCCGTCCCTTCGGGTTTTCAGGCATCCGGCTGGTCCCCAGCCAGCCAGCATCCGGTCGCCATGGCGATGGAGGAGGCTTAGGCCGTGATGCTCCCAGGCTGAGCTAACACGGAGGGAGATGGAGGGAGGGGGGGGGAAGAGCTCTCCCCCACCCCCCCACGAAAGGGGCAGGGAAGGAGGGAAGGAAGGAAGGGAGGGAGGGGAGCATCACGTAATCCAAATGCGGGAGAAGGGGAGGAGAAGCGCAAAGTGGCGGTGGGCGCTGTGGGGTAGACGAGAGGAAGGCCCCCATTGCGCAGGGCACGAACGCTCTTTGGCCAAGTTTCCTCTGCAGAGGCTATGCGTGCGTGAGATATGCACACATATGCGCACGCACACACCCATGGCAAGGAACTGAACCTCAGAAGGGGAAAAGGGGGCTCAGTCCAGGGAGAAGAGAGAGGGGATAAATGGGAAGATCAATAAAGAACGGGAGGACCAGATCGGTGGAAAAATTAGGAGCGTGGTTTGCTCACATGGTCAACTACCTCTTGATCAGGGTAAAATAGAACGTAGATTGCTTGTTTTTTCTTCTTCCTTTCTTTCTTTCCGTTCTTCCCTCCTCCCTTCCTATTTTTTCCATCTCTTCCTCCCTCCCTCCTCTCATTCCTCCATCCCTTCCCTTCTTTCCTCTTCTCCTCCTTTGCACTCTTACCCTTTCCTTCCCTCCTTCTCTCTTTCCATCTCTTACCTTCCTCCTTCTCTTATTCCATCTTCCACCCTTCTTCTCCTCCTTCCTGCCACTCACCCTCTCCTTCCATCCCTTCTTTTCCTCCTCCCTCCCTTCCTATTTTTCCATCTCTTCCTCCCTCCCTCCTCTCATTCCTCCATCCCTTCCCTTCTTTCCTCTTCTCCTCCTTTGCACTCTTACCCTTTCCTTCCCTCCCTTCTCTTTCCATCTCTTCCTTACCTTCCTCCTTCTCTTATTCCATCCTCCACCCTTCTCCTCCTCCTTCCTACCACTCACCCTCTCCTTCCATCCTCCCTCCCTTCCTATTTTTCCATCTCTTCCTCCCTCCCTCATTCCTCCCTCCCTTTCCTTCTTTCCTCTTCTTCTCCTTCTTTGCACTCTTACCCTTCCCTTCCTTCTTCTCTTTCCACCTCTTCCTTCTTCCCTTCCCCCTTCTCTTATTCCACCCTCCCCTTCTGTCCTTCTTCCTGCCACTCACCCTCTTTCCAGCCCTTCCTTCTTCCCTCCCTCCCTTCCTTCTTCTCCTCCTCCCTATTTTTCCATCTCTTCCTTCCTTCCTCCTTCCCGCTCCTCTCCATCTTCTTTGCACTTCCTTCCTCATCTTTCCATCTCTTCCTCCTTCTTTCCTCCTCCTTCTCTTTCCACGCTCCCTTCCTTCCTCCCGTCCTCCTTCCTGGCATTCATCCACCCTTCCTTCCTTCCTCCCTCCCAATCTTTCCATCTCTTCCTTTTTTTCTTCCCTCCCTTTCTCCTTCTCTTATTTCTCCTCCCTCCCTTTCTCCTCCTTCCTCCCTATCTTTCCATCTCTTCCTTCTTTCCTCCCTCATTCCCTCCTTCCTTCCTTCCCCCAGCAATGAAAATAAATTCAAGCCAAACCAGAAAGGCCGCCTCTGAGGAGTTAAGCACATATTTTAAAACCAATTTTTTTCCCCTTCTGCAACATTACATTTTTGGGGTGAGACACCCCAAAACTGCTCCAATCTCCCAACAAACGGACCAAATATCAGAACGTTTCCGCCTTTCAGAAGCCAAAGAGAAAGGTTAAAATGGAGGAGAATAGATAGATAGATAGAAATAAATAAATAAAAAGTGAAATACCACTCATACCTCATCACAAAATCTCCAGAACCCGTAAAGCCTACAAATTTGAAATTTGGCCCTTATGTTCTTGGCTTCTAGGTGCTCACTAAGAAAGGATTTTTTGAAATGAAGCATCAGAGCATAAGTATTTCCTATATTATTATTATTATTATTATTATTATTATTATTAACACGCTCTGATGCTAAGGAGTTCTACTCCCCCTCCCCACCTGGAAAGAAATCTCTTCCAAATGCAAAACACAAGCAGAGGAGTTTCAGTTTCGGAGCACCAAGCAGCTTTTAGTACAGCACAGTTGAGCTAAGTCCCGCCCAGGCTCCTTGCTGTCTCCTTCTTGCTCACAGCAAATACGGTTTCAGTTTCCAAACAGCCCTCAACACCCTCTCACACACTGACAGGACGCTAGCCAGAGGAATACCGATGGATGCTGGTAGGCAGAGGCAAAATTATTCTTTTCCTTCCCCAAAACTTGCCCGTAGGGAAGCACAGGTATCGAGCTAGTAAATAAATAAACCCATTGGATGAGGTTGTCCTGAGAACCGGGCCAGCCCTAAAAAGCTGACAAATTGGGGGTTTCCCATGATTTGAGAATGAGGCCTGCTGTCCCTTGTTAAGCCAGTTTGGCCCAGTGGTTGAGGCACCAGGCTAGAAAGCAAGAGATCCTGAGTTCAAGTCCTGCCTCAGCCATGAAAGCGAGCTGGCTGGCTTTGGGCCGGTCCCTCTCTCTCTCTCAACCCAGCCCACCTCACAGGGTTGTTGTTGAGGAAAAGAGGAGGAGGGAGGTGGGTTGGATAGGTTGGCCACCTTGCATTATTTGTGCAAGGAAGGAAAAGAAAGGAGGGAGGGAAGGAAGGAAGAGAAGGAGAAAGAAAAGAGTGGGAGAGAAAGAGAGAAGTAGGGAGGAAAGGAATGGAAGAGGAAGGAAAGAAAGAAGTTAGAGGGAGGGGAAGAAAGAAGGAAAGGGAGGGAAAGGGAGGGAAGGAAAGAGAAAGAAAGAAAAAGGAAGGGAAAGAAGTTAGAAGGAGGGGAGGAAAGAAGAAAGGAAAAGAAATTAAGAGGGAGGGAAGGAAGGAAAGAGAGAAAGAAAGGGAAGGGAAAGAAATTAAGAGGGAGGGGAGGAAGGAAGAAAAGAAAGAAAGAGAGAGAGAGAGAGAAAGAAAGTGAGAGGGGAGGGAAGGGAAGAGAAAGAAAGAAATTAAGAGGGAGGGGAAGGAAGGAAGGAGCGAAGAAAGAAAGAGAGAGGGGGGGGGAACGGAAGGAAGGAAGGAGAGAAGAAAGAACCTAACAGAAACTACAATCCAATCCTGATCCAAACCGAATCACTGGAAGTTGTCTTCCGTGCACGCGTGACAGGGGACAGTCTAGAGGACCTTTTAAGGACCCCTTCCAACCCTGGTCTACGTTCCTCTTTCGGCCCTTCTCCCTCTTCCCGCTTTGCCAAATCGGGATCCAGCTCTCTCCACCCCAAGGCCACTCCCTTGCCCCACCCACACGTGTTGTGCGAAATGCTGGGCCCACGCAGTGATGTCAGGATGTCACAACCGTGTGGTACGACAAGAATCCAGGGCGGGCAGAGAGGCTGCCGCGGGAGGCGGAAGTGACGGAGGGAGGGAGGGCCGGGCCGGCTGCCAGGCGCCGTCTCCCGAATCCCAGAGGAAGAGACGGAGGCTGGGAGAGTCAGGGAAAAAGCCGCCTGGGGTTTTGTGTCTGTGTGATTTTTCTCTTCTCTTTCCCCCGAGATGCCCGTTGACGCCTCAAAAGGGAGATACACGAACGGCCCTCTCAGGGGTTTTAAAAGGTGGGAGTCATGGCAGGGGATAGATAAGAAAGAAAGAAAGAAAGAAAGAAAGAAAGAAAGAAAGGAAGAAGGAAGGAAGGAAGGAAGAAAGAAAGAAAGAAAGAAAGAAAGAAAGAAAGAAAGGAAGGAAGAAAGGAGAGAGAGAGAGAGAGAAAGAAAGAAAGAAAGAAAGAAAGAAAGAAGAGAAAGAAAGGAGAAAGAAAAGAAAGGAAGGAATAAAAGGAATGAAAGAAGGAGGGAAGGAGAAGGAAGAGAGAGAAAGGGGAAAGGAAAAGAGAAAGAAAGAAGAGAAAGAAAAAGAAAGATGAAAGAAACAAATAGAGAATGAAGAGAAAAAGAAAAGGAAGGAATGAAAAAAGGGGAAGGAGAAGAGAAAGAAAAAAAGAAGGGGAAGGAAGGGAGAAAAAGAACAGAAAGAAAGAAAAGGAAAAGGAAGGAAGGAAAGAAGAGGGAGAGAAATATGAAAGAAGAGAGAAAGAAAGACACAAATAGAGAATGAAGAGAAAAAGAAAAGGAAGGAATGAAAGAAGGGGAAGGGGAAGAGAAAGAAAAAGAAAGAAAGAAGGGGAAGGAAGGGAGAAAAAGAACAGAAAGAAAGAAAAGGAAAAGGAAGGAAGGAAAGAAGAGGGAGAGAAAGATGAAAGGAAAAGAAAGAAACAAATAGAGAATGAAGAGAAGGGGAAAAAAAGGAAGGAAGGAATGAAAGGGAGATGGAAAAGAAAGGGAGGGAGGAAGGAAGAAAAGAGGGAGGAGGAAGAGAAAGAAAGAGGGGAAAGGGAGAGAGAGATAGAGGTAAAGAAAGAAAGGAGGAATTGGATACGTAGAATTTTTTATCAACTACTCTTAGTCTTCAACTTACAACTATTTGTTTAGTGACCATTCAAAGTTACATCATTGAAAAAAGTGACGACTGCTTTTCACACTTACGACCGTTGCAGCCTCCCTGCAGTCACGTGATCAAAATTCAGGCGCTTGGCAACCGACTCCTATTTACGACGGTCACAATGCGATCCTCTTTTGCGACTTTTGGACAAGCCAAGTGGGGCAACTGGGGCAGCTGTATTTCATGTAACAAATGAGTGACAACAGCAATGATTTCTCTTAAACGAACTGTGGCAAGAAAGGGGCAAAACTCACTGAACAACCGTCTCGCTTAGCAACGGATATGTTGGCCTCAACTGTGTGGTTGTAAGTTGAGAACTGCCTGTATTTTACCCAAAGCCATGAACTGCAGCTCACAAAAGCAGCTTCCTTTCCAATCAACTCACAGATAACCGATGATCAGAGTTGGAAGGGACCTTGTAGGTCATCTAGTCCAACCCCCTGCCCAAGCAGGAGACTCTACACCATTTCTGACAGATGAGAGTCCAGTCTCTTCTTGAAAGCCTCCAGGGATGAAGCTCCCACAACTTCTGAAGGCAACTTCTGTTCCATGGGGGGATTGTTCTCCCTGTCAGAAAGTTTCTCCTTATTTCCAGTTTCAATCTCTCCTTGATCAGTTTCCATCCATTGTTCCTTGTCTGGCCTTCAGGTGCCTTGGAGACTAGCTGGACCCCCTTTCTCCTCTCTGGGGCAGCCCCTCAAATATTGGAAGATGCTCTCCTGTCTCCCCTGGTCCTTCTCTTCCCTGGACTAGCCAGGCCCAGTTCCTGCAACCGTCCGTCGTATGTTTTAGCCTCCAGTCCCCTCATCATCCTGGTTGCTCTTCTCTGCACTTTTTCTAGAGTCTCAACATCTTTTTTTTACAGTGTGGTAACCAAAACTGGATGTAGTACTCTAGGTGTGGCTTTACTCCGGCTTTATGTGGTCTTACTAAGGCTTTATAAATTAATTAAATAGGAGCCAGCCGTGTGCAGCCGCCGCCAAAAAAGCCAACGCAATCCTAAGTTGTATTATCAGAGGGATACAATCGAGATCAAGGGAGGTACTAATACCTCTCTGTAAAGCCTTAGTAAGACCACGTAGTAGGACCAGGGGAGACAGAATAGCAGTGTTTCAATATTTCAGGGGCTGCCACAGAGAGGAAGGCGGGAGGGAAGTCAAGCTATTTTCCAAGGCACCCGAAAGCCAGACAAGAAATAATGGATGGAAACTGAACAAGGAGAGATTCAACCTGGAAATAAATAAAATTTATCAGCTGGAAAAGATGCTAAAGATTTTTTTTTTTCACTCGAGCATTTAAAAAAAAAAAGAGAAGTTTACAACATTTTTCTTCTTCTTTTTCTTTGACTGGGCTGGATTTCACAGCCAAGATAAAACCACAGAGTAACTGAAGCGTTGTTATTTTAAAATTATCTTTGCGTGGCTTCTACATCAATGTAGCTCCCTGAGAAAAATCCATCTCGGCTCAGACTTCGGGGCTCAACAATAACAGAGTTGGAAGGGACCTTAGAGGTCTTCTAGTCCAACCCCAGCTCAGGCAGGAAATCCTTACACAGGTAGTCCTCAACTTGCGACCAGAACGGAGCCCAACATTCCCGTCGTTAAGTAAGATGTTTATGAAGTGAGTTTTGCCCCATTTCGCGCCAACGTTATTAAGTGAATCACTGCCACCGTTAAATTAGTGACCCTTTTCTGAAGTGAATTTGGCTTCCCCCTTAATTTTGCTTGTCAGGAAGACACAAAAGGGGGAATCAACGTGACCTCGGGAGCCTGCGGCTGTCATTAGTATGAGCCACTTGCCCAGTGTCTGGATTTTGATCACGTGAACATGGAGAGGCAGTGGTCGTTAAGTGTGAAACACCGCTATGTCACTTTTTTCAGTGTCATCGTAACTTTGAACGGTCACTAAATGAATTGTGGTAAGCTGAGAATTGTCTGTGCTAGTATTTATGAACCTTGACCGTTTGAAGACGGGTGGACTTCAACTCCCAGAATTCTCCACAGCCAGCATAGCCTTACTCTCTTGTAATCCCTTCCTCTGCAATTTCCCTCCATTTTAGGAGATTAAGAGAGAGAAAAAAAACAGGTATGGCAGGCTGGGGAATTCTGGGAGTTGAAGTCCACCCATCTTAAAAGTTTTCAAGTGTCAGGATTCCAGCAGTCACCCCCAGTTAAATCATGAGTCTCAAACCAAATTTCCAAAACTTAAAAAAGGATTTATTGGAAGTGAACATGCCAGGACTGCCTGGGTGTAGCCGAATCTGAGACACATCATTCCTTGTCATCCTTGACCCTGGTTTTCCCCCCACCCCCCTGGCTGTATCCTAATTCATACTCTCCAATGGGACACCTCCATAGCCCAGAGTCATCAATCTTGCTCTCCAGTTAGAATTTTGCACGGCAAGGCAGAAACTTCGGTCGCCTAGTTACTATATCTTTGAAAACATTTATGGAATGCGGTTTCGGTTTGCAAGCTGCCGCACTGCTCCCCCTTTCTCCCTTACTGTTGGCAAGTCTAAAAAGACCGTGGAAATATTTTATGAGTTGACACACTGCCCTATACCCTTGTAGACAAGTATTTCTCTGCTCTGAAATCGATCTGCCTAATTCTTAAACTTTTTTTAGCGTGTGACTAAAAGGAAAATAGAAACTAGAAAATTAGAGGTTACTACCCTGTTTCCCTGAAAATACAACCTACCCCGAAAGGAAGACCTATCTTGATTTTTTTTTTTTACACATGTGCCCAATGTAAGACCTACCCCCCAAAATAAGACCTAATTAAGATCCCACCCACTCCAGAGTGGACGGGTAGAAATTAAACTAGGGTGAGGATGAGGGGAGGTGGAGCTGCCCTACTACTTACCTTTGGACAGGTGTAGCCAGGCCTCGCACCCTCCAACACCTGCCTGGCTGGTCCATTTCTTCTGCAGCCAGCAAGGCTGGCCAGGCTTTCCTGAAGGCCTCTGTAGTAGCTGAGAACAAAGCTCAGGATCGATCCTATCGGCTGCAGAGGCCTTCAGGAAAGCTTTGCTAGCTGTAGAAGAAGCAGCTCCTGAAGGCCTCTGACAGAGAAAAGGAGGCCAGGAGGTGATGCGCACAAGTGAAGTTTGTCAGTGGATGACGTCCCCTGAAAATAAGACCTGGTGTCTTTTTTTGGTGGCAAAAAAATAAAATAAAAATAAGACAGGGTCTTATTTTTGGAAAAACATGGTGTGTGGTGGTGGGGGGAATCCAAAGAAATTAAAATATATTAGTTCATTTTTCAAGTGTAAGCAAAAGCCCACGGACCACAAAATTAGAAAAATGCCTGGGAGAAAGTTTTATGGAAAGCGGTTTTGAAAAGAGGGGGAGAAAACGGGTATTAATGCATGGCAACTTAAAAAAAACAACCCCAAGCTACTTTTTCCTGCTGAACCACGTACCGTTTAAATAATCATAAGGCAAAGAGAATATTGGTAGTGATAAGAATCTTGGGTGCCATCGGAAAATAACCAGAGACCATTTGAACATCTTTGGCATTGACAGAATTGCCTTCGATCAATTGCAAAAGGCAGCTTGACTGGAAACAACTGACATCCTGCAACAATACCTTTGATATTATTAAACATCTGGCTGTCCCAAGTTCCTTGGGAAGGATTTAAGAGGTGGACAAAAATGGCAAATCCAACTGGCTAACTGTACAACAAACCACAATAGTCATCGGCATTGACAAATCCCTATGAATCAATTGCAAAAGGCAGCTCTACTCAGAACAGCTTACATCCTGGGATAAGACCTTTATACTTCCACATCTAGCTATTCCAGGTTCTTGGGAAGGACTTAAGAAGTGGACAAAAAGGCCAAATCAGGCTGGCTCTGCAACAAACCACAATAATAACCATTGGCATTGACAAATCGCTATCAATCAATTGCAAAAGGCAGCTTTACTCAGAACAGCTCACATCCTGGGATGAAATCCAACATCCACATCTGGCTATCCCAGATCCTTGGGAAGGACTCGATAGGTGGACAAAAAGGCTAAACCCAGTCTAAACATCTGGACGACTGTGCAACAAACCACAATAGCAACCATCAGAATTCCCTCTTTCCCATTCAGTGTACATTTGAGGCAGCAGGACAGAAAGAAATTAATGTTGCTAGTTTCTGGGCAAGATCTGTTTAATTTGTACATATTTTAATCTCACAAACGAAGGCAAATATACGTGTCCCAGGATAAAGATGTAAAATCGTGAGTCCAAATACTCAGTCGTGTCGATCCCTGGTCTCAGGGACGGATCCGAATTCAATCTTCCACATTTTAACCTTGCATTTTATAGTTTAAAAATTCATGTCATATAGCACAGGTCCGTCCTTGAGGCACGACCACAACTGAGCCCAAAATTTGCGTTGCGAAGCGGAATGTTTGTTAAGTGATTCTGCCCCATTTTACAACCTTTTTTTTTTGCCACGGTTGTTAAGAGAATCGTTGCATTTGTCCACTGAGTGATCTGGTTGTTAAGTGAATCTGGGTTCCCCATGGACTTCGCTTGTCAGTGTGATCCTGGGACGCCACAACGGTCGTAAACGTGAACCAGTTGCCAACCGTCCGAATTTGGTTTACGTGACTGTGGGGAATGCTGCAACCGTCATAAGTGTGAAAAATGGTCATAAGTCACTTTTTTCAGTGCCGTTGTAACTTTGTACGGTCACTAAACAAACTGCTGTAAGTCAAGGACGACTTGTCTGCTATTTTAATTGTGATGCTTTTGACTCCAATAAAACAAACCATCGGAATTGACGCAAGCCACTTGAGTCAATTGCAAAAGGCAGCCCTGACCTGGAACCACTTACATCTTGCGATCTTTCAACTCCATCTCACACCAACATCTGCCTATCTTAGATCCTTGGGAAGGGCCGATAAGGTAGATCAAAATTCCAACTCCAGACTAAACATCTGGCTGACTGTGTGAGGAACCACAATAAATAACCATTGCCAGCATTGACAAAAAAAAAAAATCCCCATTGGTCAATTGCGAAAGGCAGCTTGACTGGAAGAGCTGAAATCCTGCAACGATGTATTTAATCCGCTTCCAACTTCCACGTCTGGCGGTCCCAGGTCTTTGGGGAAGGACTCGACAGGTGGACAAAAAAGGCCGAATCCAGTCAAAACATCTGGCTTGACCGTGTAACAAATTCACTTAGCGTCCGAGTTACTGAGTTATCAACCGCAGGGATTCAGTCAACAAGCAAGGCGAGAAAAGTCGTAAAGTAGGACGAAACTCATTTCCATCAATGTCTCACTTAGCAATGATAATTTCAGGATCTGTTGTGGTTGCCTATCCAATGAAACACGTGGACCCCTCAGCTCTGCTAACAGTTGTGGTACAGATACAGAATAACAGAGTTCGAAGGGACCTTGTAGGTCATCTAGTCTAACCCCCACCCCCCACTCCACCCCAAGCAGGAGAGTGTATGCCATTTCTGACCGATGGCAGTCTGGTCTCTTCTTGAACGTTTCCAGGGATGAAATTCCCACTACTTCCACCAAAAGGCAATCTGTTCCACTTAATATAGAATAACAGAATTGAAAGGGACCTTGGAGGTCATCTAGTACAACCCCTCTGCTCAAGCAGGAAATTTCTGCCATTCTGACCGATGGCAGCCCGGTCTCTTCTTGAAAGTTTCCAGAGATGAAGCTCCCACAACTTCCTCTTTTATTTTTCTTCAAAGGTTTTATTTTATATAAAAATTCAATTTTCAATTGAACAGTATGTTGTCTGGGTACAAATAGTAGTTTTAGAAAATAATAATCAGAATATTTACAATGGTATTCCTTACATCAATATTAATTATAGTAGTGTTAGTAATAATATTATTATTTGCTTGATACTAATATTATTACTCAGCATACCTTCTTTAGATCACTGATCCTTACCCTGTATTTCCCTGTTTCTAGCTCCTGTTTTTATCAGCTAGCCATTGATAAAACAGGCCCCAAGTCAAAAAGTTTTTAGTTTCTTTCTTTTCCTTAATTATAAGTGTTCGCCTATCCATTTCTGCACATACTAATATTTTTTAAATCACATTTTTCATCCATTGGGATCCTCTCTCACAACTTCTGAAGGCAACTTCTGTTCCACTGAATACAGAATAACAAGAGTTGGAAGGGACCTTGTAGGTCATCTAGTCCAACCCCCTGCCCTCAAATACTGGAAGATGTCTATCATGTCTCCCCTGGTCCTTTTGTTCATTAAAATCAGATTAAAGTCAGATTAACAGAGTTGGAAGGGAACTGGTAGGTCATCTAGTCCACCCCACCCCCCTCAAATACTGGAAGACTGCTATCCTGTCTCCCCTGGTCCTTCTCTTCCCTAGATTAGCCTGGCCCAGTTCCTGCAACGGTTCATATCATAGGTTTTAGCCTCCAGTCTCCTAATCTCCTTGGTGACCTTCACAACTAGGCCAGGTATGGCTATTACAGGTGTGAAATTCCTACCTGGAAGGAAGGGGAGCTCAGAAACGGAAGGATCCCACCTCTCAGCCGCTGAAATGCCAGGATTAAATGCTAATAAGCATGTTCACACACACACACGGAGAGAGAAACTGGCGTTTGAAGGGCTTCCTCCTTCACACACGCATTGCACAAGCCACAGGTGTGCTGTCATCGCCCATGTGATAGGATGTGGATGATGCACCAGCATCGACCACGAAGGACCTCACAAGGCATGTGAGCATCAGCAGTGAGCCATCAGGCAGCAAGTCCAGTCTTGCAACTCCTCACCAGAATCCTGGAATTGGGCGGGACGCCCAGAGGTCATCTAGTCTAACCCGCTACTCATGGCAAAGGGAGGCTAAATCATTTGGGAGCAGACAGCAATCCAGGCTTTTTAAGGCCCTAATTCTTTATTTCGCTGGCTGAAAGGATCAAGCATTGCAAAAAAAAATTCTCTCCTTTTTTTTAAATTATTCATCTATTTATTTATTCACCCACCGCATTTCCAAGCAGTTCTTGGTGGTTTATAAAACATCCATAAAGTACATTAAAATGCCCAGGATATAAAACTAAACTAAATAAAACAATAAAACAATAAAAATAAAATAAAAACAAATAAAAACAAAATAAAATATATGCCTATGTCTTACACAAGTAGTCCTTAGCTTACAACCAATCATTTAGTGGCTGTTTGAAAATACAATGGCACTGGAAAAAGTTGACTTAGGGACTGGTTTTCATACTTACGACAATGTCAATATCCCCAGGGACACGTGATCAAACCGACTCACATTTACGGCCATTTGCAGCATAGGGTTGCCATTTGTGACCTTCCCAACAGGCTGCTGACAAGCGAAGTCAATGGGGAAGCTGATTTGTTTAACAACAGCTGATCTGTTTAACGACGGTGGCAAAAACAATGGTTGTAAAATGGGGTGCAACTCGTTAAAAGCTGCCTTGCTTAACTAGAGAAAATGCAGAGTTCAACTGGGGTCGTAAATTGAGGATTAGCTGCTACAGAAATCCATCCATTTATCCATCTGCCAATCCCTCTTTCTGTCCATCCACCCATTTATCCATCTGTCCATCCAGCCATCCATGCATTTATCCATCCGTCTGTCCCTCTATCCACCCATCCATCCATTTATCTGTCCATCTGCCAATCCCTTTCTCTCCCTCCCTTCATCCGTCCATCCATCCATGCATCTATCCATCCGCCAATCCCTTTCTCTCCATCTGTCTGTCCATCCATCCATGCATTTATCCATCCGTCCCTATCCATCCATCCATCCATCCATCCACCTGTCCGTCCATCCATTTCTTCATCCGTCCATCTATCCATACAGCCATCCGTCCCGTCTGTCTGTCCATCCACCTGCCAATCCCTCTTATGACCATCCATCCGTCCATCCATCCATGTATCCATCCGTCCCTCTATCCATCCATTCATCCATCTGTCTGTCCATCTATCTATCCATTTATCCATCCACTTCTTCATCCATCCATCCACTTCTCCATCCATCCATTGGACTAGAATCAGAGATTGGATACAAGAAATCACTGGACATCAAATTGAATTCTGCACATTCTAGTATTTTTTTACCACGTTTTCATCCATTGGGATTCTCTCCCACAATTTCTGAAGGCAGCTTCTGTTCCACTGAATATGAGAATAACAGTTGGAAGGGAGCTTGGAGGTCATCCAGTCCAACCCCCTGCCCCAAGCAGGAGACCCTACATAATTTCTGATCGATAGCAGTCCGGTCTCTTCTTGAAAGCTTCCATTGATGAAGCTCCCACAACTTCTGTTTCATTGACAATAGAATAACAGAGTTGGAAGGGACCTTGTAGGTCATCTAGTCCAACCCGCTGCCCTCAAATATTGGAAGACTGCTGTCCTGTCTCCCCTGGTCCTTTTGTTCATTAAAGTCAGATTAACAGAGTTGGAAGGGACCTTGTAAGCCATCTAGTCCAACCCCCGGCCCTCAAAAACAATATCCGAAAAAGATAAAAGTACTTAATGTTACATATATTGACAGCGCCTCTGCGCAAGTGTGGAAAGAGCAGATGGTCCCAACGGAAGAATTAATTTTACAAAAAATACCAGACTGTGCTGAAATAGATATGCTCACTCCAAAAATAAGAGAAAAACAAGAATCTGAATACTGCTCAGTTCGCTAGAAAAGAGAGATAAGGATTAGAAATAAACAAATATAAGAGAGCGATACATAAAAAGTAAATGGATAGACAAGACAGTTAAAGATGAATAATGATAGTAAATGTAAATAAAGGTAATATGTGTAAGTGATATGTATGAATAGATGATAGAAATTTAAAATAATAGTATATGCTGTTGAAAATTTAATTAAGATTTGTACTGGTGGAAAACAATAAAAATCTATTGTCCAAAAAAAAAGAAAGTACTAAGTTTAAGAGAGAAAAACACAGCACCTTCAAACTTTACAACGACACAAATACACAACCAGAAGCAAACAGGTTGTCCACACGAGACCCACAGGCGGTCCTCCACTTATAACCATTCCTTTAGCGGCCATTCGAAGTTACAACGGCACTGAAAGACGGGACTCCGCTTACAGTCCTCACACTTAATGACCGTTGCAGCAATTTCCAATCACACGACCCAAATTAGAACGCCTGGCAACCGGCTTATATTTACGACAGTTCAAGCGTCCCAAAGTCACGTGACCTCCATTTGCGACCTTCCCGGACGGCTTCTTCCAACCCCTCCCCCAAAGGAAAGTCAAAGGATGCCAGATTCGCTTAGCGGCACACGGTTCGCTTAACAACTGCGATCCGCTTAACCACCATGATAAAAAAAGGGCACAAAACTCATTTAACAACGGCTTGCTTGGCCAATGAAATTTTGCTCGCTGTTGTAGGTCGAGGACTATCTCTGCTTTGTCCTCAAGCTGGTTTGAACTAGCCAGCATTCAGACAAGTTACATCCTGGATCAAGCGAAATTTGCCGTGATTCGGAAGAGCAGCTTCATTATGAATGGTTCAAGCGCTAGCTGGCCAGATCTCAGTTAGGATCACAACATCCTTGTAAGGTAGGCCATTGTTCATGTCATCCACATTGCATGTAGAATCGTGGGAATTGAGCCAAAAGATCACGTTCAAGATGCTTAGTGGTTCCTTTCACACAATACAGACCTCGACTTACGACAATTCCTTTAGTGACCATCCAAAGTTCCCAAAAAGGGACTGATGACCCATTTCTCACACTTACGACCTCTGCAGCATTGTTTGCACATGATCATGGGATGCTTGGCAACCGACTCATACTTATGACGGTCGCGGAGTGCCCCGGGGGTTACGTGATCCGACAAGCAAAGTCAACGGGGAAGCCAGATTTCACTTAACAACCAGCTTATTCATTTAATAACTGAAGGATTCACTTCGCGACCGAGGCACGAAAGGCCGTAACATTGGGCAAAGCTCACTTTCATACCAAGGTCTCGCTTAGTAACAGAAACACCGGGTTCAATTGTGGTCGTAAGTCGAGGACGACCTGTACACTGCTCCCCCCAAATGAAGGGATGTGCACAACATCCCAATCCCAACACAGTCTCCAATCGTGGCAACTTTTAAGACTTGTGGACTTCAACTCTCAGAATTCCTCAGCCAGCACGGCTTACTCTCTTGTAATCCCTTCCTCTACAATCTCTCCTCTTTGGAGGGGATAGGAGAATAAGGAAGAGGCATGGCTGGCTGAGGAATTCTGGGAGTTGAAGTCCACCAGCCTTAAAAGTTGCCAAGACAATATTTCACAATATGGAATATATGGTATAACTGGTTAAAAAAAAAGAAGCGGGGTAAAAATGCACAAACCACACTATCCAAGGAAGAGAACGCGTGGGACGTCTCACACATCATGCATAGGATGGCGTTAACCCTGGTCACTCGTGCCAACCTGAAGAGGTATCTTTCGCAGGGAGAACCCCGCAACGTAGGTGACAACAGGGTGTGTGAAACTGATGCCTGCAACACTTTGCGGTCCCCAACTTCTCCCAGCAAAGTTGGAACGTGCAAAAAATAATAATAACCACACCCCACCTACGTTTGCGTGTATCTGTTGTGTCTCTGCATTTGTGGGTATGTCTCTGTGTGTCCTGGCTTCTCCAATTTCAATTTAAACCCCACTACTTGACCCCTTTAACAAACATTTCCCTTAACACTGTCCAACTATTTACTAAGTCTGCATTACTATTACTATTACCAGAGGTCTCCAAACTTGGCCACTTTCAGAACTTGTGGACTTCAACTCCCAGAATTCCCCAGCCAGCATAGCTTGCTCTCTTGTGATCCCTTCCTCTGCAATCTCTCTCCACTTTGGCAGGTAAGAAAGAGACACGTCTGGTTGGGGGATTCTGGGAGTTGAAGTCCATAAGTCTCAAAGTGGCCAAGTTTGGAGAATCCTTGCTGTTAACTATTCCTCTTCTCATCCTTCCTTTCACCCATCTCCTGCCACTTAGGACCGCATGAAAGGAATTTGGTGGCTTTGTATCCTTACGATTTTTTTTAAAAATGGACTGTTTACTAGTAGAATTTGGTTTGATTTGATCGCTTATGATTACGTTTCCTAGTACGATTTGATTGCTTATTTGCACCCTTGGACTACTTACCGGTATTAAGTGTTGTACCTTAGAATTTTTGACGAATGTATTTTTTTATTTCTTATTTTTATGCACACCGAAAACAGACAAATTCCTTGTGTGTCCAATCAGGCTTGGCCAATAAAATAATTCTATTCTATTCTATTCTTTGTGCCAACCCCCACGGGCCGGACTCTTTGATTTTCCACAGCTCTGGAACTCCCTAGGTGCTGCACGGATCTCTAGCGGGCGGGGACCCATGGTGCACTACCAACCACCGATTCTTTCGGGGCTTCTCCTTGTATCCGTCTTGGGGGGGAACTGTCGACATCCTGGCCCGTCCTGGAGGATGGGGGAAACACAAGGCAGGTGCCCAGCAGGTGCAACTGGTTTGCGACTCCCGCACCTGGCGAAAAAGGGGGCAAAGGCAGCCTTTCCCCGCGGCCAGCCTCGCCTCCTGCCTCTCTTTGCTTCGACTCACCATTTGCATCCCTTCCAGAGGGCTGGATTTACGGCGCAGGTGGCCGCCCGCCCGTCGTCCCGCACATCTGGCCAGAAGTTCCTCTTTCCTCTCTCTCTCTCTCTCTCTCTCCGGTCTCTCTCGCCCAACCAGCCAAGGCTGCCTTGCTCCCAATTGGCCAGCCGGTCACATGACCATGACTTCACCCATCCTGGCATGCAGGGACGAAGGTGACCACTGGTTGCTTAGCAACGCGGGTGGGCAGTAGTCCGGCCTTGCAGCCTCACCAGGAGTTTGCCAGTCGGCGGGTGGGTGGGTGTGCAGGGGACTTTCCCCGGGGGTTGTAAACACACCTCACAAACACACACACGCTAGAACTCCTTCTGGGGTGTTAATCCCGGCACAGCAGACCGATGGGCACCCCCGCCTGGCATTGCACGGGGAACCAAATCCTTGGAAAACTGCAAAATGCCCGGCTCCGGATTTGCAACAAACCCCGGAAAAACAGCGACGTCAGCAGACAGGCGGAGGCTGGGTTTTCCCTGGGCAAAGGAGGGAGGGAGGAAGGGAGAGAGGGAGGGAACGTACGTAGCGGAGCTGCCAGCTTGGGGGTGGGTGGGGCCTGCTGGAGGCCCCTCCCCCTTTGGGTGTCACCTGTCGCCTCCCAATTCACAAGGGATGCAAACCCAGGTAAGAAAGAGTTGGCTTGTCCGGCCTGCAGGGCGAAAGCGCGCAACCGAGGATATAGAATAACAGGAGTTAGAAGGGGACCCTTGGAGGCCATCTAGTCCAACACCACACCCAAGCGGGAGACCCTACTACACCATTTCTGACTTAATTAACAACTAATTCCCATAACACTGTCAAACTACTTAGTAAGACTGTATTACTATTCTTCTTCTCATCCTTCCTATTTATTACCTATCTCTTCCCACTTAGGATTATAACCGTGTTGCTTGTATCTTTACAATTTATATTGTTTTATTTGTTTTCCTAGTATGGTTTGATTGCGTATTAGTAACCTATGACTATTACTAAGTGTTGTATATCTTATGATTCTTGATGAATGTATTTTATTTTTTCTTTTTGTATACTGAGAGCTTATGTACCAAAGAGAAATTCCTTGTGTGTCCAATCACACTTGGCCAATAAAGAATTCTATTCTGTTCTGTTGTTCTGTTCTGTTCTTATTCCTACATTCTATTCTGTTTCTATTCTATTCTTATTCCTACATTCTATTCTATTCTACGTTCTAATATCTATTCTATTCTATTCTTCATTCCAATGTTTATTCTATTCTATTCTTGCCACCGTGGTCAAGGGAATCACTGCCATTAAGTGAGTCAACCAGGCGTTAAGTGAATCTGTTTCCCCCATGGACTTTTCTGGCCAGAAGTTCGCAAATATAGAGGATCACATGACTCCAAGAATATTGCAACCGTCATAAATACGAGGCAGTTGCCAAGTGGCTGGATTTTGATCACGTGGCCAAGGGGAGGCTGCAATGGTCGTAAGTATGAAAAGTGGTCCTAAGTCATTTTTTCAGTGCTGTTGTAAGTTTGAACAGTCATGAAATGAACTATTGAAACTTGAGGATCGCCCCTATGTAGCTAGCTAAGTTTGTTTACATCTTGCCTGTATTATTTTTGCAAAGGACTCAAAAGTGGTGTACATATAATTTCCTCCTCCAATTTCCCCAATAACAACGATCCTGTGAGGTAGACTGGGCTGAGAGAAAGGGGGAGGAAGAGGGGAGGGACTGGCCCAAGGTCACCCAGCCCATTTTTATACCAAAGAGGGGACTAGAACTTACCGTCTCCTGGTGATTCACCCCAAGTCTCCCAATTGGCTTTCATGCCTAGGGCGGGACTAGAACTCACCGTCTCCTGGTCATTGGCCCAAAGTCACCCAGCTCGTTTTTCTACCAAAGGGAGGACTAGAACTCACCGTCTCCTGGTGATTCACCCAAAGTCTCCCAATTGGCTTTCATGCCTAGGGCGGGACTAGAACTCACCGTCTCCTGGTCATCGGCCCAAAGTCACCCAGCCTGTTTTTCTACCAAAGGCAGGACTAGAACTCACTACCTCCGGCTTCCCCCATGGACTTTGCACAATGCAAGTCATCTGCGTAGGCCATAAATGATGATTACATGACCCTGGCGCCTGCCTTTTGATGGAAGTGACCATGAAGAAGCTACGGCCGTCTTAAGTGTGAGGACTCCCTCTGTTATTGCATTGTTCTGGGTTACATGACCGCAATTTACAAGCTTCCCAGCCAATTTTCAACAAGCGAACTCAACGGGAGGAGAGTCAGGTTCAACTTTACGACATGATTCACTTAAGAACTGCAGGCGTTTGCTCAGGTTGTAAAATTGGGGCGTGGTTTGCTTAACCACCGCCTTGCTTATCCATGCAAGTTCTGCAACGCCCAACTGTGGTCGTACGTCAAGGACTACCTACGCACAACAGCCTGAGAAGTCCCTGGTTTCCTGAGCAGAGGAGGATGGACTAGAAGATCTCTAAGGGCCCTTCCAACTCTTGACGGTGCTGTGCAATTGGAAGAAAGCAAGACATCCCTGCTTTGACATTCACCGGTGGCTTCCAGCCACAATAAATCTTGTTTTGTTGCTTTTAATGTTTCGTTGAATTGCAAACCAATTTGGGGCTGCGATTTTAATCAATTGCCGTATCGACTGTGCATTACATTTTAGATGTAAATGGCCCCGAACCTGATTTGGTTTCAGGCTGAGTAGACAAATCTCGTAAATAAATTAACAGTGGCATCATATAACTCTGCCAAGGAGGGATATCCGGCCCCAAACCTGGCTAGGATCAACCCCACCAAATCCAGGGTGTTTCTACTTCTTCTGCCCAGACTGGAGTGCGGAAATGGATCCTGGAGAGCGGATCTCTCACTTGAGATCTGGGGAACAAAATCTGTTCCTCCAACAATCCTCAAAGTTAAGAATCTATGTTCATTTGTGAGTTTCCTTCCCAGTATTCTACATTACAGGTTGTCTTTGACTTACAAAACGTTCGTTTAGTGGCCGTTCAAAGTTACAATGGGGCTGATAAAAGCGACTTAGCACTGGCCGTCGAACTTACCACGGGAAAGGAAAGAAAAAAGAAAGATAGCAAGAGGAAAGGAAGTGAGGAGAAAGGGAGGGAGGAAAGGAAAAGGAAGGAAGGAAAAAGAAAGGGAGGGAGAAAAGAAGAAAAAGAAAAGAAAGGAGGAAAGAAAGAAAAAAGAAACAGGAAAGGAAGTGAGGGAAAGTAAGGAAGGAAAGAGGAAAAGAAAGAAAGAAAGGAAGGAAGGAAGGAAGGAAGGAAGGAAGGAAGGAAGGAAGGAAGGAAGGAAGGAAGTGAGGGGAAAGGGAGGGAGGAAAGAAAAAAAGGAAGGCGGGAAGGAAAAAAGGGAGGAAAGAAGAAAAAGAAAAGAAAGGAGGAAAGAAAGAAAAAAGAAAGAGGAAGGAAGTGAGGGGAAAGGGAGGGAGGAAAGAAAAAGGAAGGAAGGAAAAAGAAAGGGGGAGGGAGAAAGAAGAAAAAGAAAAGAAAGGAGGAAAGAAAGAAAAAGAAACAGGAAAGGAAGTGAGGGAAAGTAAGGAAGGAAAGAGGAAAAGAAAAAGAAAGAAAGGAAGGAAGGAAGGAAGGAAGGAAGGGAGGGAGGAGAGAAAAAGGAAGGGGAAGGAAAAAAGGGAGGAAAGAAGAAAAAGAAAGAAAGGAGGAAAGAAAGAAAAAGAAAGAGGAAGGAAGTGAGGGGAAAGGGAGGGAGGAAAGGAAAAGGAAGGAAGGAAAAGAAAGGGAGGGAGGGAGAAAAGAAGAAAAAGAAAAGAAAGGAGGAAAGAAAGAAAAAGAAACAGGAAAGGAAGTGAGGGAAAGTAAGGAAGGAAAGAGGAAAAGAGAAAAAGAAAGAAAGGAAGGAAGGAAGGAAGGAAGGGGAAAGGGAGGGAGGAGAGAAAAAGGAAGGCGGGAAGGAAAAAAGGGAGGAAAGAAGAAAAAGAAAAGAAAGGAGGAAAGAAAGAAAAAAGAAACAGGAAAAGAAGTGAGGGAAAGTAAGGAAGGAAAGAGGAAAAGAGAAAAAGAAAGGAAGGAAGGAAGGAAGGAAGGAAGGAAGGGAGGGAGGGAGGGAGGGAGGGAGGAGAGAAAAAGGAAGGCGGGAAGGAAAAAAGGGAGGAAAGAAGAAAAAGAAAAGAAAGGAGGAAAGAAAGAAAAAAGAAAGAGGAAGGAAGTGAGGGGAAAGGGAGGGAGGAAAGAAAAAGGAAGGAAGGAAAGAAGGAAAAAGAAAGGGAGGGAGGAAAGAAGAAAGAAAGAGGAAAGGAAATGAAGGAAAAGGAAGTTAGGGGAAGTAGGGAAAGGAAGGAAGAGAGAGAAAGAAAAAAAAGACAGGAAGAAAGGAAGGGGAAAGGGAGGGAAGAAAGAAATCAATCAATCGATCGATCAAATACAAAGGATTTTTTACCAACTATGGGCATTCCTCAATTTGTTTAGTGACCGTTCAAGCCTACAACAGCACTGATAAAAGCAACTTATGACCCTTTTTCACACTTAAGGTCATTGCAGAATCCTCGTGGCCAGGTGATCAAAATTTGGACACCGGACAACCAACTCACACTTATGACAGTTGCAGTGTCCCGGAGTGTCGCACAATCCCCTTTACTGACCCTCTGACAAAGTCACCAGGGAAGCCTGATTCCCTTAAAGACCGTGTGACTTGACTTAACCGCAGTGATTACCTGAACGGACTTAAGACAACCACCCAGTCATTAAATGAGTCAAAAACTTACTTAACAACTGTCTCGCTCCGCCACGGAAATCTGAGGCTGAATTATGGCCGTGAACTCCAGCCCAGCCTGCCAATGGGATCCAGAAAATAAATACAATGTGAAATCCAGCTGCTGCAAACATCTGGAGCAGGGCTGGGGCTACTACCGGTTTACTCCGGTTCGGTCTAACTGGCAAATCCCACCCCTGGCTGGCCACGCCCACCCCTCTCAGGTGTCCCCACATGGCCCGTTTTGGATCCCAGATAAGTGCAGGGCCTCCAGGAGGCTCCGGAAGGCTGGAAACAAACAACGGAGAGTGAAAGGATGAAGTGTCATGCCCTTGTTTGGACTTGGGAGGGAGAGGAGGAACATCCGACAGGGAGTAGAAGTGTGGCTCCGGAAGTTGTGGAAGAGCAGAGGCCAGCTGGGCAGTCAGAGGAGGACCCAGGCCCATCCTCTCTCCATCCTAGGGCACACAGGGAGGAACAGAGAAGGGAGCAACATGAATGGCATGGTCTACGGGGGAGGAAAGGGCCCTGATCCCCTTCATGGGCTGCAGCTGTGACAACTGGATAAGAGGACGGACATGCGTACGGGCAAGTGCCGGAAACAAAGCATGGAAATATCTCTAGTTTATGGTTCCTCTCTGAGTTTGAGAGATTGAGAAAGGGATCGTAAGAGAGCAGGCCGAGATAAAAAGCACAGGAAAGCCTCCGGAACACGGGGAGGACAAAAACGCCTCCCCCGCCACGCTTGGTGCAGGAGGCCGACTAGGCCAGCCCACCCAGCAAACCAGGCCGAGAACCCCTTCTTAAAATTTTTGAAGCCCACCCTGATCTGGAGATCAACACACGAACACCGATGCGCAGGTGGGAAGGTCGTCCTACCTGAAGTCGTGCGCCGCGAATCATCTTCCCTTCTCAAGGTGCCGCTGCTTCTTCTCCTAGTTGCATGTCCACCGGGCTTCCTTCTCTGCAATTATCGGGGTGGGGCGGAGTGTCGAAATATAATAATGTCATAAAGTATAAGGCCACCACCCCGAGGAATCGGCGAAGAGGGAGGGTTCAGATTTCAGCCATCTTCACGGATCTCAGACCAACGCCGTCCCAACGCAGGGATCCTTCCAAACCTGCAGAGAAGAAACAGAAAGGTCTGGGGCACGCGTGCCACAACGGGATGCCGCGAGGTTGTACCAATTTGGAAGTCCACTGGGGACAAAAAAATAAAAAATAAACACTGGGAAAAACGCAGGAAGGAGAGACTGGTTTGGTTTCCCCAGTGTTTGTGAAATGAGACAAACGCACTGGCGGCTTTCAAGTTTCTAGTCCTCAGTTTTACTAGGGGTCCTGGACTATGACTGCCATTGAGTCCAACGTTTCTGTGGTTAAGAGAGACATTTCATGAAGTGGGGTTTGCCCCGTTTTACGAACTTTCTTGCCACTGTCATTAAGGGAATTGCTGCCGTTGTTAAGTGAGAGTACCACGGTCATTAAGTGAATTGGGCTTCCCTGCTTGTCAGAAGGTTGCAAAAAAATAATAGGGTGACTTATGACCGTTATTCACGCTTACGACCACAGCCACAGTGATCAAAATTCAGACACTTGGCTAGCCTCGCTGGCGAGCCAAAATGTTCCCCACAACATGACACCCAATTTCTGGAAATGTAATTACAGTCAGGGAACTTATTTCCACATGTGGTGGATTTGCTCCCATGCATGAAAATTTTGGGGAAAAAATTAGAATTTGGATAGAGGAAAGAACAAAACAGAAAGTAAAATTCGAACCGGAAATTTTTTTTTATTAGGCTCGCTAGGGCCAAATATGAAAAAGAAGTACCAATATTTGATTTTGCATATTATAATAGCAGCCACAATAAGTTTTGCTCAAAATTGGAAATTGGCTACGACCCCTTCAGAAAATATGATAATCAATAAGATCCATGAATGGGCCGAAATGGATAGATCAACTAAATTACTAAACAATAATCCAGACAGTGAATATTACAAAACATGGTACGACTGGCTAAAGAAAAGGTGATATTTGATGACTTGGCAACATTTTAAAAATAAGGATGACGTGTAAATAAACTATACTATACGTATACATATATAGAGTTTAAAAGGACGAAGGAGTTATTATGACAATGTGTAACACGCTATCAGAAGGGAAGTACAAGTGTATCTATTGCTCAAACAATGCTGTAAGATGTATATACATGTTTTTAATTTTACAAATGTTGAATAAATATATTTTTTTTTTAAAAAAATCATGTTTGGCCACTGACTCACATTTATGACGAGTGTGGCATCTTGGGATCAGGCGATTCCCCTTTTGCGAACTTCCGACCAGTAAAATCAACAGGGAAGCCAGATTCACTTAAAGACCTTGTGACTCGCTTAATGGCCGCAATGATTCACTTAACCCCCTGGGTCAAGAAAGGCCGTACGATGGGGCAAAAATCACTTAACGAATGTCTCGCTTAGCAACGGGAATGTTGGGCTCACTGGCGGTTGTAAACTCAAGGACTGCCTAAAGAAAAATTAAAATTTAGCAGAAAGAAGCCTCGGTTGAACCCGAAGCTTTGCAGAGAGGAAAACCATGCGGTCCCAAGCGGGGTGAGCTCCGGGCAGCAGCGGCCTTACCACGAAAACCCCTAGGCCCGGATCACGAGGTCCATGTGTCTCATCCGCACGCCGGTCGGCTGTTCGGCACGAGGGGGATGTGGGAATCCAGACTCCTTCATCTCCGTTAAATCCAGATCAAAGCTGCCCGGAGGACAAGCATGCAACAGATTTAAGCGCGAACACAGAGGCAAGAAAGCGCTACAGCCTTGACCCGAACAGGAAGACGGAGAGGAAGAGCGAAAGGGGAAATTGAGAAAGGGATCGTAAGAGAGCAGACCGCAGGCGTGTTGTTGAGGCCAAGATAAAACTCTGCAGCAATCAAGAGGGACGCCGAGACCTCGCTTTCAGTTATGCAGTGGAGGAATTAAGAGTCACGCCACCACCGCTGTGTATGCCAGAAGGAGCTGACAGGTAGCCCTCGACTTACAACGGCTCGTTGAGCGGCCGTTCAACGTTACAACGTTGGCTAATCCCTCCGTTTTTCAACACTTAGAATCGTTGCATCCCCGCAGTGATGCGATCAAAATTCGGGACCCTCGGTGACCTGGCTCGTGTTTATGACGGTCGCAACGTCCCCGTGTGTGTGTGATTGTGTGTGTGTGTGTCTCACACACGATTCCCTTTTGCGACTTTCTGACAAGCGAAATCAACGGAGAAAGTCAGATTCACTTCGCAACTGTTTTAACGACCGCAGGGATTCATTGAACGGCTGCAGTGAGAACGATAGTAAAACGGGGCGAAATTCACTTGACAACTGTCTCTCCCTTAGCAACGGGGATTTTGGCTCAATCGTGGTCGTTAAGTCGAGGACTACCTGTATTAATTAACCCTGACCTGTGTGTGTCTGATTTTGTGTGTGTGTGTGTGCGCGCGCGCGCCATCAATCTGCAGGGACCAAATCCACCCACGGAAGCAATAATCCACGTGCCCATAATTTGCACCCCTGTTTTGTGCTAACTTCAGTGAGAATTGTATTTCTTCAAAATTGGAAAAGGGAACAGATTCCTGTTGGAGAAAATGGGATTAGGAAAATACTAGAATGTGCAGGAATGAATAGATTAACACTTGCCATTAAAGAAAAAGAGCAAACTGAATATTATATATGGTACGGGGATTATTTTATCAATTGTTAGAGAAAAAAAAATATGAAAGCTAGATATAGTTAATGGATTAGTTAAGTATGTTGAGGTATAGTAGATAACCTAATAGAAGTAAATAAGCAAAGAAAAGGAGTAAAGGGATAGGGATGTTAAGTATATTAATGTAAGGTTAGAAAATAATATGAATGTAATGAATATGATTGTAAATACCAACTGTATTGCACGAGATAATTGTATTCAGATGACACATTGTCAAATGGAGGAAGACATGTTTGTAATAAAAATAAAATAAAAAAAATTAATTTTAAAAAATCTGCACCCCTCTTCAAGCTATTTTCTAAAGCTCCTGTAGGCCAGACGAGGAATAATGGATGGAAACTGAACAAGGATTCAACCTGGAAATAAGGAGAAACTTTCTGACAGGGAGAACAATCCATCCATGGAACAGAAGTTGCCTTCGGAAGCTGTGGGAGCTTCATCCCTGGAGGCTTTCAAGAGAATGGACACCCATCTGTCAAGAATAGTGTAGGGTGTCCTGCTTGGGTAGCGGGTTGGACTAGATGACCTACAAGGTCCCTTCCAACTCTATTAATCTGTTAGGGATGAACCTCGTTGAAGGAAGTTGTAGGAGTGCCACCATTTGAGCCTTTCAAGAAGAGACTGGACTGCCATTTGTCAGAAATGGTGTAGGGTCTCCTGCTTGGACGGGGGTTGGACTAGATGACCTACAAAGGTCCCTTCCAACTCTGATTATCTGAGTAAACTGTGGGCACAGCCAGGCCGGGCCAGAGGGAGGACTTGCTTCCCACCCGACTTACTATCGCTCCATCGTCCTTGCCGGCTGGCCGAGGAATACCGGACATCCTGTCCTTGAAGGACGAAAGTTGCATTGTGTGGGAAAGGAATCTCCCACCAAGGCTGATAACGGTCATTGCAAACACAATGTGGTTGCTTCCTTCCACCAGCTCAACACACACACACACACACACAAATACAAATACACACACACACACACACACACACACACACACACACACACGACAAACTCCCGCCTTTCTCTGGGGCTGCATTCGTGCAACTCAAGCCAACACCGGGGAGAAAAATTAAGCTGTGTTGTCCCCTAACCTGCCGACTAGCTTCGTTTTTTCCCACCTTGGTGTGACAGAACTAACCAACATAACACTGAGTTTAGCACAGGGTATGCAAGGATCCCCCACCCCGATGTAACGAGGATCTCAGGCGTGTGAGAAAGTTTCCTTTCCTGTATTTCTAGGGTTCCTGTGCAAAAAATACAATGTGTGACCTCTCTTAAATCAGACCACGTTGAAATTCTTCAGACAAACCATCATCCTCTGGAGCGGCTTTGAGCTGGGGAGACTGGGCCTTGCAATCCCAACGGAATAATCTCCTCCCAGTTTAGCCACGACAAACCATGATGGGAACGGCTTGTCCTCGCCTTGCCACTGCAACTTCCATTAAGCAAGGCAGTGGTTGAGTGAGCGTTGCCCCATCTTATGACCTTTCTTGGCACCATTGAGTGAACCGCGGCCGTGTTAAGTGAATGAACCGCTTGCAGTGCTAAGGGAACCATAGTCGTGTTAAGTGAACCGCTGCCGTGTTAAGTGAACTGCTGCCATGTTAAGTGAGCCACTGCCGTGTTAAGTGAATGAACTGCTTGCAGTGCTAAGTGAACCATTGTTGTGTTAAGCGAACCACTGTCATGTTAAGTGAACCACTGCTGGGTTAAGTGAGCCACTGCCGTGTTAAGTGAACCACTGCTGGGTTAAGTGAGCCACTGCCATGTTAAGTGAACCACTGCCGGGTTAAGTGAATGAACCGCTTGCAGTGCTAAGTGAACCATTGTTGTGTTAAGCGAACCACTGCCATGTTAAGGGAACCGCTGCTGTGTTAAGTGAATCACTGTAGTGTTATGTGAACTGCTGCTGTGTTAAGTGAGCTGCTGCCGTGTTAAGTGAACCACTGCTGCGTTAAGTGAACTGCTGCCACGTTAAGTGAACCACTGCTGGGTTAAGTGAGCCACTGCCGTGTTAAGTGAACCACTGCTGGGTTAAGTGAACCACTGCCGTGTTAAGTGAATGAACCACTTGCAGTGCTAAGTGAACCATTGTTGTGTTAAGGGAACCACTGTCATATTAAGTGAACCGCTGCTGTGTTAAGTGACTCACTGCAGTGTTACGTGAACTGCTGCCATGTTAAGTGAACCGCTGCTGCGTTAAGTGAACTGCTGCCGTGTTAAGTGAGCCACTGCCATGTTAAGTGAACTGCTGCCTTGTTAAGTGAACCGCTGCAGTGTTAAGTGAATCACACAGTCGTTAAGTGAATCTGGCTTCCCCGTTGACTTTGCTTGCCAGAAGGTCACAAGTGGGAATCATGTGACTCCGGGACACTGCGACAGTCATAAGTATGAGCTGGTTGCCAAGCCTCTGAATTTGGATCATGTAACCACGGGGAGGCTGCCACCATCGTTCAGTATGAAAAACAGCCACCACTTTTTCCAGTGCCGTTGTAACTTTGAACAGTCATTATACGAACGGTTGTAAATCGCGGACTAACTCTAGTGACCGTTCAAAGTTGCAACGCCACCGGGAAAAATGACTTATGACCATTTTTCACAATTAATGACCACCACAGCATCCCTGTGGCCACGTGATCAACTGACTTGTATTTATGACGGTCGCAGTGTCCCCGGGGAGGTTGTCATGTGATCCCCTTTTGCGACCTTATGACAAGCAGAGTCCATGCGGGGAAAGCCAGGTTCACTCAATGACCGGGTTGCTCCCTGAATACCTGCGATTCCCTTAACAACGGTGGGAAGAAAGGCCGCTAAGAGGGGGCAAAACTCAAATGCGATGAAGGTTTCACTGAACAAGAGAAAGGTTGGGCTCCACTGTCGTCGTCAGCAACTCTAAAACAGCCATAGAAATGTTTCATGAGTTGACATTCGGCTCCCCTCACTTCTTGGAGCGTACAACACAAAAAGAAAACAAATTTATTGCAGGCTTCGTTGGATTTTCTGCATGGAACCTTGCCACAAGGTGATCGGCCTGGACATTCCTACTCTTTACCCAATATGCCCTTCCACTTAAATATTAAATATTTAAATATCCGGGGTCGTCTCCTGTGCCAGCTCGAATCGAGGTTTCGCTTTACCTCATAATGGGTTTGGCCTCCTATGACCACGGGGGTCTGGGGGGCTCACGAGGTAGAGGCCTCAGGGTCGATCCAACCAGGCCACTATGGAATACCAGGTGTATTTTCCCTAACAATTGGGGCAACTTGTAAGTCGAGGACTAACTAACTGTATGTATGTGTGTAGAGCGCTTTTTTTTTTTAATTTCTAATTTTAGCTCGTACATTTTGTGCACTGCAGAGCTGAATGACTCAGCCCGACGCGCCAGCCAGCAAAAAAACCTCATGCCAACCTGGGAAAACCTGGTTGGTTATGTCTGGTGGCTAATGGCAGGTGGGGCAAATACCAGAACTGGCATGCATTATTGGGGGGTCTCAACCCCCCCAATATTCTTTGCTTTGCCCCCCCCCACCAATTTTTTCGATTTATGCCCAGGCAAAAGATAGATGCCAGGCCTGAGTAAAGATGCCACTTCCAGGGAAATGGGGCCCCACCTCAACCCCCCCCCCCCAGGGAAAGTGCCAAGGCCTCTGCCTTGAACACAGGCAGTCCTCGACTTACAACAGCTCGTTTAGTGACCGTTTGATGCCAGACCACCGCAGGGGGAAAAAGGCGACGGGGGGGGGCATTTTTTCACATACAATGGCCTCATAATCAACATTCGGCCGCTTGGCACCTGACTCGTATTTACGACAGTCGCCATATCCTGTGTGTGTGTGTGTGTGTGTGTGTGTGTGTGTGTGTGTGATGTGTTTCCCTTTTCTGACCAGCAAAATCCACAGGGAAGCCGGTTCCACACGCCAGGAGAGCCATCTGACTGACTTGACTCTCAGCGGTGATTCACTTAACAACGGTGGCCAGGAAAAGTCATGACGCAGCTCCCTGAACGAATGGCCACAGCAATGTCCAGCTCAATTGTGGTCGTTGAGTCGAGGACGACCGGGAATCAAGGCTCTCCATCCCCTGACTGGACACCTGGGTATCACCTGTCAGACGGATTAGATGAGCCAGTGTCCCAGGTGGGAATAAGTCGCTCCTTCCCTTGAGGGAGGGGGATGCTTTAAGAGAGGGGGGGTCCCTTACGGGGGGGGGGGAGTGGGGAGAAGGCCGCCACCAGGACACCCTAAGCCCGGTCACTGAATTAAACCCCAAACTGGTATTTACTTATTGTGTCCAGCTACACGTTATATAGATCAGGGGTCTCCAAACTTGGCCACTTGAAGACTTGTGGACTTCAACTCCCAGAATTCCTCCTCCAAAGTCCTGAGAGGAAAGGGATCCCAAGGGAGCAAACTATGCTGGCTGAGGAACTCTGGGAGTTGAAGTCCACAAGTCTCAAAGCGGCCCAAGTTGGAGACTCCTGATACGGAATACAGAACAAGGAATTTGTCTTTAGTGTAAATGCTCTCGGTGTATATAAAAATAAAAATAAAAACCAATACATTCAACAAGAATCGTAGGTATAACGCTTAATCATCATCAAAGGGTACAAATCAACAATCGAATCATACTAGGAAACATTGTAATAATAAGCAATCAAATCAAAATATACTAGTAAACAGTCAATTTAAAAAATCGTAAGGATAACAACGCCACCAAGTTCCTTTCATGCAGTCGTAAGTGGGAGGAGATGGGTGAAAGGAAGGATGAGAAGAGGAAAAGTAATCGCAGGGATTCTCCAAACTTGGCCACTTTAAGCCTAGAGGACTTCAACTCCCAGAATCCCCCAGCCAGCCGTGTCTGTTTCTTTTTCTATTTAACCTCCTAAAGTGGAGAGATTGCAGAGGAAGGGATCACAAGAGAGGAAGCTACGTTGGCTGGAGGATTCTGGGAGTCGAAGTCCATCGGTCTTTGGGTGGCCATTGCTGGAGACCTCTGTTCTAGATCCGGAGTCCCCATCTATGGCAACTTTAAGCCTGGAGGACTTCAATTCCCAGAATTCCCCAGCCAGCCGTGTCTGTTTCTTTTTCTCTTACCCCTCCAAAGTGGAGAGAGATTGCAGAGGAAGGGATCACAAGAGAGCAAGCTATGCTGGCTGGGGAATTCTGGGAGTTGAAGTCCGCACGTCTTAAAGTTTCCAAGCTTGGAGACTCCTGATATAGTCCTCGACATACAACCCACAATTGAGCCCAAAATTTCCACTGCTAAGCAAAACAGTTGTGGAGTTTCGCACCCCTCCTTACGACCTTTTTTCATCTTCATTCAATTAATGACCCCGTAATCCCTTGCGGGGTGGAAGTCCGGACAACTGAATGGAGCTCGCCATGTTTTCCCTGGCCGGATACCCTTCCTGTCCCCGATGCGGAGTTTTGTTCAGCAGATATATTCTGATCGTGCCCAGAAAGAGAAATATCGGTCTCTTATCTCAGATCAAACTCGCAGCCTCCTAATTGGGTGGTGAGAACTCTACCTCTATGAGTGTTTGGGATGGGGTTCTTAAGTGAATCACTGCAGTTGTGAAGTTGGTCAGATGGTCACTAAGTGAATCCGGCTTCTCCCCCTTGACTTTGCTTGTCAGAAAATCGCAAAAGGGAATCGCGTGACCCTGCGACTGTCGTAAGTACAAGGCAGTTGCTGAAGGGACCGAATTTTTGGTCCCGTAACCATGGGGATGTGTGAAAAACAGCCCTAGGACACCAAGCTGCAGAAGTTCACTTAACAACAGTGGCCAGAAAGGCCATAGATTGGGTCAAACCTCACCGAATAACTGTCATGCTTAGCAAAGGAACAGTCAGGCTGAATTGTAGTCATAAGTCGAGGACTACCCGCCGCGGCTGTAAAAACCCCACAAGAATGCAAACGCAAAATGCCAAAAAAATCAGGAGGAATCTGGAATTCTGACTTCCCAAATTTTTATTTTGAGGGAAGGGTGGATAAAAATTGATTTTTTAAAATAAAAATAGATTTTTAAAAATTTAAATCATGTTTTTTTTACATTTTTATCCAATTTATTTGAATAGAAATGCTTTGGGAGTAAAAAATCTCTCTAAAAGGTAGTTTTCCATTCTAAGATACATTCATAATTTAAGTTTATTCAGCGTGAAACGGAGCTCAGTTATGTAGCAGGAGGCTGTAGATTTCCTGCAATATTTACATTTTTTTTTTCAATGAATCTATACTCTGCCAGCTGAGATAAAACCTGCTGCATGGATGCATTGGCACAATTTCACAGCAGAGACGACAGCGGCTCTTTCAAAAAGTACCATTCGAACCGAGCCGATTTAAAATCAAGCCTCTTGACTAGCAATTTAAACCATGATTTAAACCAGCTTGATTTAAATTGTGATTTAAACTGGCTTGATTTAAACTGGCTTGATTTAAACCGACTTGATTTAAACCGACTTGATTTAAATCGATTCCAACCTGTCCAAGACAGAATAAAATTTCAGGGTTGGAAAAAAACTTGGGGCACCCCTTTTCAAAGTCTCCCAAAATGCAGAAAGCATATTAGCAATGCTGGCAGTTTTATTTTCAATCCTAAAAGACTCCAGGATGGAATTTGCTGGGTTTTTTTTTCCTCTTGCAGTTCTCGCCCCCTCCGAGTACACATCTGTTCCTCCATCTGGTTGTCCCCCCCACAAAGAAAATCCCAACCACATCTGAGGAGAATCTCTATTTCCGGCTCATCTGGATTTAGTTTTCCAGCTGTCAGCCGTGCATGGAAACCACACACACACAGACACACACCCACACACACGGCAGGCTTGGCAACTTTAAGGCTTGTGGCCTTCAACTCCCAGGCTTCCAATATTTGAGGGGTTCACCCAAAGAAGAGGAAGGGGGTCAAGCAATTTCCCCAAAGCCCCTGAAGGCAGGAGGACAGGAAAAGCAACGGGTGGAAACTCATCCAGGAGGAAAAGCAACCTGGAATGAAGGAGAAACTTCCTTAAGGTAAGGACAATTAACCAGTGGAATGACTTGCCACTAGAAGTTGTGGGTGGCTCCATCACTGGAGGGTTTTAAGAAGAGACTGGACAACCCTTTGTCTGAAGTGGTATAGGAATTCTTGCTCTTGAGTGGGGGGTTGGACTAGAAGACCTCTAAGGTCTCTTCCAACTCTGTTGTTCTGTTCTATTATTCTATGTCTTTTCTATTCAATTCTATGTTCTGTTCTATTTCTATTCTGTAATACCAGTCTATTCTGTTGTACTCTAATTCTATTCTATTTTATTCTATTCTATTTTGTGTCCTGTTCTATTCATTTTATTCTATTGTGTTCTTCTGTTCTATGTTCTGTTTTTCTATTTCTATTCTGCAATTCCATTCTATTCTATTTTATTCTATTTTGTGTCCTGTTCTATTCATTTTATTCTATTCTGTGTTCTTCTATTCTGTTCTACTCTATTCTGTGTTCTTCTATTCTGTTCTACTCTATTCCTAATTCTATTCTGCAATTCTATTCTACTTCTATAACTGTAATTTTATTTTATTTTATTTTGTGTCCTGTTCTGTGTTGTTCTAGTTTTATTCCTATCCCATCCTATGTTCTTTTCTCTTTTCTAATCTGCTTAACAGTTGCTAAATAAATAGTTATAAATTGAGAATTATCCGCAGTACATTCTAAATAAGGAAATATTATTTAAGCCCGGAGTTCTACCCCTTATTGGTCAAGTCTTCTCAGAGCTGTTTTACACTCCAGAAATGTTTTCTCAGACATTTTGACCATGAGGCCAAAACTGCTTTGGCTGACCCCATGGCCCCTTCCGTGTTTATCTGCGGTCAATAATTGGGTCCCCTCTGCATTTATTTTCAGGATAATAATAATAAATATTTTCTTCCGTATTGTCCTTTGACCCATTGTTATGGAATTGTCTTTTGAGTGTTTTTTAATATGCTCTTTGGAGGTAGCCCTCAATCTCTAGCCATTCGTTTAAAGACTGTTTAAAGTTACAACTACTAAAAAAAGTGACTTTAGGTTCGTTTTTCACACTTATGACCGTCAAAACACTTACGATTGTTGAATTTTGTGATCAAAATTCGGCTGCTTGGCAACCGACTTGTATTTATGACGGCTGCAGCGTGCCAAGGTCACACGATCCCCTTTTTTGCGACCTTCTGACCAGCAAAGCCCACAGTAAAGCTGGATTCACTTAATGACGTGTTACGGACTGAACAACTACGAGTCAACTTAACAATTATGGCAAGGAAAGTCATAAAATGGGGGCAAAACTCCCTCAACTCTGTCGTAGTTCTTTGAGACAGAAAACGGACTGCTTATCTGCGCAGCCTACGAAGATTCCTGCACTGGATATGGGGTTGGACTAGATGACCTCCTGGACCCTTCCTACCCTATGGTTTGGGGGGGGGGGCTCTAATTGCTCCATCAGGCTTTTTTTTCTTGCATCTTAGAAATAAACCAAAATAAGAAGGCGATACCGAACAGAATTAAGAGACAGGGCAGTCCGATTCATCTCAATTAGCCCCATGGCTTGGCTCGCTGACTTGAGCTCTCTCATTTCAAAAGGAGCAGATTGCTAGGAATCTGTACTTCCTATAAGTACTAATAATCACTGGCAGGTAGGTAATTCTGACTTTATACACTATTTGGGAAAGGGGAGAATAACGATTTATATACTTTTCAAAAAACAACTACACACGCACACACAAGCCAGATGCTGCTTCTAATACCTCACTACGGAAAATCTCCTTCGTGAATAATGAGGACTAGCACCCTGCTATTTTCATTTCTGGCTCCTAGAGAAGGGATCAATTGGTGGGGGGAGGAACCCCAAGAAAACTGCTGGGAGAACCAGGACAATTAATTCCACCCATCCCACTTTTTAAGCTCCAACAACTGGAAGTTTTTAAGAAGAGATTGGATAACCATTTGTCAGAAATGGTCCGAGGTTTCCTGCCTAAGCAGGGGGTTGGACTAGAGGACCTCCAAGGTCCCTTCCAATTCTGTTATCCTATCCTATCCTACCCTACCCTTTCATTCCAATATCTGTTCTATTTTATTCTATTTTAAACATTAAACTGCTTCCTTTTAGGCTGCAGTTTCTTGCAAATTTTATCGAGCGACACTTCCTCCACTTTGCAACTAAACTCTGCTCCCGTTAGGCAAAGCATCCTTTTTTTCCTTTCCCCGGCAACGCAAACCGTTTCCACAAAGTTTGCGGTTGCAGTTACAGACAATCCAACACACACACACACACACACACACACACACACACACACACACTTCCACCAATGCAACTCTTACGCAAAGCATCCCTTTTCTGCGGAATTGATCTGTTTTCTTTCCCCTTTTTTTTACAAAAAGGCGGAGGAGTTGCCATTCCTGGAAATGCAACACAACACACACAACACAACACGACACGAGTCTTCCAACCACACCAGAAACCAGGGGACCTCAAATAAACTGGAGGGAAGGGCCTCCCCATCCATCCAGGCTTGCAATAAACCAAGATCGATTGGAGAGAGAAGAAGGGGGAAAAATGTTTGCAAGGAACTTCCAGCAAACGCGCGTCTCTCACCTGTTCGCTGCCTCCGGTCCAGACGTTCCGGGCGACCCTCATCAGATGCGGGCATGGAGTGAGAGACCACCCCACTCCCTACTCCGCCTTGCACCCGGGGGCTGCTGCGTCCTCCCCCACCCCAGCCAGCGATCCTGAGCTCTCGAAACACGCGTAACCCTGCTTCCTTTTTTTTTTTTTTGCAAGAGAGCCGTCGGAATGGCGAGACACCGGCGGGGAAGCGGCGCCCTCTGGTGGCGACGACCCCCAAAAGAAGCTGCCCGGCAGAAAAGTTGCGCGGGTCTCAAATGGTTCCAGGTGGAGCTTTTGCAAGCGGGAGCCCGCGGGCTACCGGTGCAAATGTGGCACTGGGAAAAAAAAACTCGAAGTTGTCCAGAGCGGTTCAGGCTTTGCAAGCGGGAGCCCGCGGGCGACGGGTGCAAATCTCAGGACGGGGCAATGAGCCGTCGGGGTTGCGCTTCGGGGTTTTCAGCTTTGCGGGCCCGCGGGTGCCTCGCGGGCGACCGTCGGTTCTGCGAGGTTTCAGCCAATGCTTGCATTGGGCAAAGCGATGCCGTGGTTACGACTTCGTCCTGCCCGGGGAAGACAATAGAGCCCAAGCGGGGGGAAGGGGGGGGAATGATCAGGTTATACAGTACCGGGGGGGGTTTTAAGGACGGCTTGCGGGCAGGCAGGGCCACCGGTTCCGCTTCCAGATGACCCCAAGACACCGCTGCAAGAAGTTGGCACAAAAGGCGCAGGGCAGGGCGGGGACTTCGCGCTGCAAAAGCGGCTGGGAGACGGGGAGGGGGCAGAAAGACCCCCCGACGGGCAGAAAACGGGCAAAAGCACCCCCACTCCTTACCCCGACGAGCTTTGCAAGCCCGCAACCGTCCCTCCCCGGCCCGGGAAGGTCTCAGCCTTCTCTGGGCACAGCCAGCGGCGGCCCGGGGACCGCTGGAGAGCGGCGTCTAAGCTGGCCCAGCCGCCTGGCTCCGTTCCCCGACGGTCGGGAAAGAGATCGCAAGTTTGCACGCCTCTCCCTCCCGGGCTGCGAGGTGCAAAAGGCCGGCTCGGTCCGCTCCGTGCAAACGGGGCCCCGGGGTGGCTCTAAGCGGAGCCCCGACGGCGTCAGAGCCGGTCCCGCCCGGCTTGCACGCCGCGGACGGCTTCCCCTTGCTCCTGCACGCCGCGCCGCTCGCCACCCTCCTGCCCGGCGGAGTGGCCCTCCGGCTGGCAGCGCGTCCACAGGCCCGACGGGGCGTCCCGGCTCTCGCGCTCGCCTTGCGGCTGGTGCTGGGCGCGGAGCCCCACCTCTTGCTGGACCGACGAGGCCCGGCGTACCTCCGCCTCCGCCTCTTTTGAGCCACGCTGCCCACCGAAGCCGGGCAAAGCCCCGCTTGCGATGCCAACCGACGGGGCGGCGATTCCGCCCCGGCCGGCCGAGGCTGCTCCTCCTGGACGCCGCAGCGAGGCTCTTCTCCGCGGCGGCCCGCCTGCTCCTGAGCCCCGGCGCCTTGCCGCTCGCCGGCCCACAACACCCAGCCGTTTGCCCACGGCAGCCCGACGGTCCGAGGAGGCCCCGACGGGCCGAGGAGGGAGCCTGGCTCGCCTCCGCCTCCTCCTCGCCTCCCTCGGCGGCCCGCAGGCTCTCCTCCTGCACCCAGACGCCCCAGGCCTGCTCCTGGACGGCGCCCACCAAGCCGCCGCCTTCCTGGACGCCGCGGCTCAGCCCCAGCGCCTCCTGGCCCCAAAACGGCCGGATGGCTCAGCTCCGCCGACGGCTCGGCCGCCCCCTCGCCGGCCAAGCTCGCCTTGCCCGCTTCGACGGGGCCGCCAAGTCCGAGCCCCGCCCGGACGTGTCTCGCCTGGGTTCCTACCCACGCGGGACCCAACGGGGAAGCTGGACGGGGGGAGTGGGGAAAAGTTCGACGGGGCCGCAAAGTCCGAGCCCCGCCTGGGTTCCTACCCACGCGGGACCCGACGGGGAAGCTGGACGGGGCCACCGCTTGCACGCCCGCAAACGCGACCCCCGCCCACCAGCACGTCTCGGCCCGGGGTCCTCCTCCTCCTCCTCCCCACGCGAAACGCACCAAGCTCTGGGCAAGTCCAAACGAGACCCCCCACTTTTGCACGCCCACAAACTCGCCCCGCACTCTAGGACCCCCGCCCGGGATTCCTCCCCACGCGAAACACGCCAAGCTCTCCTGCCCGCCCGTAGTAGACGGGGGAAGCTCGACAGGGCGCTCTTTGCACGGCCACAAACAACGACCCCTCCCACGACCCGCCCCCACCCCGAGTGGCCTAGTTCCCGGCTGCTGCCCACGCGGATCCCGCCAAGTTCGCCTGCCCGACGGCCCCCCTTCGCAATGCACGCCCACCAACTCGCCCCGCAGGCTTTTGTCACATCCCCCAGCCGCCCGGGGTGGGGTGGGGCTTGTCTCGCCTGGATTCCTACCCACGCGGATCTCGCCAAGGTCTCCCTTGTCCTCTCGGGGAACAGGGAAAGTCGACGGGGCGCCCCCCACTTTGCACGCCCACAAACTCGCCCCGCAGACTCTGCCGCCCGGATTTGTCTCGCCTGGGCTCCTCTCCACGCGAAACACGCCAAGCTGCCCTGCTCGCTTTCGGGGGGTGCGGCGGCGGGGGAGACGGGGAAAGTCCACAACGAGACGTCCCTTTTTGCACGCCCACAAACTCGCCCCGCAGACTCTGCGACCCCCGCCCGGCCCCGGACTGGTCTCGCCTGGATCCCTACCCACGCAAAACACGCCAAGCTACCTTGCTCGCTGGGGGAGGGGAAAACTGGGAAAGTCCACAACGAGACGCCCCTTTTGCACGCCCACAAACTCGCCCCGCAGACTGTACGACCCCCCAGCCCGGGACTCCTCCCACGCGAAACACGCCAAGCTCCCCTCCTCGCCCGTGGACGGGAAAAAAACCTCAACTCGACGGGGAGCTCTTCTCACGCTCCCTCCCCAAAAAAACCTCCCTCCCCGACCCGAGTCGCCTCGTTCCCGGCTGCTTGCCCACGCGGATCCCGCAGGGGGAGAAACGCCGAGGGTCCGGACTGCCCGTCGATGGGGGGATCTTGGAAGTCAAGCCGGGGTTGGTGGCGGGTCCCACGAAGCGTTGGGCTGGGCCGTTGGACGGGGAGTGGGGTGGGTGGGTGGGTGGAGGGTCGCCTCCTAAAACTCTCCGGAGCCCCGCGTGGAAGTCGGTCGCAATGCAGCCTCTCCGGGGTCCGGAGAAGCGCGCTCGGAGTCTAGACGGAGGCTGCTAACGGCCGAGCAAGAGACGAGCCGGGCGGCGGGAAGGCAAAAAAAATAAAAATAAAAGCCCAAACCAAACCAAAAACAAAAAAACACCCGAGAACCCCCACTCGGGTTATGTAAGCCGGCCGCGATGACGACGCAACTCCGGGAGGCAGCACCGCGCGTCCGTCCCCCCACCCGGCGCGGGGCAAAGCTCTTCCTTCCTCCGGGCCAGGAGGGGAGAAGGAGATGGAGGAGGTCGAGTGGTCCAGCCGTTCCTGCATCCCAGCATCCTTTCCGGACGCCAAACTCGCTGCAGACGCCGGCTGGGCTTGCTGGAGGCGGACCGAGGAAGGAGGAGGGGAGGGAGGGGGGAACGGTGGCGCAGTGGCGAGGGGTGCCAAAGCTGCGTGGACACACAGACACACACACAGGTCTGGGGGAGGGGAGGGGAGAGGGGAGAGGGAGGGATCTGCAACCTGGCTGAACCAGGAAAGTTTGGAGAAAGGAAGGCTGGGGGGGAGGATCTTTGTCCTGGGTTTACGCCGGGGGTGGGGTCCCCGGGGATACGGCAGCTGGGCTGGAAAGGGTCACATCGTCCCCCACCCCCACGCCCCTCCCCCACCCCGCTTTCTCCTTCCCGGGGTGGCTCCTGCAACCTGGCGCCCGCGAGCGTCTCCCCGGGCGAGTCAGCTGGACGAGACGCGGAAAGGAAGCGTCGCGGCTTGGGAAAGCGAAAGCAAAGCTGGGATTTGCGGGAAATCGTGGATTTTTTTTTTTTTTTTTTTTTTGCGGAGTGGGGGGGTTATTAAGCGGGGGGAGGGATGACACGATAGGTGGGCCTCTCCTTTAAACACAGATAATACAGGGGCCCGGATCATGCCACATGCTGAAGAACAACAATAAATAATAAACGATCCTAATTCAAATAGGAATAAAAATAATAATAATAATAATCAAAATCTGTAATATGGGAAGGCACCTAGGACAGCTCGACCTGACCCGAGTTTGCGCGTCACGTGAAATTGGTTGTTGCTGAATTGGGCTGAGAGTTTGAGCCAGACGGCTGTCTGGAATCCCAGCCGTCGTCGGTCGTCCAGCGTTTCCCAGCAGGCGGCGGGATGGAAAAGAACAGAAAGTGATTAAAAATGCCTGAAATGAGATTTTGTGCAAGAAAAATAAAAATAAATAATTCATTCTGCTTTCTCAGAGGCCCCGGCTGCGTTTTCTTGGCAAGCTCAGCATAAAAGTGGCAGGACAAGCAAAATCGGGGGGGAGGGGGCTGGAGAGGCAGAAATGACCCCGCTGGGCGGTTGGGAAGTTTGAGGGGTGGGGGATGGGAGGGAGGGAGGAGGGAAATGAAAGGGGGGAGGGAGGAAAGAAGGGAGGGAGGGAAATGAAGAGGGAGGGAGGAAAGAAGGAAGGGAGGAAAATGAAAAGGAAGGGAGGAAAATGCAAAGGGAGGGAGGAAGGAAAGAAGGAAGGGGGGAATGAAAAGGGAGGGAGGGAGGGAAAGGAAGGGGGAAATGAAAAGGGAGGGAGGAAAGGAGGAAAGAAGGAAGGGAGGAAGATGAAAAGGAAGGGAGGAAAATGAAAAGGGAAAGAGGGAGGAAAGAAAGAAGGAAGAAAAAATGAACAGGGAGGGAGGAAGGAAAGAAGGAAGGGAGGAAAATGAAAAGGGAGGGAGGGAGGAAAGGAAGGGAGGAAAATGAAGAGGAAGGGAGGAAGGAAAGAAGGAAGGAGGAAAATGAAAAGGAAGGGAGGAAAATGAAAGAGGAGAGAGGGAGGAAAGAAAAGAAGGAAGAAAAAATGAACAGGGAGGGAGGAAGGAAAGAAGGAAGGGAGGAAAATGAAGAGGGAGGGAGGGAGGAAAGGAAGGGAGGAAAATGAAGAGGGAGGGAAGGAGGAAAGAAGAAAGGGAAGGAGGAAAGAAGGAAGGGAGGAAGATGAAAAGGAAGGGAGGAAAATGAAAAGGGAGAGAGGGAGGAAAGAAAGAAGGAAGAAAAATGAACAGGGAGGGAGGAAGGAAAGAAGGAAGGGAGGAAAATGAAAAGGGAGGGAGGGAGGAAAGGAAGGGAGGAAAATGAAGAGGGAGCGAGGAAAGAAGGGAGGAAAGAAAGAAGGAAGGGAGGAAGATGAAAAGGAAGGGAGGAAAATGAAAAGGGAGGGAGGAAAATAAAAGGGAGGGAGAGAGGAAAGAAGGGAGGGAGGAAAATGAACAGGGAGGGAAGGAAGGAAGGAAGGAAAATGAAGGGGGAAGGAGGGAGGAAAGAAGGAAGGAAGGGAAGAAAACGAAAAGGGAGAGGGGGAAACACGGTATATTCAAAGGAAATGCACACAACAGGATGCCGGAATAATTAAAAGCTGCATATTAAAAGCTGTATACAGCAGGGGTCTCCAACCTTGGCAACTTTTAAGTTTTGTGGACTTCAACTCCCAGAATCCCTCAGCCGGCTGTGCCTGTTTCTTACCCACCAAAGTGGAGAGAGATTGCAGAGGAAGGGATTACAACACTGTAAGCTGTGCTGCCTGGAGAATTCTGGGAGTTGAAGTCCACAAGGAGGAGTCTGGAGGCTTTTAAGAAGAGTTTGGACAGCCATTTGTCTGAAATGATGTAGGGTCTTTTGCCTGAGCAGGGGTTGGACTAGAAGACCTCAAAGGTCCCTTCCAGCCAGTTTTGTCTACTGGTTAAGGTATCAGACCGGAAGCTGGGGAGATGGCGAGTTCTAGTTGTGCCTCAGGTGTGAAATTGACCTGGTAACTTTGGGCCAATCACCAGGAGACAGTGAGTTCTAGTACTTTTCTTAGGCATTGAAGTCATTTGGGCAACTTTGGGAAAATCACTAGGAGGCGGTGAGTTCTAGTCCTGCCTTGGGCATGGAAGCAGGCTAGATGACTTTGGGCCAGCCAACCTCACAGAATTGCTATGGTGGAAATCAGAGAAGAAAGGAAGATTGTGTATGTCCCCTGACTTGAGTTATTTATCAAGATAATAAAGGCGGGCTCTAAATAAAAACAAACAAAGAAAGTTCGCTTTTGTGATCAACCCATTTTTCCAGGCGACTTTTCCCAAAGAACCCTGCAAAATATTCCTTAAGAAATCCACTTGGAGTCACTTCCCGATCTCGCTTTTATTAAAATCCCTTGGCTGCCCAACTCTCTGCCTACCAAGCAAATCTGAATCACTTAGACTGGAATAAAACAATGACAGGATCACCCCTTGAAGGATCACACGTTAAAAATCAAAAGATGAAAATGAATATTAAAATGGACCAAAAGAACCAACTTTGATCGGGTGATAATTTTATTCTCTCAGCCACCCAGAGTCACTTGGTACAGAGATGGGCAGAATCCAAAGTTAATCTATATAAAAAAGCGAAAGGCCCCTCACGCATCATCACAAAATCTCCAGAACCGTAAAGCCTACAAAGTTGAAATTTGGCACATAGGTTCCTCTTGGCTTTTAGGGGCTCACTAAGAAAGGATTTTTCAAATGACCAACAGGGCATTTAGAGTATTTCCTATATTATTATTATTATTATTATTATTATTATTATTATTATTATTATTATTATTATTATTATTATTAACACGCTCTGATGCTAAGGAGTTCTACTCCCCCTCCCCACCTGAAAAGAAATCTCTTCCAAATGCAAAACACAAGCAGAGGAGTTTCAGTATCACTTTCACAGCAGCCTGCAGCTTTAGTACAGAACCAGTTGAGCTAAGCCACGCCCAGGCTCCTTGCTGTCTCCTCCTTGGTCGCACAGCAAATACTCTTTCAGTTTCCAAACAGCCCTCCCCTCTCTCACCCACTGACAGGATGCTAGCCAGATGAATCCCGATGGATGCGGATAGGCAGAGGCAGCATTTCCCCCCCACACCCTTATTTTCCTCCCCCCAAAACTAAGCCCCACCACATAGTTTCGTAGCGAAGCAGGCCGGGTATCCAGCTAGTAAATAAATAAACCTCTCCTTCAATTGCAACCCAAAGAACGACGGGGTATGTAGTGAGATCCGGGTACAGGTGGAATCTGTACCTGGCCTACTAAACACCTCCAGATATTTTTAAACCTCCTCCATGCAGATTATTTGGGGGTGTGGGGGGTGTGCCGAATCCCAAACCACCCCTAGATGGCAGCAGAAGGGCACCCCTAAATCCTAACCCTTGGATGCTTAGCGAGGCCGACCTGGAGAGCCTCCTTCAACCAGCCAGGCGCGGCTGATCTTTCTTTCTTTCTTTCTTTCTTTCTTTCTTTCTTTCTTTCTTTCTTTCTTTCTTTCTTTCTTTCTTTCTTTCTTTTTTTTAACCGACAGATGGAAGGTTGACGCCGTGCTTCGCCAGCTGCTGAGCCGCGGTGAAGTCGAGAGCTCACAGCTCCTACGTGCAGCTTGTGCCGCCCGCCGTGTGCAAAAGAGACAGCGTGCAAGGAGACACCGACAGGCCGCGGGCTGCTCTCCCCTCCGGCACAGCGTTGCCGGCGTCTCGCCTGCGAGGCAGCGACTGGTGGGATGCCGTTGTGCCAGAAGGGGTACAGATGTTCAGAAAGGCTGTTTTGTTCTGGACAGACCCGCCTTCTCTCTCTCTCTCTCTCTCTCTCTTTTTCCTGTGCAAGACTTGAGTCTCTTCGCTTGGCCTCTTCGTGTGTCAGCAAGAGAATCAGAATAGGGCTTGGAAGGGACCTTGGAGGTCTTCTAGTCCACCCCCTGTTCAAGCAGGAGACCTTATACTATTTCAGACAAGCGACTTGTCCAGTTTCTTCCTAAAAGCCTCCAGTGGTGGAGCATTCGCAACCTCTGGAGGTTGATTAATTGTTCTAACTTTTAGCAAGTTTCTCCTTAATTCCAGGTTGCTTCTCTCTTTGATTAGTTTCTGTCCATTTCTTTCCTTCCTTCCTTTCCTTCCTTCTTCCTTTCCTTCCTTCTGTCCTTCCTTCTGCTTTCCTTTCCTTCTTTCCTTCCTTCCTTCCCTACTTCCTTCCTTTCCTTCCTTTCTTCTTCCTTTCCTTCCCTTTCTTCCCACCTTCCCTTCCTTCCTTCCTTTCTTCTTCCTTCCCTTCCTTCTTCCTTCCTTCCCCTTCCTTCTTCTTTCCTTCCTTCCTTCTGTCCTTCCTCCTTCCATTCCTTCCTTATTTTCATCCTTCTTCCCTTTCCTCCCACTTCCTTCCTTCCTTTTCTTCTTCTCTTTCCTTCCTTCTCTTCCTTCTTCCTTCTTCCCTTCCTTCTTCCTTCCTTCTGTCCTTCCTCCTTCCCTTCCTTCCTTCCTTCCTTCCTTCCTTCCTTTCCCTCCCTCCTTCCTTCCTTCCTTCCTTCCTTCCCTTCCTTCTTCCTTCCTTCCTCTTCCTTCTTTCTTCCTTCCTTCCTTCCTTTTTCCTTCCTTCTGTCCCTTCCTCCTTCCTTCCTTCCCTTCCTTCCCTTCCTTCCTTCCTTCCTTCCCTACTTCCTTCCTTCCTTCTGTCCTTCCTCCTTCCCTTCCTTCCTTCCTTCCTTCCCTACTTCCTTCCTTCCTTCCTTCCTTCCTTCCTTCCTTCCCTACTTCCTTCCTTCCTTCTGTCCTTACTCCTTCCTTCCTTCCTTCCTTCCTTCCTTCCTTCCTTCCTTCCTTCCTTCCTTCCTTCCTTTCCTTCCTTCCTTCCTTCCTTCCTTCCTTCCTTCCTTCCTTCCTTCCTTCCTTCTTCCCTTCCCTCCTACTTCCTTCCTTCCTTCCTTTCCTTCCTTCCTTCCCTTCCTTCTTCCTTCCATTCCTTCCTATACCAGTGATGGCTAACCTTTCGGGCACCGAGTGCCCAAAACGTGCACATGCGCATACACCGCCAAAATGCAATGTGTGCACCCCCTGCACAAGCCCCCTGTCCCCCCCACACATGCCCCACCTTGTGCATGCACCCACCCCCGTGCATGCACGAGCATCCCCCCATGCATGCACCCCACTCCCTGCACATACGCAGCAGAGGCCCGAAAACCAGCTGCCCGGTGGGAGGTGTGCACGCATGCATGGCAGAGCCGAGGTGGGACGACAGCTCATGTGCCCCGAAAGAGGGCTCTGCGTGCCACCTCTGATGCGCGTGCCATAGGTTCACCATCATGGCTCTGTATCAGAGAGGTGACTCTCCAGTCTCTTCTTAAAACCCTCCAGTGATGGAGCAGCCACAACTTCTGGTGGCAGGTAGTTCCACGGGTTAATTGTTTTAGGAAGTTTCTCCTTAATACCTGGTTACTTCTCTCCTTGGTTAGTTTCCATCAGTTGCTTCTTGTCCTACATTCAGGAGCTTTGGGGAAGAATTTGACCCCCCCCTCTTCTTCTTTGGGGCGGCCCCTCAAATACTGGAAGATGCTCTCATGTCCCCCCCTTTTCTCTAGACCAGCCAAACCCAAATCCTGCTGCAACGGTTCTTCGTACGTTTTAGTCTCCAGTTCCCTCATCATCCTGGTTGCTCTTCTCTGCCCTTTTCCCAAATTCTCAACATCTTTTTTTGTGTGCTGTGGTGACCAACACTGAACGCAGAGATTCCAGGTGTGGCCTTACTAAGGCTTTACAAAGCGGTGCTTAATCCTTCACGTGATTTTGATTGTACGCCTCTGTTTAGGCCACCCAGGATTGTATTGGCTTTTTGGGCGGCTGCCGCACACGTCTGGCTTGTGGTTAAGGGATCGTCCGCTAGGACTCTGAGGTCAGTTAGTTTTTGAGCCAAGTTTCACCGGTATTTATCTTTTTGGTTTTTTTCTGCCCAGGTGTAAAACTTCGCTTTTCTCCATATTAAATTTCATTTTGTTAGATGTGGCCCAGGGTTCTAGTCTGTCAAGATCCATCTGGATCTTCAGCCTATCTTCTTGGGTGTTGGCTATTCCTGCCAGCTTAGTATCATCTTAGTAAATTTGATAAGTTCCCCTTCTATTCCCTCCTCTAAGTCGTTAATGAAGATATTGAAGAGTCCTGGGCCTAAGATGGAGCCTTGTGGCACCCCACTGCTTACTTCTCTCCGTGTAGGTGTAGTGCCATTTAAGGACTACTAGTTGAATATGGTTTGCCAGCCTGTTACAAATCCCACCGGAGGTGATGCGGTCTATCCCATATTTTTCTACCTTACCAAGGTTGCACCTTTTGTTGTCCCCATCCAACCTGAAGCCACTGTTTTCAGAACAGAGTGGAAAAGTAAAGTGCTCTTTTTAACAGAATAACAGAGTTGGAAGGGACCTTGGAGATCTTCTAGTCCAACCCTCACCTCAAGCAAGAAACCCTACATACTATTTCAGACAAAGAAATGTTAAAAGGTTCTTTGCCCACTGGGATACAGGTAGTCCTCGACAGTTCATTTAGCGCCTGACCCAAGTTACTAGGGCACTGAAAAAAAGTCATGACTTACGACCATTTTTCATACTTCCGCCCTTTAGGGTCTCCTGCCTTAGCAGGAAGGAAGGGGCTGGACTAGAAGACCTCTGAGGTCCCTTCCAACTCTGCTCTTATTCTAAAATGTATAGAGTTGATACACGAAAATGGGCAAGAGATGAGGGATAAATGCACAATACCGTTTTTCAACGCAGGAGCTATATCGTCAAGAATTAGTACATAGAAATCATTATAATTTGTATAATATAGATATAATATAGAAATAATTAATCAAGGTTAATCGCACCAAACTTGATGGCAGGAAATATGACTTCAGGCACAGAGTGGTCAATATCTGGAATCCTCTACCTGACTGTGGTTTCTTCCCAAAAAACTTTAACCTTACACTGTCTACTATTGACCTCACCCCTTTCCTAAGAGGTCTATAGGGGGTGTGTGCATAAGCACACCAATTGTGCCTACCGTCGCTGTCCTATGGTTTATTTTTCTTGTATGTACCCATTTCATGTATTCATAACTATGTTTATGCTTATACCTATTATCTTGTAATCATTTGACAAACCAAATAAATAAATAAAATAAATAAAAATGGGGAGAAGGTAACTTTTTGATTTGGGAACTATTCTACTAATGGGTAGAAAATAGTAGAAGTTAGAAATCTGGATATGTAAACATAAGATGTCTAATGGAATAACGAACATCGAATTATTAAGCAAACCTTCAGATGATTTGGAGGTTAATTGGCCATGTGATGTCTACTTGATGTTTGTACATGTTTGGTACTATGAGTGGATGACAGATAAAATTGAACAGAAGGCCTAATCAAATAATGTAAAATTCATAACAAGGATAAGATGAAAAGATATTGAGAATATCTCAATATTGAGAATATCTCAGTTATAACTATTGTGTGCGTAAGACTTGTTCAATAGAATAAATATTCCATTGGTATTCAATAGAGAATGTAGAGATTGTACCCAGATACTATACTGTTACTGTGAATATAGAAATCCTGTACGTAACTAAGAAAATTGTACAATAACAAGCAATAAAATAAAATATTGAGAGATCCTCCCTTCCCAAGATGTCCTTCTCCCTGCCTTCCACCCAACGTGTTTCTTTCTCCAGATGGGGCAGAGCAAAGGGCTTCACTTTCCTGGGTGGCAAAGCACCAGAGGCAGTCCTTGACTTACAACGGTTCCATTTAGTGACCGTTCAAAGTTACAACGGCATGGAAAGCAAGTTGACTGAAGGGCGTTTTTCCCACTTACAAGGCCTGCAGCATCCCCATGGATCAAAATCCAGATGTTTGGCCACTGACTTGTACTTATGACGGTTGCATAAATAAGAACCCCTTTTGTGGCCTTCTGACGAGCAACCCCAATGGGGGGGAAGCCAGATTTAACACCTGTGTTATTAATGAAACAATTGCGAGTCGCTTAACAACCGTGGCAAGGAAAGTCGTAAAATGGAGGTAAAACATCGCCCATGTTTCCCTTAGCAGCCTAAATTTGGGGCTCCGTTGTGGCCCTTAAGTCAAGGACTACCTTTCTTTCAAACATACGTCCCACCCCTCACCTCCTGTTCCTCCCGCCACCCCATCGCAAATCTCCCCCACAATAAAGCACATTTTCCAAGCTGCCGGTTTGGGTATTTTTTCCTTTTAATGAAGGAGAGAGGAAGTCAGGTTTTGCATTTTTTTTTTTCAAACAGTGACTGCATCAAGACAGTGGCCTCTTTAACTCTAGAGAAAAAAAAGTTGTAACTTATCAGGATGAGCACCGGCACTACTTTGGTCACATTGGTGCCTGGGCCCATGTAAAATACGGTTTTCTTTTACACAACTACATCTAATGTCTTTTTAACGCACCCAGGACGCATGCAGGGCTATGGAAACAATTAACACACGCAAGAGACACCTCTGCTTTGCGAAACACGGGGAAGGAAACCTCGCACAGGAAGGTTTGCTAAGCCAACTTTTCTTCCCCCCCCGCCTTCTTCACACAAAACGAAGAGAGGTCTGAAATGCAACAAGCTTTTGATTTGAACTGAATGACCGACACCCAGAGATGACCCCCCTCTCCCCCAAAAATGCGGGCACCGGTCGTCTTTCCAGCTTGCTCAAAAATCCCACCAAGGTTATTTTAGTAGCGAGCACGGCTGAAATTCTCTTTACTTTCGAGTCGGTTTTTTCATGTGCAAGTTCAATGTTTGATTGTTTCCTTTACACGCCCCGCTCTTGCCAATGGCAAAAAAACAACAACAACCCACAAGCAAGCTATGCGTTTTGGAAAGCCAAGGCCAGGAAATTACAGTTCAAAGTCAACCTTAAAAGATTCTTTAGACCGGGGGGTGGGTGGTGGTCTCCAACCTTGGCAGCTTTAAGACTTGTGGACTTCAACGCCCAGAATTCTCCAGCCAGCATAAATTACTCTCTTGCAATCCTTTCCTCTGCAATCTTCCCACTTTGGAGGAGATAGGAGCAAAAGAGAGAGAGAGAGACACGGCTGGATGAGGAATTCTGGGAGTCCACAAGTCTTAAAAGTGGCCAAGGCTGGAGACCCCCCCCCCCCTGGTTTAGACCAGATGTTTTGGCTAGAGATGGGGCTGGGGGGGTGTAAACCACCAACAGCATCTGTCAATGGCTTTCCAGGTTCTTCCTGACTTACCCAGAAGATTGTTTGTTATCACAAGCGATTCCCATACATACATTTACCTAGGAAGCCATTACAAGTTTTTCAAACGAGAGAAAGAGAGAAAGAGAGAGAGAGAGAGAGAGAGAGAGATGGAAGGGTGGGAAAAACAAGGACACCGATGAAGATTCAGAGAAAAAAAAAGAAATCCACGCCCCTTAAGAAACGCATGATGGCCTTTTTCACAAAAGCCAGAAGCGGCTCTAGGCTCATCATCGGGCATCATTCCTGCATGCCTGAAGCTATGTGGAGAACAAGCCAGGATTCCTGGTTGAGAGAGGAGAGGCGGTCGTTCTATTTCCTTAAGGCAAAGGGGGTTAGGGGTGGGGAAGAGAAGCCAGAGCCACCAAGCCGGTGGTGGCGGGGAGGCTTCTGTTGGGCGCTGGGGTTAATAAGCAGAGCAAACTTGGCCAAGCCAGAGTCGGCGATGATGCTCCACCCCGCCGACCCCCAAAAAACAGGCCAGTGCCGAGGGGCACGTTCTCCCACCCCCTCTACCCCCAATGCCTTGAGACAGAAAGAGACAATCGTACCAGGTTTCCAATAATTCATGTTAGATACTAACGATCATGCTCCGCAGGTGATGAGCATTGATAAAAATAAAATTATGGGGAACACTGTCCCCGATAATTATAAAGACACCCTACTGTAGTGCAACATATGGAAGTCACTGCCTCCGATATAAACACTCATGGTAGGCAAAAGCTACCTTGTTCTGGGACATTATGGGAGACCCTGCCCCCGATAATGGGAGTCACCGTCACGGTTTGGCAGGACTGGAGGTTGGTTCTGCAGGACTTTTTTGGAGGCTGCTTTTGGCCCGGAGATGGGTTGCCAGAACCCGCAGCCGGCTCCCTTCCGCCGAATCCCTCGCCGGCAAAGGCGAGGGGAGGGCTAGGTTGAGGCCCACGTGGGGAGGGGTCTGCAGTCGCTGGCCGCTTCTGGATAGGCAAAAATCCTTAGGGGAGGCGGACCAGATTCCCAACGGGGCCGGTCTCCAAATTTTTGGCAACTTTTGAAGGCTTGTGGATTTCGGCTCCCGGAATCCCTCGGCCGGCACAGCTTACGACTTAACTCTCTTGCGATCCCTCTGTGGAGATGCGCGGCTGGGCTAGGGAATTCTGGGAGTTGGAAGTCCACCCGTCTTAAAAGTTGCCGAGGTTGGACACGCACGCGCACGCACCCCGGTGCAGAGGGATCGAGACCAAATTTGCCCTCCAAAACACGGTCGGGATTTACAGCTGGGCACGGCGGCTCAAATCCCGGCGCATCCAGAAGGCGGCCAGAGGTGTTTCCTGCCTTCCCACCGCGCAACCCCAGAAAACGGCAGCGACTGCGGACCCTCTCTCGAAACGCTGCGGTGGAGGGAAATTCACTCTTCCCCCCGCCTCGCCTCCGTTTCTAAAACCTCGGGGAGTTTTTTTTGGTTTTCGCCCTCCTCGAGGTTATTCGCTGCCATTCCTCCAGGCCAGTGAAGGCTTCAGGGCCTCCCCAAGCCCAAAATCTCCAGTTCTCCTCATGGTTAGCAGATGCTGCTTTTATTACTTAATATCAAAACAACGACAGTATAACTGTCATAATTATGGAAGTCACTGCTTCCGATAATTATATTCGGTAGAACACAAATAGCATTTATAGTGAACACTGCCACTGATAAATAAATAACTAATAAATATATCTTCAGGACCAAGGAGGCCGCGGGAACGCGCCCTCCATCCCTAGTGGGACCGACGGAAAGGCTCGCGTGGTTTCCCGGTTGGCCACAAAGCAAGAAGACCAAAGGCAAACCCGGCTGGCCCCGAAAAAGGGCTCCCCGTTGCCTAAATTTCCCAAATCGTGCCCGCCGGACCTCATCCCCATTCCCCGGAGTAAGTGGCCCGAGGGGAACCGGACAGAGTTAAGGTAGAAGGGCTCCACGTTCCAAGGCTGATGCCAATATGCGCGGGAGGAGATTCGAACTTGGTCCCCGCCTCCCCAAGCAGGCGACCGCCAATTTAAGCCTTTTTGCTCGGCGGGAAGAGTTTCAATGCCGACCGGAACGCAGTCGGCTTAGGGGACTTTTCTGTCCAGCCAGGGGGTTTCGCTTACTCCGGAAAACGGAATTCCTTCCGATTGCTACGGGGATGCGGGGGGCCTTGTTAGCCACATCAGGCCGGGACATCGATCCGCACCTAAAAATCTCTCCCAAGATTTGAATCCCTCCTTCTCCTCCTCGACTTTGGGACCCTCTAAAAATCCAGCTGAAAAGCTAAAGGGAAGGTGTGTAACTGGGCAACGGGTTTGGGGTGGTGGTGGAAGAGGATGGGGGTGAAGGGGTTTTTTTTGGAAGGGTGAGGGTGGGTGGGGGGTGGATCAGGGTTTTTTTTTTCAGAGCTCGTTATTGATGTCCCAAACGTCGCCAGCCAGGGCGTTGGCTGCTCCTTGGATGGTCCACGTCATGAGCGCCAGCTGGTTCTTGAAGAGGTCTTCGTCAAAGGCGCTGGCGTTGCTCCGGAGCAGGAAGACGTGCTCCAGCAGGGCCTGGGTGGTGTGGGAGCCGGAGCCCAGGAGGATGTGGCGGAAGGGGGTCTCCCTGGGAGAGACGTAGGGGGAGAGGAACTGGTACTCCACCTGTCCCATTAAAAAAATAAAATAAAAATAAGCAGTGTTGAAGGGACACTGGGGTTTTTGCAAAAGTGGCCCGCTTTTTAAGAGCTGCGGGCTTTAATTCCCAGAATTCCCCAGCCAGCAACATTTTTTTCTTTAAAAAAAATTTCCATTCAACATTTGTGTGGTTAAAAACAAACATATATATGTACATATATTTTACAGCGAGCTTTGAACGATAGTTACACTCATCCTTTTCTATTACTGATGTTCCAAACTATCAAATAAATAAAGTATAAATAAAGTATATTGTCAAATGATCAGATACCACCTTTTCTTTAACCGATCATACCAGATATCCCATACCTTGCAGTAGTCACTGTCTTGATTATTTTTTGATTATTCTTGATTATTTTTTGATTATTCTTGATTATTTTTCTTGATTTATTTTTTTTTAAGGGTCTGGTTAGTTAGTCTATCTATCTCAGCACACTCGTGTATTTTACTGATTACCATTTGTTTTCTCAGGGGGTCATAGCCAAATTCCAGTTTGGGGCAAAGCTTATTCTGCCAGCCAGCAACACTTCTAAATGACTAAAAAGGTGCTGAGACTTTGGAAAAAAAGTGCAAAGAAGAGAAAACCAAGAGGACTGAAGGCCTGGAGGCTAAAACGTACGAAGAATGGTTGCAGGATTTGGGTTTGGCTGGTCTGGAGAAAAGGACTGGGTGGGGTGGGGGACATGACAGCGGTATTCCAGTATTTGAGGGGGCTGCCCCAAAGAAGAAGAGGGGGTCCAATTGTTTTCCAAAGCCCCTGAAGGCAGGACAAGAAACAACAGGTGGAAACTAACCAAGGAGGAATTTCCTGACTGTGAGAAAAAAAATAATCAACGCAACAGCCTTTTTTCCTGCTCCATCGCTGGAGCCCTTTAAGAAGAGACCGGGGAGCCATTTGTCCAGAATGGCATAGGGTCTCCTGCTTGAGAGCAGGGGGTTGGACTAGATGGCCTCCGAGGTCCTTTCCAGCTCTGTTATAAGAAAGAAGCAACCTGAAACTAAGGAGAAACGTCCAAACAGCGAAGACAATCAGTGGAATGGAAGTTGCTGGTGCTTCACAACTTTTAAGAAGAGACGGGACGGGCCAGCTGTCCAAAATGTTACAGGGTCTCCTGCTTGAGAGCAGGGGGTTGGACTGGAAGACCTCCAAGGGTCCCTTCCAGCTCTATTCTATTCTTCTGAACACTTAAGTCAGAGGTCTCCAAACTTGGCAACTTGGAAGATTTGTGGACTTCAACTCCCAGAATTCCCCAGCCAGCATAGCTTCCTCTCTTGGAATCCCTTCCTCTGCAATCTCTGCTCTTTGGGGGATAAGAGAAAAAGAAACAGACATGGTTGGCTGGGTGGGGAATTCTGGGAGTTGAAGTCCACAAGTCTTAAAGTGGCCACAGTTGGAGCCCCTGCTTTAGACCAGATGTTTTGGCTAGAGATTGGGGGGGAACCACCAACAGCATCTGTCACTGGCTTTCCAGGTTCTTCCCGACTGCTGGCACACGCACTGACCTGCAGGGGGCACTAGAGATCTGTTTATGGCCATCCCTTTAAACTTGCAATACTGTACACCGGGGGTCTCCAACCTGGGCAACTTTAAGACCTGTGGACTTCAACTCCCAGAGTTCCCCAGCCAGCACAGCTTACTCTCTTGTAATCCCTTCCTCTGCAATCTCTCTCCTCTTTGGGGGATAAGATGAGTCAGAGAAAAAGAAACAGGCACGGCCGGCTGAGGGATTCTGGGAGTTGGAAGTCCACAAAACTTAAAAGTTGCCAAGGTTGGAGACCCCTGCTGTAAACAGCTTTTAATATGCAGCTTTTAATTATTCCAGCATCCTGTTGTGTGCATTTCCTTTGAATATACCGTGTTTCCTCAAAAACAAGACCGGGTCTTATATTAACTTTTGCTCCAAGAGGCGCGTTAGGCCTTATTTTCTGGTTAGGTCTTATTCTTGGGGAAATACGGTTCCAAATGAATAGAACAAGGGCTCCCCAAACTTGGCCACTTTTAAGACTTGGTGGACTTCAACTCCCAGAATTCCTCAGCCAGCAGAGCTTCCCCTTTTGTAATCCCTTCCTCTGCAAACTCTCCTCTTCGGGGGAATAAGACTAAGAGAAAAAGAAACAGGCACGGTTGGCTGAGGGATTCTGGGAGTTGAAATCCACCTAGCTTAAAAGTTGCCAAGGTTGGGGACCTCTGACTTAAGGCAACCAACCATCAACAGCGAAGTATAAGCTTAGCTGACTCACTCAGACCAAACCAAGGTCGGTTAGCGAAAAGGAAGAGAAGAAAAATCGTAAAAAAAAAAAAAAAAGGGGGCTCACTTTCATCAGCCGGTCATTCAGGAGACGGGACGCATCCCTGTTGGTGAGGTCGGTGTTTTTCACATCCTGGGTCAGCGCGGTGGTTGCCCGAGTAAAATCTCCGCGGGCCTGAAAGAGACCCGTGATATCCAAGCCCCGTTTCTGCAACAGAAAAGAAAACAGGACTGCTAGGTTAGCAACAAGGACACGCAACGGAGCTGCCTGGCAATTTATTTCAGTGGTTTGTGAGGCGCGGCCCAGACGCAGACTCCAGTTAACTCATTTCGACGGTTGTGTCGTGGACTCCAGTAGCTTCCATTCCTGGAACACGTCAAACCTTTCGGTAAGGCCAACTTGGAAATCTTTCTGCTGTTAATCCCCAAACAGCCTTTAAAACATGGCTAACATACCCAGGGTACCTTTAGGGGTCCTGGATGCTCTCTGATCTTGGTGGTTTTCATGCAGATTATTTTATTACCCGACTAGCAGGGTACCTGGTGCTTCACTACGAAACTATGTGATCAGGCTGAGTTTTTGGGAAGAAAAAAACCTCTCTGCCTACCAGCATCCATCAGTATTCATCTGCCTAGTGTCCTGTCAGTGGGTGAGAGTTGAGGGCTGTTTGGAAACTGGAAGTGTCTTTGCTGTGTGAGCAAGGAGACGACAGCAAGGAGCCTGGGCGTGGCTTAGCTCAACTGTTCTGGACTAAAGCTGCTTGGGGCTGCTGTGAAACTAAAACTGAAACTCCTCTGCTTGTGTTTTGCATTGGGAAGAGATTTCTTTTCAGGTGGGGAGGGGAGTAGAACTCCTTAGCATCAGAGCGTGTTTAATAATAATAATAATATAGGAAATACTCTAAATGCTCTGATGGTTGTTTCCAAAAATCCCTTCTTAGTGAGCACCCAGAAGCCAAGAGGAAACATATGGCCCAAACGTCAAGTTTGTACACTTGACGGTTCTGGAGATTTTGTGTTGAGGCGTGAGTGGTATTTCGCTTATATATATATATATATAGAGAGAGAGAGAGAGAGAGACTAGATGGTATCCTCAGTGCAAACCTCTCCACCTCCCCTTTTAGTACTGATGATGTTACCTAGTTTGGTAATGTGATGTCTGCAAGAAAACCACCAAACTCAAGAGAGCACCAAGGATCCTACAAGTCCTCTTCCTCCTCTTCACAAACCCTCCTCCCTTCTAGCGTTGATGTTGTTCCCTACTTGGGTCGTGAAATGTCTGCAAGAAAACCACCAAGCTCAGAGAGCACCAAGCACCCCTACTGTTCGCTCTCGAGGTATAAATGTTCTCTTGGTATAACCGAGCATTTCCAGAGAAATGCACTTGGATTTTAATCGATTGAATCTGTTTACATTAATAAATGTTGGACTTCATTTGACGGAGTTCTAAGCTGCCCAGAGTTGCCTTCCACAGGGAAATGGGTGGCATATACATTTTAACAAAGAAATGCCTCCTTTTTCGGTAGGCAGGCGTGATGTCTCAGTGGTTAGAAGATGCCTAGTTTTGTTTCAGCTGAAAAACGGTCAGTCTGGGTTTGAGACCCGAGCGCTACAGCCTGAGCTTCCATTCCTGCCCACCTAGCAGTCCAAACACAAGCAATGTGAGTAGATAAATAGGTACCACTTTGGCAGGATGGTGCGTGCCTGTGGTGGGAGATAGCCATGCTGGCCCCATGACCACAGAAAAGGTCTTTGGACAAGGGTCTACGACACCTGACCGTCATGACCAGCTCTCTACGGAACAATGCGCTGCAGGACAAGAGTTATGCTACAATTGAAGAAATGGTCAAATAGAATCATTTAAAAAAAAAAGGTTGCCAAAATAAAATGGCAAAGGCCTTCAAACTTGGCATCCTTAAGACTGGTGGACTTCAACTCCCAGAATTCCCCAGCCAGCCAGCCGTGTCTGTTTCTTTTTTCTCTTAACTCTCCTAAAGTGGAGAGAGATTGCAGAGGAAGGGATTACAAGAGAGTAAACTGTGCTGGCTGAGGGATTCTGGAAGTTGAAGTCTACAAGTCTCAAAGTTGGCAAGTTTGGAGATTTCTGCCTTAACCATTAGACTAAAGACTTTGTGCACTAAAACTCCCAGAATCCCTCAGCCAGCCAGCCATGTCTGTTTCTTTTTCTCTTTAACCTCCTAAAGTGGAGAGAGATTGCAGAGGAAGGGATCGCAAGAGAGTAAGCTATGCTGGCTGGGGAGAACTCTGGGAGTTGAAGTCCACAAGTCTTAAAGCTGTCAAGTTTGAAGACCTCTGACAATGGGAATGACAAAAATTAAAAATCAATGTTTGATGATTTTGAATAATTAAATTGGATGGTTGAATTCATGGCTACGGTGAGTTGGCCGTGGCGGGTCAACTACAACGAACTCTCCCCTTCCATTTGGACAATGCTGGCTCCCTCGGCTAACAAACAGAAATGAGCAACGGGCCGTACAGTTGGACACAACTGGAGAAGGGAAACCTTTTAAACTTTTATTGTCTAACCTTTCTAGAGATGGGAGTCCTCCCCAGCTGCTGTTATCATCCGCTTTAACCTCCCCCGTCGGTCAGGGGTGGGTTTCAATTTTTTTTTATTTTTTAACCACCGGTTCGATGGGCGTGGCTTGGTGTGCGTGCGCACCAGACACGCACTTTGCGCAGGCACAGACTTTCCGAAATCACCTCCTGCCCTCTCCCTGTAGCTTCAAGCAGCTGCCGCGTGGCAATTGCTGTGCCGCGCAAAGCAGCTGCGCTTCCAAAGCAGGACGTAAACGTTAGTACGGGAGCCTGGCCAGGCAGGTGGGCCCAAACAGCACAGCGTCGGGAGAGAACCGCTACCGGCTCGGCAGATCCCGGTAGAAGACCACCACTGCCGCCGGTTGTATTCGATGAACCGTCCCCCGCGTCCTTACCTTCATTTCCTTCTGGTAAGGGAGCAGGCGCATGATGAAATTTTGCAGCCGGCTGTCGTAGCTATTGTAATCCAGGTAGAGCTCATGATCGTGAGTCAACCTGAGGGCCATCCGGCCGGCTATTTCGGCGACCGACTGGATGCCCTTTTCCATCAGGGGGGCGCTGTCGCTAAAGGCCATGAGCAGGTTGCTGGGATTGTCCTTCACTGTGCCGAAATAGGGGTAGGGGTAGGAGTCTCCGCCCTAGGAGGGAGAAGCAAAAGAGTGAGCCATTCCACGCCGAGTGCGGGGGGTCTTTTTTCTCGCCTCCCATTTTCCCTCTCCGCGAGCTTTCCGCTAGCAGCGGATTGTCGAGAGAGAGAGAAAGTGGGAGTTCTGCCAAGTTGCCAAACCCACTTTTGTTCAGAGTGTTGCAGCGTAAATTCGGCGGCAGAAAAGCGAACACAGGTGGCTAAGGCTTTGTTTAACTTCTTCATAAACATATAAAGTAAATTTTACAATACCAGTTGTAGATTTCTCCAAACACGGTGCAAACTCAAACAGACGCAGACGTGTGACAGGTTCAGAGCAGAGCTCTGGTTTTCAGCAAGCAAGTAAGCAAGCTAATTTCTCTTTCACTTTGGAGCTGAGCATAGGACAGAGATAAACGACGCCCAGATTGTCCCTTTAAGTTTCGGCCCTCATTACCTGACCTTGTTATTAAGCTCTATTCCAGTTCATGAATATACTCTGACAACTTTTTGGGGCTGCTTCCATCGTCCCGAGAAGCAAAAGTGTTTTCCATAACTGAACACACCCAAGATTTTCAAAAACTTTCTGGCAAAACTTAGGTCCCAACCTCTAGCAAGATTTCACAGCACAGAAGCTATCCGGATCTCTGTTCCAATGGACAGGCCACCCTCTCTCCTATACAGGTAGTCCTCGATTTACAAAACAGTTCCGTTTAGTGACTTTCTGGCCTTGGGAAAAAAAAAAGTGACTTGTGACGGTTTTTCACTCATGCCGCAATCCCGTGGTCACGTGATCAAAACCCAGATGCCTGGAAACTGACTCCTACTTTATGATGGTTGCAGTGTCCCCGTGTGTGTGTGTGTGTGTGTGTGTGTGTGCGTGCGCGTGTCATGTGGTCCCCTCTGGTGACCTTCTGACAAGCAAAGATCCATTTAATGGCTGTGGAAAGAAAAGGGGTAAAAATGGGACAAAATTCACGGAACAGCTATTTCGCTTAGCAACAGGAATTCTGGGGCTCCGTGGTGGTTGTACCTGCAGTCCTCCCCCCCGAGACTTTAAGCAGGGGGAAGCTGTCTGATTTTAAAAGTTGTGAACTCCAACATCCAGAATTCCCCAGCCAGCCAAGAATTCTGGGAGTTGACACCCACAAGAATGGAAGTGGACAACTTTGGCCTTGAGACTTGAGAGCTTCATCCCCGAAAGCGCTCAAGAAGAGACTGGGACAGCCCTCTGTTACAAACGGTATGGGGTCTCCTGCTTGGGCAGGGGGTTGGACTAGATGACCTACAAGATCCCCTCCCACCCCGTTGTTCTGTTCTACTCGACATCGGAGAGCTTGCTCGATGAACAGGAGCCCGACTTCTGAATGTGAGGATGTCCACGCTGACCTGGAATTTGATGCCGAGCTAGGCAACCCGCCCCCGCCTCAAACCCAGTTAAGAAAGCAGCTTGCACACACACACACACACGCACACAGAGTCAACAGAGGCAGTTGAAAAGCTACTTGCAGCCAAGGGGCGAGTTCAGAACTCACGTTGTTGATGCTGAAGGAGACAGACGGGATCCCGGAAGAGGCGATGAACACTCTCGCTGGGTCATCAAAGCGAAACGGAACTCTTGAGGATAAAGGAAAGAATGGGGGGAAAGTGTCAGCCGCTGCTTTATAGAACTTTTTTTAAAAAGCCAGTATGGCCTAGCGGTTAAGGTGCTAGTGGAGAAACCAGGTTACGGCGAGTTGTAATCCCACCTTAAGCCAGCGGGGTGACTTTGGAACAATCACCAGGAGAAAATGAGTTCTAGTCCTGCCTTACGGCAGAAAAGCTACCGGGAGACTTTGGGCCAACCGCCAGGAGGCGGTGAGTTATAGTCCTCCCCGCCTTAGGCATGAAAGGTGGCTGAGTAACTTAAAGCCAATCATTCTCTCAGTCCAACCCAACTCACAGGGTTGTTGTGGAGAAAATAGGAGGAAAGAGAACTATGTATGCTCTCAGTCTTGAGTAACTTATAATGTAATAAAGGCAGGGAAGAGAAATCTAATGAATAAATAAGCTATGGGATCAAAACTCCACCAATATACACACCAACAACCAACAAGGAAGCGACAATATCATGATTTTGGGGGACTGGGTGAAGTTTTAGATTGAAGTTTATGATTACCTACACCGTATTCCAGCATATCCTAGCTATCAAACAAGTTCACCACGCAGAGCAAACAAAGAGCACAGTCACCATACGCTTTACTGCTCAACTACATAGCTGTAACAGGAAACTACTCGGAATAAAAGCACGTAAGAGTATATACCAGATCCAAATATGTAAATACTGCCGCCTACTGGCTGAATACTACTGTAGTTGTTGCAGAGAAATACACTCCAACAATGAACGCCTACATTTATTTATATTCAAAGTTGAATTGTAGCTCGGATAAAGCTCATGACAGAATCTGGTTTAGGAGTTCTGCCTTGTGTTCGAACAGAGGAGATGACGCTCTAGATGGGGCAACGGTGAGGCATCACAAATGTAGGCAAGACCAAAAAGTTTGGAGATTTCTCTTGCGGGGGAAACAATTATGTTGATAAAATCTGACTATCAATGACAGCTTTTTAGCTGCTTCTCAAGAGCTGTGAGCTGCAAAGTAGGAGTCCTACTGCAGCCACAAGAAGACCAGGGAGAGCCCAAGTTTCACTTACTCTTTGCTTGCAAAAGCGGCAAGAAAGTTGACTGACGAAAAGGAGACCTGAAAAAGGACAAAGGGGGATTTGCATCAGACTCTTTCCATAACAGGAATAATCCAGAGCCCCCACCTCATACCCAGAGACTTAAAGGTCTGGGGCTCAATTCCAAATCCCTCTCCCTTGCCTGACATTTCTGCTGTGGCAGAACTTAAATCAGAATAAACAGCACAGAATAGGGAAGGTGAAGTCTGTGTAATCATCTATCTATCTATCTATCTATCTATCTATCTATCTATCTATCTATCTATCTATCTATCTATCTCTCTTTTTCTATCTATCTCTGTCTCTCTCTCTCTGTCTCTCTCTCTCTCTATGTCTCTATCTATGTCTCTCTCTCTCTCTATCTATCTATCTATGTCTCTCTCTCTCTCTCTCTCTGTCTCTCTCTATGTCTCTCTATGTCTCTCTCTCTCTCTATGTCTCTATCTATCCATATCTATCCATATCTATCCATATCTATCTATCTATCTATCTATCTATCTATCTATCTATCTATCTATCTATCTATTTCTCTCTCTTTATCTATCTATCCATTCATCCATCCATCCATCCACTCACCCACCAATCCATCAGTTATAAAAACCAATTTGGTTTACTGGTGAAGGCACCAGGCTAGAAACCAAGAGACAATCAATTCTAGTCCCGCCTTTGGCATGAAAACCGGCTGGGTGACTTTGGGCCAATCACCAGGAGACGGTGAGTTCTAGTCCCATGTTAGTTATAAAAGCCAACTGAGGCTTTAAAGATCCATGTGAATTCTAGTCTCACCGTAGGCAGGAAAGCCAGGTGGGTGACTTTGGGCCAGTCCCTGTCTCTCAGCCCAACCCACCCTCACAAGATTGCGATGGTAGAATAAGGAACATTAGATACATTCCCTGCCTTGAGCTTTTATAAAATAAAGTTAGTAAGTGGGCAGGATACACACAAACAAATCAAATAAACGTAGAGAAATCCAAGGTATTTGCACATCTTTCTTTCTTTCTTTCTCCTGCAAAGGAGAGACACCAGAGCTGCCTTATTTTCTCAGAAAACCCCCAAGCAGGCAAAGACGACTCACATCTGTGACTGCTTCCTCCAGGAGCTTTTTCAACAAGGGGCTGGAAGAGAACCGGAATTCCTTGTGTCCTGTGAGATGGAAAGAAGAGGTCAAGAGGCTGGGAGCTACCGGGCGGCATACGAAAAAAGGTTGGCCCATTTCAGACTGGAGAGCCAGGTTGTTGTGGTTTGCTGCCTCGAGTTACTTATAAATTAACAAAACTGAGATTCCAATGTTCTCTTGCAAATCTTCCAATGTTCTCTTGCACATCTCAGGGGTCTGGCCAAGGCTCAGAGTCATGCGAGCAAATGTTATGCTAGTCGTTTTCTCGATTAAAATAATCTAGAGGCTGAAGTTAGGACAGGAAGGGAAATTTGAGAGCAGGGGTCTCCATAACCTTAGCAACTTTAAGGGTTGTGGACTTCAACTCCAAGAGTTCCTCAGCCAGAAAAGCTTACTCCCTTATAATCCCTTCCTCTGCCATCTCTCCTCTTTGGGGGGATAAGAGTAAGGAAAAAAGAAACAGACACGGCTGGCTGAGGAAATCTGGGAGTTGAAATCCACAAGTCTTAAAACTGCCAAGGTTTGGAGACCCGTTTTAGAGAGTAGGAAGAAATAGGCTGGCAGGCCTAAGGCTGCTCCTGGGTACCAAGACAGCTAGGCATCCAGGTCTACTCCTTACACAAAAAGACAAAGCACTTCCTGCCGCTTCTCCGTCCTTGTTTTTCAAGCCGTCATTCAAACCTTCACTGAGCGCCACAGACACGTACCTGAAACGGCAGCGTCCAGGTTGATGTAAGCGAACGCTTTCAAGTGCAGCGAGGCGGCGTAGCCCTGAGGGTTTAGAAAAAAAAAAGAAAAAGTGGGATTTGTAAACTGTTCTACGGGTTAAATTGATTTATGTCATCGACTCAAATTGATACAGCCGCTCCTCTCTCTCAAAAAAGCAGCACGGGGACTCGAGCGGTTGGGAGGGCTGGAAAGGAGGTTATCAAGCCACGTTCGAGACCCTGCCTTAGGGGCAGGGTTGAGTTCTCGTCCTTCACTCCAGCTCCTGCCAGGGATAGGAAAGGCGTCCCAAGGGAACAGTGTCGCCGGCTAATCCTTTCATTTCTGAAGTTTGTGAGTGCAAAAATCGTACAAAAAAAAAAAATCTCTCCGCACTCCGTCCTACACCACGTTGAATCTCCAAAGGCCTACCTACGCAAGGGTCCTCTTTGTAGACTTCTGCTCAGCATTCAATACCATCATTCCAGACTTTCTTCTAACTAAACTGAGCCAGCTATAGCGGTACCTGAACACACTTGTAAGTGGGTCATAAGCTTCCTAACAGATAGGAAGCAGCAGGTGAAGGTAGGCAGAATCACATCTGATACCTGTACATCCCTCCTTATCACCCATCCCCCTCCCACTGGTGACTGTATGACTGTAACTTTTGTCGCTTGTATCCTTGTGTTTTATATGGACTGTTTCCTAGTATGATTTGATTGCTTATTGTACCCTCTGACTATCATTAAGTGTTGTACCTGATGATTCTTGACAAATGTCTCTTTTCTTTTATGGACACTGAGAGCATCTGCACCAAAGACAAATTCCTTGTGTGCCCCATCACATTTGGCCAATAAAGAATTCTATTCTATTCTATTCTATTCTATTCTATTCTATTCTATTCTATTCTATTCTATTCTATTCTATTCTATTCTATTCTATTCTACTCTACTCTACTCTATTCTACTCTTTATTCCAATATCTTATTTGACTGTTTCCAAGTATGATTTGATTGCATATTGTACCCTATGACTATCATTAAGTGTTGTACTTTCTATGATTCTTGATGAATGTCTCTTTTATTTTATGGACACTGAGAGCATTTGCACCAAGACAAATTCCTTGTGTGTCCAATCACACTTGGCCAATAAAAGAATTCAATTCTATTCTATTCTATTCTATTCTATTCTATTCTATTCTATTCTATTCTATTCTATTCTATTCTATTCTATTCTATTCTATTCAATTCAATTCAATTCTACTCTAGAGGCTCTGTAGCACGGAAGTGTTTTAATTTTTTTTTTAAAAACCCAGCTCCTACCTCTAGCCATTCTGTGGCACCAACGGCTCCAAATTCGCCTGCGCTCCAGCTGGCAAAGATGATGCTTCGGTGAGGTTTGTAGCCATCTGCCAAGCACAGGAGAGAGAAATCAGCGATCCCATTCCGTTCAGGCCCCCTTCCTCCGAAACAGCAGACTGTCTCCTCTCGTTCCCCGTTTCCCTCAAAAACCTTACCGGTTTTGACCATCCCGGAGAGGGTGTGGGCCAGCTCCAACAACAGGGCCGTCCCGACTGCAGATTTCACCGTTCCGTTTTCCCAGGCATCGCGCTGAGCTCCGATCACGACGTACCGGTCTGCAAGAGAGAGCAGGTTCACAGGATCCAAAATTGCAACGAGGCAGGGAGGGGTCGTGACAGCCAGAAAATTCTAGGATGGGGGTCAACAGGTCAGTGGAAAGTTCTAAGGGGTATCTAGGAACACACCTGACAAGGATGTAGGCCTGACTCTGACCGCTTGTTGGTAATCCTCGACTTAAGACAAGGGAGCCCAAAATTCCTGTCGCTAATGTAGGAAGTTAGCACCCAGCCCTCTCCTAGAAAAATGATACATCCTAGGAAATATTAAAAAGGCAGAATATTTCCCCTAAAAAGAAAAGTAGAAACTCAGAGAGGCAGAAACTTACGCCAGAAACTTACTTACTTTGCTAATGGACCATTACTCTGGCCTAGGCCAGTCTATTTTATATAACAAAGATCTACTCCAGGTAGAGCTATAATAGGAATTGCCCAAAGCCCTTTCATGACATCATCATCCAGCAAGGCTCAACCAAGCCTGGGGACTCGGGACAACCTACAGAGTTGCCCCTGCATGGCCTCATGGGAGTCTGACAACCAATCAGAATACAAGCTCAAATTCAAATCCCAACAGAGGGTTTAAAACCCAGGCACTCTCAGCGTCTCAGCCCTTTTCTTCACCCAAGCCATGTGATCCTGTCCACCATTAAACCATCTTTCTAAGCAGTCACCATGGTCCCAGTGTCTTTCTTCCCCACTTAGAACTGAACCCAGAAGGAGAACTCTTCCAGCAAGTAGGGAGACAATGGAATTTTGCCCCATTTGACAACTTTTCCTGTCGTAAAAAATGGTTGCAAAATTGGGTGCGACTCGCTTAGCAACCGTCCTGCTTAGCCGAAGCAATCCTGGTCCCAACTGCAGTCGTAAGTTGAGGACTGCCTATGGTCAAAAGCAACTCACAGGACTAGGCTACCGAAAGGGGTGAACCCTCAACTTACATCCATTCAAAATTTAGCAGCGGCTCGAATTTACAATTTACGCTGGCAAAAATGGACAGGACGGATTTTACAACCATTTGCAGCCTCCCCGTGGTCACGTGATCAAAATCCGGCTATGTGGCAACTGACTCACACGTTTATGATGGTTGCGGTTTCCGGGGTGGGTGGGTGGGTGTATATCACGTGATCTCCTTTTGGGAAGTCAATGGGGAAGCCAGATTCACTTAACAACCATGTTACTCACTTAACGATGAGAAGTGATGCGCTAGACAACCGCAAGCAAGCAAGGTCATAGAATGAGGCAAACTCATTTCACAAATCTCACTTAGCCATGGAAATACCCGTATTGTGATGACCCAGGGACGTGGCACAAAAATAACAAAGTCACAAAAATAGATAAAATTCCCTTTAATGCCTCCAACTTGGCCTCCAATGTCCAATTATCCTCATCTGGAGATCAAACTCGTCCAAAAACAGTCTACAGTCCGAACCCAACGTAGAGATAAATTAGAAATAAAAAACCCAACACAAACCACATCGAAGCAATTAACGCCGCAGGCCAGGATGATAAATTGCAGACTTCCAAAGGATAACGCAGCACCCACACTTGGGAGATAAGCCTCGACCAAGATAATGCACGCTTTGCTTCTAGCAAGGTGCTGTATTGCAAACGCCCTTCTTATATCCTGTTCTCCCAGTTGCAACTAATGAAAGGGATCAGGGCCTTTTTCTCCCCCGTAAGCCATGTTGCTTCCTTCTCCATTCCTCCCTGCGTGCCTAGGATGAATAGGTGGCCTTGGGTCACCAGCCGGACTGTGCCCTTCCCCCGTGTCTTCTACAGCCACCGGAGTCACACTCCCACTCCCTGTCAGCTGCTCAATCTCCCCCTCAGAATCTGACCACAACAACGGCACGACACGAATATCCCAGGAGAGGCTTTGAGGATGTTTTGATTTGGGGTCCCTCAGTGTCCGCCGCCCCCCACTCCAGCCAGGAGATCCATAAAGGACCAGAAAGGATGCCAAGGAAGCTGTGCTCAGACCAGATCTATGACAACGTGCCACGGCCAACTCACTGCAGGACAACTGGCTGACTAACACACTTAAGAGTTGCACTAATACCAAAGAAATGGTGGAACAGAATCATTAAAGAAAGGATGCAAAAGGCAGGACCAGAATGAAATGGGAATGGCAAAAATTAAAAAGACATTTCTTTGAAATAATGAAACAAGAATTGTTACGCTTATCCTGCAGTGAGTTGGCCATGATGAGTTGGCCGCAACAAGTTGGCTGTGGAGGGTTGTGCCATTCCCACTCAGACCCAACCTTCTTCCAAACTCCATGGCCCGAGGGGGGCGTATGCTCACCTGGTTCCACAAAACCTTTAATCACGCCGAAGATGTTCAGGATTTTCTTCTCCACCAAGGGGTTGCTAACATTGATCCTCACGTTTGTTCCCGTCGGAGAGGTACCGCACTTGCGAAAGGCCGTGTATTGCCAGGTGGTGGGACAGTCTGACCCGTCCAGAACACTGAAAGCAGAACCGAAACGCATTACTCTCTTGTTACCCGAGGTGCACTTCTCCAACATCCCAGGACATGCTCGGGCACCTTCAAAACTGTCGGTCAGCTTTGGGAGCCGTATTGAGACCAGATGCTCCCACGCTGCCACTTTTTGAGCCTGGGAGCGGGGGGAATTTCTTGGAGTGTATGTAGACAGACATAACGTTCTTTTTCTAAATCAAGGTCATGTTGTTTTGCGCATAAGTGAGGGGAAGTCTCAAGTTGGGGCGGACGGGGCACGTGATGCGATGTTGGGTGCAGGGGGTGGATTTTGTAATGTTTACTTATTGCGAGAAAGCCCGAACTTTCAGATTTGGGATTCCCCAGTTGTGCCAGTTTACTATCCAATTAAAAGAGAACTTTTGAGATGATGGTCTGTCTTGGAGTTGTTGTTTGGAGTGGAGGTTTTCTGGAACCCTGACACTGTCATAATTTAACACAAAATTTCTATTTCTTGTTATTTCAAGGAACAGGACACAGGGAGCTCTCAGCTTATAAAAACTATTCATTTAGTGACCGTTCAAAGTCTCAACGGAATTGAAAAAAGTGACTTATGACCCTTTTCACACTTGCATGTTACAGCATCCTCTTGGTCATGTGATCAAAATTCAGACATTTGGCAACTGGTTCCTATTTATGACGGTGGAGGTGTCCCGGGAGCTGCTTTTGTGACCTTCTGACAAGCAATGGGGAAGGCAGAGTCACTTAACAATTGTGTGACTAACTTTATAACTGCCGTGACTCACTTAACAACTGGAGCAAACTGGAGCAAAGCTCACTTAATAACTATCTCACTTAGCAACAGGAATTTGTGGTTCAATTGTGGTCATTAAGTCAAGGACTACCTGCATTGTGGAGAGCTGCCATGGTGCAGTGGTTAGACTGCGGTACTGTAGACTCCTTCTGACTACCAGCTGCCTGCAATTTGGCAATTCGAATCTTACCAGGCTCAAGGTTGACTCAGCCTTCTGTCCTTCCGAGGTGGGTAAAACGAGGACCCAGATTGTTGGGGGCATGAGGCTGACTCTGTAAACTGCTTAGACAGGGCCATAAAGCACTGTGAAGTGGTTTGTAAGTCTATTGCTCTTCCTTCTTTCCTTCCTTCCTTCCCTCCATCTTTTTCCTTCCTTCCCTCCCCTATCCTTCCATCCATACTAGCTCAAGGTTGACTCAGCCTTCTGTCCTTCCAAGGCCAGTAAATGAGGACCCAGATTGTTGGGGGCAGGAGGCTCACTCTGTAAACTGCTTAGAGAGGCCCATAAAGTACTGTGAAGTGGTATGTAAGTCTATTGCTCTTCCTTCCTTCCTTTTCCTTCCTTCCCTATCCTTCCATCCATACTAGCTCAAGGTTGACTCAGCCTTCTGTCCTTCCGAGGTGGGTAAAACGAGGACCCAGATTGTTGGGGGCAGGAGGCTGACTCTGTAAACCGCTTAGAGGGCCACAAAGCACTGTGAAGTGGTATGTAAGTCTATTGCTCTTCCTTCCTCCTTCCTTCCATGGTGCAGTGGTTATAGTCTAGTACTGCAGGCTAATTCAGCCACTGCCAGGAGCTCGATCCCGACCAGCTCAAGGCTGACTCAGCCTTCCATCATCCTAATATTGGTAAAATGAGCCGCCAGATTGTTGAGGGCAGGATGCTGACTCTGTAAATTGCTTAGAGAGGGGCTGGAAAGCCCTGTGAAGCGCTATGTAAGTCTAAGCACTATTGCTATTGTCCTTATTCTTTTAAGGCAATTTATTTTATTATCTCTCCCACCCACCCCCGCCATCAGGAAAATGACGACGGTTGTGCTGCAGCTGCCTCTGTCGCTAACAACAAGTTTGCCCAGTGGAATTTCTCTTTCTCAGCTTAGTTTTCTGGTTCTCGTGCAGAGAGAGAGAAGGCAACGGTCGAAATAACGCAGCTTTATCGGTCTTGCTGCCAGCAACCCTCAAACCGACAGGCGAGGAGTTTGAAAACAGGTGGAGGGGTTACCTGGCTAATTGTTGTGCGGCTCTGCTCGAAATACTTGCGACGGGGATGCCGGGGAGGGCCGAAGACTTGACAGGGGGGAACTGAATGTGGTTGAAAGAAGGGAACCCGGGGGTGTAAGGGTCACCGGTACCAAGATGAGCCTGCAAGACGAAAGGAGAATTTCAGAAAGAAGACGACAGACGCGCCACAAAAGCAATAAATGCACAAATTGAGAGTTTCCTTCCCATGTCCTTCATGCCACCAGCTCAGGTCTGGTCTCCAGGTAGCCCTCGACTTACAACCATTAATTCAGTGACCGTTCGAAGTTACAACGGCACTGAAAAGTGACGGAGGGACATTTTTTTCCCACACGTACGACCGTTGCAGCCTCTCCAGGGTCACATGATCCAAATTGGGACACTTTGGCAACTGGCATGTACTTATGACAGTTGCAATGTTCTGGGAGGGTCATGTAATTTCCCCCCCCCCCCCGCCTTTTGCGAGCTTCCGACAAGCAAAATCCCTGGGGAAGCCAGATCCGCTTAACGACCGGGGGGGCTCCCTCCCTTTTCAGGTGGCTGGCTGGGGAATTCTGGGAGTGATAGTCCACGGCTCTTAAAAAGTTGGGAGACTTCTGTTTAAAAAGGAAGGAGGCATGGGGAGGTCACGGACAAGGAAACGGTTTAAAAAAAAAACACAACCCCAAAAATACTCACGTGTCCAAAGAGAGCTGTGCTTGCTCCAAGGTTACTGTAGTCAGCGGGATCTGGATAGATCAGCACCCCCACAGCGCCTTGCGTTTTGGCGTTGGCAACCTAGAGGGGGAGGTGGGGGTGGTTTTTTGTACTGGGGTGTGGAAAAGCAGCTGAGGGGCACAGAGAGTTGGCGAATAACGGGACACCTCTTTCCCCAGAGACCCCTGAAAACTCTACGCCGCTCCATTCAATCACGTTTCTACTCAGTTCTAAAACTGAAGCAGCTCTGCTCCGAAGATTTTCTATCCCTCCCCCCCAAATTATAATAATAATAATAATAATAATAATAATAATAATAATAATAATAATAATAATAATCTACAAAGTTAAACTAGAGATAGGAAAACTGATTCTTTCGGAGCTTGGCTGGTTGTTTTCTTGCAGACGTTTTATTACCCAGCTAGGTAACATTATCAGTGTTAGAAGGAAGGGGGGGGTTGCAGAGAGGAGGAGGAGGAAGACTGTGGGGTCTCTGGTGCTCTCTTCTTTCCTTGCAGACATTTCACGACCCAACTAGGTCACATCATCAGTACCAAGGAGGGAGAAGGGTTTAGCACAACCCAAGCTCCAGAGATCCCCGAGGACTAGAGGAGCGAATTGTTAAATTCTGCGATTTATTTTGCTAGCCGCTAGTATTTTATTGCATCACCTCTTTTTGTTCGTTCGGTTTTTTAAAATTTTGCTGAACGTTTATAAACATATAAATGGATGGGAGACCGGAAGAGCATCATCCGAAGCAGGCATTTTCCGAGGATTTTTTCTCATTTATAGCATCACTTTAGATGACCTGACTGGGCAACGGAGAATGCCAGCGGCTGGAACCGTCACTCAATTGCCTGCCACCTGGCTTCTCTTACTTTTACACTCTGTTCATGTTTTGGGGGGAATGTCACGTTTTTCCACTTCTCACAGAACACCAACCCTGCCGACTCGCCCGGGCCCGCAGAGATGCAGGGTTTTAATTCCGTTTTTTAATTCCGAATTTTCATTATGTTCTTGTTTTAACCTTTGTGTTACGTCGTTTTTATGTCTTTTCTTTGTATTTGATCGCCCAGAGTTCACCCTCTTGTGAGGGACATCGGGTAATTTCTAAATGGAATAAATAAAAATAATTTTACCTTCTCGGCAAAAGTAATACTGCCAGCTCGCACAACGACCACTGTGCCGTTCAGCAGGATGCCTTTGTCCAGAAGGACTTTGAAATCATCTTTACGGCCATAATTGGCGAAAACTGGTTTGCCCTACAACAAACAGAGGAGATTAGTCAGCCCACATAGCTCCCATCAAGCAGCCTTACAATAAACCTTGGGCAACATCTGAGGTGGACCTTAGTAGGTAGGCAATAGAATAGAATTTTTTATTGGCCAAGTGTGATTGGGCACACAAGGAATTTCTCTTTGGTGCAAATGCTCTCAGTGTACATAAAATAAAAGATACATTCATCAAGAAACATCAGGGACAACACTTAATGATAGTCACAGGGTACAATAAACAATCAAATCATACTAGGAAACAGTCAATATAAATCCTAACGATACAAGCGACAAAGTTACAGTCATACAGTCACAAGTGGGAGGTGATGAGTGATAAGGAGTGATGAGAAGATTACTAGTAATAGTAGTGCAGGCTTTGTAAATAGCTAGACAGTGTTGAGGGGATTATGAGATTTTTAGGGGGTGTTCCACCTCCAATTTCTCTGGATGAAGGAAGAACCTTTGCAGAAATTAACACAATAGAATTATTTTACTCTTTATGGGCCAAGTGTGATGGGACACCTGCAAGGAACTTGTCTCCAGTGCGTAGGCTCTCAGTGTGCATACAAGCAACAAGTGATTAATCACCATCATAACCATAAAATGCAATCACCATAAATCATAAGATACAATACTCAAGTGATAAGTCATAGGATACTCAATAAGCAAACAAGGTAAGTCGTAACAGGATACTAAATTAAAACAACATAAATCATAAAATACAACGTTATAGTCATAAGAAGCGAAGGAAATCGGTTAACAGGGAAGATGAGAAAGACAATACAACCCTATGTGGTCTGACAAAAAGATACTATAAAATAGTATTGTGACACACAAAATGCTATTTTATAGTATTTTTTTTTGGTCAAACCACATAGTAGGGCTGTATTACCTACTGTCCTTCTCATCTTCCCTATTAACCTACTGTATTTTTCGGAGTATAAGATGCTCTGGAGCGTAAGATGCACCTTAGTTTTTGGGGGAGGAAAATAAGGGGGGGTGGGAATCCTGCCTCTGCCTACCAGCATCCATCGGTATTCATCTGGCTAGTGTCCTGTCAGTGTGTGACAGCTGAGGGCTGTTTGGAAACTGAAACAGTATTTGCTGTGCGAGTAAGGAGACAGCAAGGAGCCTGGGCGTGGCTTAGCTCAACCCGTTCTGTACTAAAGCTGCCTGCTGCTGTGAAAGGGATACTGAAACTCCTCCCCTGCTTGTGTTGTGCTTGTGGTTTACCACCACTTTGGAAAAACCTGCTTTGGGGACTGTATACTTACTTCATGTGTTGTATACAAAGAGAAGTTACTGAATCCTGCTGAATCTGTTACTTGTGTGTGATCTATGGATGTGATTGCCGCCGCAAACTCTTGACAGGTCCTTGCAGCCAACAGCCAACAGCCCGGTCAGCTTCAGCACATTGTCGCAGCCTGATTGGCGGGAATACCCCCCGATCAGCTGTTCTAGGCTGCAGGGATTGCCACAGAGTCGCTGCCTCTGTTCCTCCCGTCTCGGCCTCGCGGGTGAGAGCTACGTTCGGTGTATAAGACGCACCCAAATTTTCACCCTCTTTTAGAGGGGGGAAAAGTGTGTCTTATATACTCCGAAAAATACGGTATTTGCTTCACTTCTTAGGACTAGAACATATTGTCTGTATTTTACGGTTTGTGTTGTTTTTCTAAATCTTCTTTGATGGTGTCCAGTTGGGAAGAATAAAGCCACCGAGTTCTAGGAGAGACTTACCGAAACCTGGCCGTTTTCACCGTAGGCTACGAAAACACTGGGACTCTCCAGAATTCTGTTTCCAGCGTTTTCAGTGTTTTCCAAAGAAACTACATTTAAAGACCTAAAAAATAGTATTATATAAGATATAAGAGCCTCAGTGGCACAGTGGTTAGAGTGCAGTACTACAAGCGACTTCTGCTGCAGCCGTCTGCCTGCAATTGGGCAGTTCGAATCCCACCAGGCTCAAGGTTGACTCAGCTAGCCTTCTTTCCTTCTTTCCTTCCTTCCTTCCTAGCTGGGTGAAATGAGGACCCAGATTGCTGGGGGCAAGAAGCTGGCTCTGTAAACCGCTCAGAGAGGGCTGGAAAGCACTATAAAGAGGTATATAAGTCTTATTGCTATTGTGGTCATTACTGCAGGTTTCCTTGCGGCATTTTAAAAAAAAAATCTATTTCAATTTCCAAGGCTGCCTATCTTAAAATACGTAATTCTGGGTGGCTGACAGAAATTAAAAAGCTACGTGAAAGAAATGACACCCCGCCCCCCCCGCAAAAGAGAAAAACCCCAAGAGCATAAGCAGCCAGCGATTACAGCAATTTGGTCGTAAACTGCAACGTCACATGACCGGATGGTTTATCGACAGCAATTCCAATTGCCATTCTTAAGCAAGGACCGCATGGGGGTCATTAAGCGAGCATACCTTGTGCCATCTTCCCCAAGGACTTTTGACTACGGGAAGCTGGCAGGGAAGTCAGCAACTTGTGATCATGGAACTGTGGCCCAGCTGCGATACTATCAGTAGCAGCTGGGCACCTGGACCAGCTCCCAATAATACCCCGGACACCCATGTGATTTCCTCCGGTGCCCAGAAGATAGGGGTACCCTTAAAGAGCAATGTAGAGGAATCATGGGCCTTGTTTGTTTATATCCCGTCCTTACTGTTTTTACAAACAACTCGGGAGGCGAACATATCCAATACAACTTCCTCCTCCTATTTTGTCCACAACAACCACCCTGTGAGGAGAGCCGGGTCGAGAGGGAAACTGAAAAGTCATTTGGCTGGTTTTCCCAGCTAAAGTGGAAGTAGAAATTCCTGTCTCCTGGTGATTGGCCCAGAGTCACCCAGCCAGCTTTTGTGGCTAAGGCAGGACTAGAACTCCCTGTCTCCTGGTGACTGGCCCAAAGTCACCCAGCCAGCTTTTGTGGCTAAGGCAGGACTAGAACTCCCTGTCTCCTGGTGACTGGCCCAAAGCCACCCAGCCAGCTTTTGTGGCTAAGGCAGGACTAGAACTTCCTGTCTCCTGGTGACTGGCCCAAAGCCACCCAGCCAGCTTTTGTGGCTAAGGCAGGACTAGAACTTCCTGTCTCCTGGTGATTGGCCCAAAGCCACCCAGCCAGCTTTTGTGGCTAAGGCAGGACTAGAACTCCGTCTCCTGGTGATTGGCCCAAAGCCACCCAATTGGCTTTTGTGCCTAAGGCAGGACTAGAACTCCCCGTCTCCTGGTGATTGGCCCAAAGCCACCCAATTGGCTTTTGTGCCTAAGGCAGGACTAGAACTCCCTGTCTCCTGGTGATTGGCCCAGTCACCCAGCCGGCTTTTGCGGCTAAGGCAGGACTAGAATTCACCGTCTCCTGGTGATTGGCCCAGAGTCACCCAGCTGGCTTTCCTGCCTAAGACGGGACTAGAACTCACAATTCTTTGCTTTCTACCCTGGTACCTTAGCCACTAGACCAAACCAGCTTTCTTTTCTAAGTGATCTTTTTCACGAGACTGGACCAATCAGGAGCCCAAATGGCAACCTTCCCAAGTGCGAGTGGAGCCAGTTGAAGAGGGGACACCTCCACCCACCCACCCGCCACTCCCTGTGGAGATTTTGAGCCAAACTTCCTACCTGGTTTGGAGACGGACATAATGCTCATCGTCCCAGACTTTATCCAAGTTGTAAGACACAAACTGCTTGTGGATGTCATAGGCCAGAACCTCGTCCCGTACACTGCCGGCTTCGTGGCTTTTGGAGGACACATTCCTGTCAGAGAAGAAGCAAAGGCATCGAAAGTCAGAAGTTCTATCAGACCATCGTCTTCACACAAACGGTTAAATCTACTTTCTAGAGTGACGGTGCCGCGATTCCAATGCAGCACTGCAGGCGACTTCTACTAACGGCCGGCTGCCAGCAGTTGGATCCTGACCAGCTCCAGGTTGACTCAGCCTTCCATCCTTCCAAGGTGGGTAAAATGAGGACTCAGATTATTGGCGGGATGGCTCTGTAAACTGCTCAGAGAGGGCTGGAAAGCACCGTGAAGCGGTATATAAGTCTAAGTGCTATGGCTCTTGCTATTGCTAAAGACTTAATAAGATCCCCCCCTTGGGGGTTATTGCATCCATTCTTGGTCTCCACGATATTAAAAAAATAAATAAATACGGAGATTCTAGAAATAGTGCACAGAAGAGCAACGAAGAAGATTAGGGGACTGGAAGCTAAAATATATGAAGAACAGTTGCAGGAATTCGGTTTGTCTAGTTTAATGAAAAGGACGATTACGGATGACATGACAGCAGTCTTCCAGTATTTGAGGGGCTGCCTGAAAGAAGAGGGGGGTGTGTGTGTGTCAACCTATTCTCCAAAGCACCAGAAGGCAGGACAAGAAGCAACAGATGGAAACTAATCAAGGAGAGAAGCAACCTGGAACTAAGGAGGAATTTCCTGAGAGTGAGAACAATTAATCACTGAACTTCAGAAGTTGTAGGTGCCCCATCACTGGGTGTTTTAAAGAAGAGATTGGACAAACACTTGTCAGAAAAGGTATAAGGTGGGACTAGAAGACCTTCGAGGTCCCTTCCAACCGTGTTACCCTGCACCCAACGTAGCCAGACCCACAGCTGTCCACATGCTAACACTTCCTTCTATATCAGAAAGGACTATCAGGAAATCCTTACCGGATTGTCTCTTCGAACTTGGCCTTGCCTAGCCGATCGGCCAGTAATTTCTTCAGGTCTCCCCAATAGAGCACTGGATCGGACGCGGGATTGTTGCCTTCAGAGTATTCAGATGGAGTGAAGACTTTCGATGCTGCTGCGCCATTGCTACACTCTGGCACTGGTGGCATCCGGGCACGGAAACTTATGTAGCCAAACAAAAATCCTGCAAAAGGGGAGACATCAGGGTTGAACGGGTCAAGGCGTAACATCGGAAAGGACAGCACAATTCGCACACAGCCGCGTCGTTGGAAAGATCCCAAGGCAATTGGGACTTGCTTAATGTTTGTCTCGGAATCCCTTTCGCTTCTCATCCAAGGAGCTTCTTCTGAAGTTGGAAGTGAAGAAGCTTCTTGGATGAGAAGGGAAACCTTTTCCAGGGGAGGGAAAAACCAAGGAAGTCCAGTTGCCTTTTGTGGGGGGAAGCACTTTTACGACATCCATGACCTGGATGACTGAGAATCTCCACAGGCGTTGTTGAAAAGATGTATGTTTTTGTCTTAATAGAAAATACAAATGAAAATAAAGGCAATGGAAAATAAGGGGAAAAGGGGATAGCATGAGGAAAAAAAGAAATAAAAAGCAGCGATTTCCAACTTCTTTCAATGCAGTTCACTTACTTTCTTCTTTAAAAACAGCAAATGTAAATGCCATTTATGTAACAATAACCTACCTAAGAACAAACACAACGCTATTGAGAAAACTCCATGATTATTTTAAAAAGTTGGCATGGCAGTACAGGTAGCCCTCGATGGTATGCCACAACTGACCCCCAACCTTCCTGTTGCTAAGTGAGACCGTGCCTTTAAGCGAGTATGGCCCAATTTTGCAAAGTTTCTGGCCACGGGTAAGTGAATCACCGCAGTTGTTAACACGGCTGTTGGTTAAGTGAACCTGGCTTCCACCCACTGGCTTCGCTCGCCAGAAGGTTGCGAGAGGCGACCACGCGACCCTCTCCATTAACGCTTCTCAGCAGCCAATGGCGGCTCCGCTCAACTTACCTATTAGAAACAGGAGGGCCACCCCGCCACACACGCAGCACAGGTGCCGATGCCTTCTGGATTTGGCTTTCCTGGGGGGCAGATGGTCGATCATGCCGTTCTCCCCTGCCTCCTCTTCCTCGGCCGAGAGTTTCATTTCCACACGGCTGCTGTCCCCGTCCGGCTGTCGGGCCAAACTGAAGCGAGTATAGGAGAGGGGCTCCGCTCCGAACTAGAGATAGGAGATTGGATCGCACAAGAGTGGGTGGGGGGGAAAAAAAAAGAAAAAGAAAGTTGCCCTTGCTTGTACAAAAATGACACAATCTCACTTCCTGCTATGCAGCATGCGGCTCACAAGCATTACGGGGCTTGGAGCCGGAAGGAACAGCTGACAAAATGGATGGACGGACCTTTATAGGCTTCTGAGGTTTTGTGTTTGAGATGCTCCAGGGGGCCGTCCAATGTAGTGAGCCTTGCGTTTTTTGCTACTCTGATGGTGGTGGGCGAATCTTGTATGTCCTAAAGGTCATGTCCTGTTCTTGGGGGAAATGTACGTTCAGAAAGAGAGCACATCTTTTCTCCTTCTGTCCTGGCCACTTTTTACAGAGGCACCACGGAGAACGTTTTAACAACCTGCATCCCTGTTTGGTTTGGTGGCAGCAGCGCCTCAGATAATAGAAAGTCCCTACAGAGAGTGGTGAGGACAGCCGAGAAGATTACAGGAAATTCGCTTCCCGTTATTCAGGATTCTGCTTACAAACGCTATGTGCTTAGAGCTCAAAGCATTGTTAGAGACCCCAGACCCACCCACTTCATGATCTCATTCCGTTGCTCCCCTCTGGGAGGAGGTTTCGAAGTATTTCTAGCAGGACTACAAGATTCTGGACCAGCTTTGCTGCCTATGACATCTGTCTGGCAAACTCGCAAGATTCGTTTCTCTCCCATGTACATGTTGTTTCTCTGTGTCACATAGGGCAGTACATGCATACTTTTGTATTTACTCCTGTATTTATTTTGTCATGTTTTACGTAGCGTACATTGGAGGTGGTGACCCTCTGAGAGCTGGATGCAACGAAATTTCATGTTAATGTGCGCTGAGTAGTGTCCATTCAAAATGGTAATAAAGTTATCCTAAAGTCTCTTATTTTTATTTTAATCCAGCTGAGCAGGAAGGCCTGTGGGTTGACCCAGGTACAGGCGGGTCCTCAACTTACGCCAGAACAGAATCCAACATTTACACTGGTAAGCAAGAGTGGAGTGGGGCCCCATTTTACAACCAGAGTTGTTATGTGAATCACTGCAGTTGCTAAGTGAATCATGCGGTTATTAAGAAAATCTGGCTTCCCCCATTGACTGTGCTGGTCAGCTGAGGTGGTTTACAAATAAGTGACCCCAAGACACTGCCCTGGTCATAAATACAGATAGTCCTTGACTTACAACAGTTTACTTAGCAACCGTTCAGTTACAATGGCATTGAAAAAAGTGACTTATAACCATTTTTCACTTATGTCCAGTGCGTGCACGTTGTCAGAGATTTGACACACTGGTATATATTCACTCCCTAGAGAAATGCACCCGGCTCCCACTTTCAGCATTTAAGATACTGCTAAATAATCATCTCTTCCCCCTCAATATTCTTATCTTAAATTTTATATTAAATTGTGTAACTTGTTTGTATGTCATTAGGCAGTTTTTGTCTTGTTTAGTTTCTTGGCGATTAACTCAAAGTCACCCAGCTGGCTTTTGCAGGACTAGAACTCACCGTCTCCTGGTGATTGGCCCAAAGTCACCCACCCAGCTTTCATGGCTAAGGTGGGACTAGAACTCCCCGTCTCATGGTAACTGGCCCAAAGTCACCCAGCCAGCTTTCATGGCTAAGGTGGGACTAGAACTCCCCGTCTCCTGGTGATTGGCCCAAAGTCACCCAGCCAGCTTTCATGGCTAAGGTGGGACTAGAACTCCCCGTCTCCTGGTGATTGGCCCAAAGTCACCCAGCCAGCTTTCATGGCTAAGGTGGGACTAGAACTCCTCGTCTCCTGGTGATTGGCCCAAAGTCACCCACCCAGCTTTCATGGCTAAGGTGGGACTAGAACTCACCATCTCCCGGTGATTGGCCCAAAGTCACCCAGTTGGCTTTCATGGCTAAGGTGGGACTAGAACTCCCCGTCTCATGGTGATTGGCCCAAAGTCACCCAGCCAGCTTTCATGGCTAAGGTGGGACTAGAACTCCCGTCTCATGGTGACTGGCCCAAAGTCACCCAGCCAGCTTTCATGGCTAAGGTGGGACTAGAACTCCCCGTCTCCTGGTGATTGAACCAAAGTCACCCAGCCAGCTTTCATGGCTAAGGTGGGACTAGAACTCCCCATCTCCTGGTGATTGGCCCAAAGTCACCCAGCCAGCTTTCATGGCTAAGGTGGGACTAGAACTCCCCGTCTCCTGGTGATTGAACCAAAGTCACCCAGCCAGCTTTCATGGCTAAGGTGGGACTAGAACTCCCCATCTCCTGGTGATTGGCCCAAAGTCACCCAGCCAGCTTTCATGCCTAAGGCGGGATTAGAACTCCATGTTTCCTCGTTTTTAGCTTGGCATCTTCACCACTAGAACAAACCGGCTCTCTTTTATTTTATCTCTCTTATTGTGTTAGAGGAGTTCAGAGGAGCTGAAACAGTTCTCTCTGCACACATTTCAACAGCCTTGAAATGAAGCCAGCGTTCAATTAGAGATTGCCTCATTCTTCTCCTTGCTGCCTGGAGCACTTCTCAGGGGCTAGTTAATTACCTTGTGATCTGACATACTCTCGGCTAGCTTCCTGTAGGAGTAAAAAATCAGGCACACCAGGTTTGCTGGTTAGCCAATAAACATTCAGCAATTTTAAGCAGGCCTCCCTTAAACAGCATGCCAACTGGCAAAAGTGAAGTAGGGCCACCTGCAATGGAAGGAGCTTCTTGATTGCAAGCTGTCCTTGAGTTACAGCAGCAATTGGGTGTGGAATTTCCCTAGCTAATGTAGGCAAAATGTGTGACATCGTATGTTGTAGTATCATTGCTGTTAGGCGAGGAATCTTGGATCATTAAGGGAGCACCTCCTTGTAACTCCCAGCCAGCTTCCAACAACCAAGTCAGCGAGGAAGCTAACAGAAAGTTGCAAGTCCCAGGTGGTAGGCAAGTGGCTATTGACTTAGAATAATTTTATTGTCACTTTGAATGGGCACTAATCGGCACACATTAAAATTTCATCGCATTCCGCTCTCAAAGGGTCCACCACCTCCAATATACACTACATAAACATGACAAAATACAACATTGTGCATATACCCACATATATTATAGGACATGGAGAAACAACACAGTCCAGTTCAGATGTACACATGTACATGGCGAGAGAAACGAATCTTGCGAGTTTGCCAGACGGACGGCTTAGGGGAACAAAGCAGTTCCAGGATCTGGAAGTCCTGCTAGAAATAACTTCGAAACCTCCTCCCAGTGGGGAGCAACGGAGACAGACTGTGAAGGGTGTGTGTGTGTGGGGGGGGTCTCTAACAAGGCTTTTGAGCTCTAAGCACGTAACGCTTATAAGCAGCATCCTGAATGACGGGAAGCGAGCTTCCTATAATCTTCTCCACTCTTCTCACCGTTCTCTGTAGGGACTTTCTATTATCTGAGGCACTGGGTGGGAGAGGGCTCAAGGGGTGCACAGAGGGGTGAGGAGGGGCAGCATGAGTACAGCTGGGTGTGGAGAGAGCTCATGCCAGATGAGTGAGGGTGCATGGGTGGCTAGGCAGGGATGGTATGGGCACAGCAATGTTTGGAGAGGGGGTGCAAGTGGCTGTGAATGCAGAGGCTAGAGAAGGGGGCATGGGGTGGGCTTCCCCAAGAGGCTTGCTACCTTCCCCCACTGGCTTTGCTTGGGGGTTGTCAAGGAAGGTTGCAAATCACACATGGTGATGTATGCATCAAACCTAAGTGCCAGCTGGTTGCCAAGATCCCAGACTGTGATCACATGATCACAGAAGCGCTGAGACAGTCAGGACTTCGAGGACCAGTCATAACGGTTGCTGAACAAGGGGCAGCGAACCAAGGACTGACTGTCAACAGCAGTGGGTTGAAAACAGACGCCGGATGGGGTGGGGGAAAGTGCGTAATGACAATCTTATTCTGTCATATTCATTCTTATATACATAAGCATCCTTACCATGTTAAATATTGCTTTCCTGGCGTGATCCATAATTCCAGATTTCTTCAGCTACTTAACTGGAACCTAGAAGCCAGAAAACATTAGTAACTTAGCAATTGGCATGAAAATTAATTTACAAAGGAACAGCTACCAGGCCTCTAGAAAGTATTGATTGGTTTAATAATGAAATTTTATTTGATCATGGTGAACCACCCGGCATTGTACATGTTTATTGTACATCTTGTACATTAGATTACACGAAGGCTAAAACATAGAAAGAACGTTTGCAGGAATTGGGTATGTCTCATGAAAAGAAGGACTAGGGGTGACACGACAGCAGTCTTCCAATATCTCAGGGGCTGCCCCAAAGAAGAGGCAGTCAAGCTATTCTCCAAAGCCCTGAAGGCAGTGACAAGAAGCCATGGATGGAAACTAATCAAGGAGAGAAGCAACCTGGAACGAAGGGAGAAATTTCCTTGGCAGTCAGAACCGTTAATCGGAGGAAGGACTTGAGTCTAGAAATTGTGGGTGCTGCAACACTGGAGGCTTTTAAGAAGGGACCGGACTGGACAACCGTTTGTCTGAAATGGTGCAGGGACTCTTCCTTGAGCAGGGGGGCTTGGACTTAAAAGACCCCCAAGGTCCCTTCCAACAGTATTACTTTGTTAAACGATATTAGAACCCGGCATTTATTTCCCGGAGATTTGGCAGCCACGCCCTTCTGCTCCTGCAGATACTGTAATTATCAATCAATAATGAGGTTTCCAGGCATTAGGTCATGTCCAGTGTAGTACTAAAGGCTTGCTGACATTATGCTAACAATAACCTGGCAACTGCCAGAAAGCAGAACGCTGCTTCCACAGCCAGGAACCACCCTCTCGACTTGAGATATAGAATATAGGACCCAAAACCCAGGGAATTAATCCAAACTTTAAGGATGCAAACAAGTTCATGACAGCAATGCAAACATGGCCAGCCCAGGCATGAGGCTTCAACTCCCTCCTGTAGCCAGGGTAACCTTCAGCAAAATCTACATTAAGCAATGAGTTTTTTTTCTGTTCGCATTCCCCATTGTAAACCCGTATGCAAACTTGGAAAGCTGTGGAGCTGATGTTTAAACAGACTCACAAACTGTACCCACAAACTGTGCTAAACGGGAAATATAACATAATCAACATAAATGTAGATTTGGGACAAATTCTGGGGATTAAAAGATCTTGATAAAAGCAGGATTAGCACTAGAAACAGCAGTGGAGAACAAACACACATGCACATCCGTTTCTCATCTCAGTTTTTTGCCAACAAGAGCTATCAAGATACTCAGAAGAGAACAAATTGCTTTTAAATTGCAATTATATAATCTCACGGTGTGCCTTAAACACCGGTGATTAAGTTCCTTTGCTTCCCCTTTCCTTAACTCTTATTAGACAGTGATTTGCAGGTAGTCCTTGACTTGTGACCACAATTGAGCCCAGGAATCCTGTTGCTAAGCAAGGCAGTTTTAAGTGAGTTCTGCTCCATTTTATGGCTTTTTCTTGCCAAGAGCTGTTAGTTGAGAATTGCAACACTGCAATTGCTCAAGTTAGTGATGGGTTAGTGCAGTGAATCCTGGCTTCCCCCACTCCACAGAAGGTCGCAAAAGGGGATTGCGTCATCCCGGGACACTGGCAATCGTCGTAAATTGGAGCCAGTTGCCAAGTGTCTTACTACAGGTAGTCCTCAACAGTTCATTTAGTGACCAGTTATACCTGAAAAAAGGGACTTATGACCATTTTCCACACTTATGACCGCTGCACCATGGTCACGTGAACAAAATTTGGATGCTTGGTAACCAACTCGTAGTTATGACGGTCGCAGCGTCCCAAGGTCACAGGATCCCCTTTTGTGACCTTCTGACCAGCAGAGTCAATGGGGGAAGCTGGATTCAGTGAACAAACCAACATAGCTGCGGGGATTCACTTAACAACAGTGGCAAGAAGTGTCATAAAGGGGGGCAAAATTCACTTAACCGGGGTCGCATTTGGAAACAGAAATGTGGGCTTCAGATGAAGTCGCAAGTTGAGGGCTACCACCAGTCTTATTGGAACTTCTCTATGCGGTCGTAACTCGAGGACTCCCTGTATTATTCCCAGCTGCTCTGCCTAACATTTTAAACAAGGGTTTGACTTCCAGCCAGTTCTGCCTAAGGTACATTAAGTGCTGCCTTTTATAGCAGCTCATGAGGTCGATTGTACCAAATTGTCCTGACTTAAAATTCCTAATGCTCCTATTTCAGAACCCTGTTTTTTGTTTTTTATTTTTAATCCAAACTTGTACACTTTCTTGGCTTTTGGGACCTGAAAAGGCAACCCCTGAAAAGGAAGCTACAACTACATATATTCGCTGACTTACAAGTTCATTTAGTGACTGTTCAAAATTACAGTGGCACTGAAAAAAGGGACCTAGGACCATTTCCCACACTTATGACCCTTTGTAGCATCCGTGTGGTCACCTGATTAACATTGGGACGCTTGGTAACTGACTCGTATTTATGACAGTTGCAAATGTCCCCGGGGGTCATGTGGCTCCCTTCTGACAAGCAGTGGGGAAGCTGGATTCACTTAACCCATTACTAACTTAACGTTTGTAGTGTATCCCTTAACGGTGGCAGGAAAGATCATACAATGGGGACAAATTGACTTAATTATTTTACTTAGCAACCAGTTTGGGGCTCGCTTCCATGTTTTGCTCTTTCCAAAAAAAAAAAAAAAACACCTCCAAAAAGGTATTTAAACATTTGCCTATTTAGAATCAATGTAATGAGAGCATTTTTACAGCTAATTGGGAAGCCGCTCTCAAGTTGCAGGCAATGATAAGAAATCTTAATTCTTGGCAAGCTCAGTGCCTGCACATGTTCTGGCTAGAACAGATTAACCGTTTCAAGGAAAACTGGATGTTTTCTGGCTAATTTGGACTGCTAGGCGTGAGATATGAAGCAAATCAGACCCCACCTTTTCAGGAGAACATATGAAGAAATAGGCCACTGCAAATTTGAGGCAACGTAATACTTCACAGATTAAAAACTGAATAAATACAAATGAAACATGCAGTCTCTTTTGTAACAACCCTTTCCGATTTACCTTTACTTTCTAGAAGATATTAAAAAGCTTCGTACTTTTTCTATGGTCTTGCCTAATTATCTGAACAAGTAATGAATGTAAACTACTGCTGAGGAAGCAGCAAACCACATCTTTCTATTTCCCTTCAAGATTAGCTAAAATAAGGAACTCTAACTTGCACTTATGTACAAATAGAACAAAAGTGTCCATGGTTTGCTGAGAAATTATCTTTGATAATGTATTATACTGTATTAACTGCCCAAGTTGTTCTTTGTTGCAAGGTAAGTTTTTTAAAAATGCAAACAGTAAGTATTTGACTGGATTTGTGGCATACTTATAAAACTATTAAAATAAGAAGCACAACATTCTGTAGATAAAACTTTACTATTGTATTAGAGCCAGGAAAGCATACTTGATAGTACGTTTAAACATATTTGTAGTGTTGGAAGGGGTGGGTTAATTTCCAATAGTAGAGTGTGAGTGTGTGCATACATATATAGCATTTATGGTTCTAAAGCAACTTACTTCCTCCATAGATTTTAATTTTACCAGTTGGTAATATTTAAAGATAAATTTCCTAAAGGGGAGACTTAAATTAAGTCTCATGTACAAATCTATTTGTTACATTAGAGTCAGCCCCCATGTCTGCAACTCCACAAAATTTAGGTTGACACTAAATTCTGTTTTCCATTCAAGTGTTATCAGGTGTACTATAAATGATGCATATAAGGAAAAATTACTTCTCCCATCTATAGAATTAGCCTTAGCAATGATTAAGAAAGGAAAATTAAGGTTATGGTGGACAATTCAAGTACTGACTCAGGAGGCAGTAGTAGGAAAAGGCAAGCAACATGACGGAAAGAATGAGGAAAAGAATAAAACTAAAATCGCTATTTACAGTTTACTATATTTATAAGCATAATTATTAGGATATAAACCCTCTCAAGCAAGTCCCTTATGAAGGAGAGAACATGGAAGGAGTGGGGGGTATCATTCATAGCTTTAAACATTAAATTTTGTTTTCTTCTACAAGTAAATACACATAGGCATAGCAAGAGACAGTTCCTAAAATATTATAAACCAAGAACAAATCTAATCATTCTGATTAGAAGCAAACTAATCTTTAAAAACATTCTAACAAAGAATACTAAAGATGTAGTTTCTTTAGGTTAGCTTTATCGCTTTAGTTTTAAAATTTAGTTTTTTATAATGCAATCTAAACTGATATAATTTAGTTCATGTTATAATAAACTTGATAATTATGCTGTTTTTTTATATACTTCAACTGAATGGGGTTTAGATTTTTATCCCCTTTAATTTTTATAAATAACTCAAGGCTGAAAACTTCTCCAACATGCCTTTTCCCCACACAACAACCCAGCAAGGTAGGTTGGGTTGAGACAGAAGAACTGGCCCAAAGTCACTTGGCCAGCTTTCACGCCTAAGGCAGGATTAGAATTCACTTAACCTAGTTTCCTGGTTGGGGGGGGCAATGAAAGTGGCTCTCAAACTCATTTCAAGTTGCTATATCGTGGCTTAGAAAGCCCAACCAGGTTAATTTGCTCAGTAAAACCATCAGTCACCGCTGCACTTCATTTGCAGCAACCACCAAAGCCTAGTACTCATTGAGAGCTTCCCCTTTTAAGACCTTAAAAGCAATCCCAATATTTAACTCCTCCTGTCCAAGAGTCGAATTTCTGCAACATCAGAGGACAAAGAGGTCACTCGCAAGCTAGCTACCAGCCATTATGGCAGGAGAGGAAAATGTAACTTTAAAAAGCGCCTCAAGCCAGCGGAGGAAAATGTGGCTCAAGAAGAAAGTAAAATCCCCTCCACTGTCACAGACACAAAAAAAGGCAGGTTCCCACCACGTGCCTGAATCCAATACTTGCTTTAATCAAACCAACATAGATTTTTAAAAAGATACTTTCCTAGGAGGTGGGGGGGGGTGGAAATTAGGTGCAAAATGCATCATTTTGGACACCTCCATACCATTATACAAAGGCAACTTTTAAGAACTGGGGACTCCAACTCCCAGAATTCCTGAGCCAGCACAGCTTTTAAGAGAAGGGTCTTCAAACTGGGCAAGTTTAAGACTTGTGGACTTCAACTCCCAGAATTCCTGGGAGGAGGAATTCTGGGAGTTGAAGTCTTAAAGCTGTCAAGTTTGAAGACCCGTTTTAAGACCTCGGGACTCCAACTCCCAGAATTCCTGAGCCAGCACAGCTTTTTTTTAAGACTTGGGGACTCCAACTCCCAGAATTCCCCAACCAGCACAGCTTTTTTTTAAGACTTGGGGACTCCAACTCCCAGAATTATGGGAGTTGGAGTCTCCAGGTCTTAAAAGTTGCCAAGGTTGGACCTTTTTTGCCTTATGCTACTGCAAGCCGCCCAGAGACACTTTCGCATAGCATATAAATATAAATTAGGCGCTTATAATACATTTTTAGGTGCTTATTCCATGGGGGGTCTCGCCCTGCAAGGAGAGAAACGGTAACCGGGACCCCCGGGTCGTCATCCTCCTTCCTCCAAAGTGAGCATGCGGCTGGGCTGAACCAGCTCCGAAGCACGTGGAGGCCATCCAAACGCTCCACGCCGCGCGAGCCTTCCTACCCACCCACGTCCACGCGAAGCCCGTCCCCTTTCTGACCAGTCCTGGGGCAGGGGCTGCTTGGAGAGACGCCCTCTCTCCGCTTCCCGGCGTCCAAAATGGCTTCGCCAAAAGCACATGGTGAAGGCCGCAGCAGCTGGGGCTTTGCAGCGTCTGTCCTTCCTCCACTCTCTCTCCCCCGGGCAAAGCTTCCCACCCGTCCAGGCGGGTCCCGCAGTCAAAAGGGGACCATGCAATGCAAAGGCGTGCATGATCGCATTCCTACGTACATGCATGCATGCAAACCCACCCACACACACCCTTCAATTCTGCTCCCGCGCGCGGTGTTTCACCTTCCCCGGCCGGTTCTTCCCCGCGAAGGGCAGCTCCTTCAGCGGGGTCCGTGACACCCGCAGGCCCCGCCCTTCCCCGCAGGCCCCGCCCTTGCGTAACCTCACCAGCAAGCGAGAGGCGCAACTTCCACTCCTTTCTGTCTCCCTCCACTGCACGCGGTCCGCCCCGCGGCGTGCATCTATATAAGCGGAGGCGCCAGCCAATCGGAACACCGCCTTTCGCCGCACGCGCCAACCGCCCGTCGCTGATTGGCGGCAGCCTCCGCGCCCCCTTGCCCCAATCCCTTTCTTCGCCCAATCTCCCCTCCCTCCCGGCAGGTTACATGAGGCGGGGCAGGACTGCTAGGATTGGCAGCCGGCCCGACCTATCCGTCACCCTTGCCTCGGGCAATGGGAATAATAGTACGAGCACTTTAGCGACCCTTGGGAAGGATTAAATGTATTCCTCGTGTTCAGCAATATAACGTCAGAATAAGAAATGGTCACACGTGGGTCACGGGGCTCCAGCCTGTCAGAGGTGGGAAGGAACCAAATGAGGCGGGAAACGCGGAATAAAAATCACCTCAGGCCCAAGAGGCGCCTTCACGAAAAAGGACACCTTCGTCTTGATTGGCATTGCCGTCGGCCAATAAGGAGGCGGAAGAGGGCGGGAGAAGGCCTTTGACGGTTGGAAAGGGGGCGGAGCAAAGCAAAAAGGCGGGAAATAAGCCCAGGCGGGATGGAGGTCCTTCAATATGTCGATATACCAATTTCTTACTCTAGAAAAAGATTTTTAATAGAAGCAAAAATGAAATGCCTCGCCAACTTCAAACACTAAACGTGCATCACAAAGTAACTCGTTAATTGCAAGCTGGGAGAGAAACACAAACATAGGAATGAGCTGCAATTAATTAAAGACCCAATGATTAAACATTCCTGATTTCAAAAGACCCATTGTGTCTCTAATGGCTGCCTTCTATTTAATCCCAACTGGATTAGGAATTGGAAAATTCTCAGGCAGTTGGAGCCAATGGAAAGTCCAACAGTTTATGCAATTTTAAGATGAGTTGACTTCCATTCCCAGAATTCCCCATTCAGCTGGGCTGGAAGTTGAAGTCAATGCATTTTAGGATAGCCAAACTTGCAAAACACTTTTAAATAACATTTGTGTTTGCAACAAAAGGAAACAGTTATAAACTACTTCAGTTTTCTTTTGCAAGAATTTCCACAGAAGATGGTCACAAGTTGTTCTTAACTGAATTATTTTCAAATCACCATCTCGTATGTTTTCCCCATGTTTTATCCAACCGCAGGAAGTAAAAGTGCAATATGATTTCAAAACAAAATAAAGCAATGCTTCTATGCCTATTGAATGTTACTTTCTGGTTTTAAAACATGGTTTGATTCACTTAACAACTGTTTTACCTAGCCAGCATGCTTTAGGAGGGGTGGACTTCAACTCCCAGAATCCCCCAGCCAGCCTGCTTTAAGATGGAAGGACTTCATCTCCCAGAATCCCCCAGCCAGCCTGCTTTAAGAGGGGTGGACTTCAACTCCCAGAATCCCCCAGCCAGCCTGCTTTAAGATGGAAGGACTTCATCTTCCAGAATCCTCCAGCCAGCCTGCTTTAAGAGGGGTGGACTTCAACTCCCAGAATCCCCCAGCCAGCATGCTTTAAGCAGGGTGGACTTCAACTCCCAGAATCCCCCAGCCAGCCTCTTTGAAGAGGGCTAGATTTCAACTCCCAGAATTTCCCAGCCAGCCTGCTTTAAGATGGAAGGACTTCATCTCCCAGAATCCCCCAGCCAGCCTGCTTTAAGAGGGGCGGACTTCAACTCCCAGAATCCTCCAAACAGCCTGCTTTAAGAGGGGTGGACTTCAACTCCCAGAATCGCCCAGCCATCATGCTTTAAGAAGGGTGGACTTCAACTCCCAGAATCCCCCAGCCAGCCTCTTTGAAGAGGGCTAGATTTCAACTCCCAGAATCCCCCAGCCAGCCTGCTTTAAGATGGCTGGACTCCACAAAATCTTAACACCGCTGAAGTTGGACGCCCCTGTTCTAAACCCCCCAAACCCCTGAAGGCCCAGTTATCAGGGGACCAGAACATCATTCCCATCATTCCGGCAGAAATTTCACAGGGTCAAGGAGAAGCAATTTAGGGAGGGAGCGGGAAAAACATCCCCCAGACATCCAAACAAGCTGTTTGCAAGGCAGACGTGAAGGTCTAGCAATTTGGGCGCCCCAAGGTTACACACCAGGGCCTACTTTTCCAATCTTTGTTTGTACGAAGCAATCAAATATTTGGGCTCAGCCCTCCCACTGAAAATTTACTCAGAAACACGGAGGGTCACGAAAACAGCTCTGGCGCCTTCTGTTTACCAGAAAATAGGCATCTACGTGCTGACCGGAGAAGTGTGCAATATTGGGATTAAAAACGGACAAAGGTATCTCGGAGTATTGCACACCTCTGTTTGGGTTCAGGCAGCACGTAGAACCAGGTCAATCATAAACTTAATTCCTGCCTTTATATCACAGGCTCGGTTGGCTTTTGGCTAGAGGATTATTACTATTATTATTATTATTTCCCGGTTCAGCTACGTAGTGCAAATAAACTCAGACTGAATGATATGTTTCTGATGAGGAACCCCCAAAATTAATTCCTTAGGATAAACAGGTGGTGGGAACGCAGCGTGAAACAGGTTGGCTTTCGTCAGCACGTGTGTAGTTATGGAAAGTACTTGATTTAGAACAGTTCATTTAGTGACCGTTGGAAGTTACAACGGCACTGAAAACAGTACATACAGATCAACAGAGTTGGAAGGGACCTTGGAGGTCTTCTAGTCCAACCCCCTGCTCAAGCAGGAGACCTTATATACCATTCCAGACATATGAGTGCTTGGAGGGCTTAATATGTACCCTGCATCCTTGCCTTCTGGATTTTTGGGCTAGAACTCACATCGGTCCATTGCAGAGAGCACGGAAGCACAGCACACCGGAACGACGGGTCTAGGAAATGGTTAGGACCCCTGACAACTTGATTCCAATCTTCCAGCAGAAACTCCAGACTGGAAACTCTGAGAAAACTGGACTTCAACTCCCAGAATTCCCCAGCCGGCATGGTTTAAGAGCGGTGGACTTCCAGAATCCCCCAGCCATCCTGCTTTAAGATGGAAGGACTTCCAACTCCCAGAATCCCCTAGCCAGCTTGCTTTAAGATGGAAGGACTTCAACTCTGGGGAATTCTGGGAGTTGCAGTCCACCCATCTTAAAGTTGCCAAGCTTGAGACACACACAACAAAGCTTCCTCAGCAGGACCAGGCCTTTAAATCTCTCACAGGTGCCTTTATCCAGCAAGCAGGAACTGAAAGCTGCTAACAATTAAAACCCAATTTAAGAGAAGTGAAAGAGGAAGGACAGACTGCAACAATGGTGTGGAAAAAAAAAACAGCCCTATCTGGCAAGGGTAGTCATATGCAGATGAAAAAAAGGGAACTTTTAAGGCCAAAAAAAAATATATGGGAATAATTTCCCACTTTTAATCACTAAGAAAATTGCTGGGGCTTTTTCTGATGGTGCAGAAGTGATCAGCTGAGGGACCACCTAGTATTTTTGCACATTAAAAAAAATGAAAACAAACCAGGTGTTTTTCTGCTCACTGCAAAGCCACTGTAAATAATAGTTAAAGTATTAATCGGAGCCCAGGAAAATCCCTGTTTAATTGCTCTACTGCAATTAAACAGGAGCTTCCTTATTTTTATATCTTTTCTTTTCTCACTTTCACCCCACCACCTTAATTTTTTTAAATAAACTTTTTAGTAGAACAGCCATCAGGAGGGAGGTAGTCCTCGACTTATGACTACAAACTGAGCCCAGAAGGTAGGGTGTGTGTATTTACGACGGTTGCTATGCCCCTCTTTTACAACCTTCTGACAAGTTGACTCCGGATTCCCCCCCATTGACTTTAATGATCAGAAGTTTGCACCCAAACAGATCAGCGAAATGCTAGAGATGTAACCATAAGCAAGGAACTCACTTTCACACGTGGTGGACCTGTCCCAAAGCTAGGAAATACTTGCGAAAAGTAAAGAATTGGTTAGAAGAAATTACTAAACAAAAAATTGAGATGAAACCAGAACTAGTTTTATTGGGCATACTAAAACAAAATATATGCAAAAAAAAAATGCAATATATTATGATAGATATAATAAGAGCAGCCAAAATTGCCTTCGCTCAAAACTGGAAACAAGATGACACTCCCTTAGACGTAATGGTAATATACGGAAAGTTCTTGAGTGTGCAGAGATGAATAGGTTAACTAAGGAGTTAAAAGATAGAGAAGAAACGGAATACTGTAAGATCTGGAATGTATGGTACCAGTGGTTAGAGAACAGACATAAAGTTGTTACATGAACAGCTAACAGATCATAGATAATCAGAGTTGGAAGGGACTTTGTAGGTCATCTAGTCCACCCCCCTGCCCAAGCGGGAGACCCTACACCATTTCTGACAAATGGCAGTCCAATCTCTTCTTGAAAGTCTCAAGTGATAGAACTCCCCAACTTCAGAGGGGAACTTCTATTCCATGGGTTGATTGTTCTCACTGACAGAAAATTTCTCCTTGTTTCCAGGTTAAATCTCTCCTTGATCAGTTTCCATCCATTATTCCTTGTCTGGCCTTCGGGGTCTTTAGAAAATAGCTTGACCCCCTTCCTCCTCCTCTCTGGGGCAGCCTCTCAAATATTGAAAGACTGTTCTCCTGTCTCCCCTGGTCCTTCTCTTCCCTAGACTAGCCAGGCCCAGTTCCTGCAACTGTCCATTGTATGTTTTAGCCTCCAGTCCCCTCATCCTCCTGGTTGCTCTTCTCCATACTTTTTCTAGAGTCTCAACCTCTTTTTTATAGTGTGGTGACCAAAACTGGATGCAGGACTCTAGGTGTGGCCTTACTAAGGCTTTATAGAGTTATATTAGTACCTCCCTTGATCGCGATTGAATCCTTCTGTTAATGCAATTAGGATTGCATTGGCTTTTTTGGCTGCTGCTGCACACAGCTGGCTCCTATTTAGCTGGTTGTCCACTAAGACTCCAAGATCCCTCTCCCAGTTCCTGCTATTGAGCCTGGTTTGACCCAGTCTATATGTGTCTTTTGGGTTTTTCTTGCCTAAGTGTAGGACTTTACTTTTCTCTACATTGAATTTCATTATTTTGTTAGATACGGCCCAGGGTTCTAATCTGTCAAGATCCATCTGGATCTTGAGCCTATCTTCTTGGGTATATAGAAGATATAGTAAAATGGGAAAGTATTGTATATATATTTGTAAATATTGTTATAAGTTAAAAGTAGGAAAAAAAACTATATAACATAGTAGAATAGTAACAATATGTCAATATGAGTGAATACCGTAACCTGAATGCTGTAATGAGTGTAAATGTGTTTTAATTTGAAATGTGACTAATAAAAATTTACTTTGAAAAAAAAAAAAAGACGTTTGCAAAAAGAAAATGGATCACATGACCTCATGACAGTTGCAACTGTCATAAGTACATGCCAGTTTCCAAGCGTCTGACTTTGGATCATGTGACCACAGGGCATGCTGCAATGGCCATTAAGGGCGAAAACAGGTCGTAAGTCACTTTTTCATGCCTTTATCACTTTGAATGCAAACTTCGGGCAAGCAAAGTCAAGGTGAAGCCAGTTACTAACTGAACGAATGCAGTGATTCACTTAACAACGGGGCAAGAAAGACCGTAAAATGGGACAAAACTCACGTAACAACTTTCTCGCTTAGCCTGGACCTTTTAGGCTCCACTGTGGTTTGTAAGTGGAAAACCATCTGTGTACCATTCTGACAAAAGATCGGGGAAAATACAGGCCATCCTTGAGTCACGACCACAACGGAGTGTAAAATTTACGTTGCTAAGTGATATAGCTGTTAAGTGAATCACTGCCATTGTTAAAGGTAGCCTTAGGGTTGTTAAGTGAATCTGGCTACCCTCCCCACATGGGTTTTGCTTGTAGGATGGTCGCAAAAGTGGATCCCATGACCCCGGGATTCTACGACCATCATAAATACGAATCAATCGCCAAGCATCTGGAGTTTGACTCTGGTTGTCAGGGTAAAACCAAGCAGAAATGTCGCTTTCTCCACGGCCATTGTAACTTACAAATGAAGTGTTGTAAGTCGAGGCATTTAGAATAGAATAGAGCTGGAGAGGACCTCAGAGGTCTTCAAGTCCAGCCCCGTGCTCGGTAGTAAGATAGTCATGTTGGAAGAAATAGCCCCCTTCAGTTCCAAACTGGGAGAAAGACACCAGGAACATGGAGGCTGGTTGGAAAGAGGGTTTAATGATGAGGCAGAACCACCAAGCCCATGGGTCTCTGGTGCAGCTGAACACATGGGGTTGAGAGTGAAGGGATTTTATACCTTCTCTTAGGCTTTGAACTTGAGCTTCCTGTTCCTGTGCAAGAACATGTATTCTATTGGAGCTTGTCAGGCTCCCATGGGGCCATGTCCAAATGCTAGGAGTTTGGCTGAGCTGAGGTTTGGTTGAAGTTTGGGCTGATGCCATGTCCTTAGGAGATTGTGCCATGTGATGAGCTCTGCTGCTGGTGGGCTAATCCTATTTGCCGTGACTTCCCGAAAATAAGACCCTGTCTTATATTTTTGGCCACCAAAAAAGGGCACCAGGTCTGATTTTCGGGGGATGTCACCCGCTGACTAACCTCACTTGTGTGCATTGCCCCCAACCTCCTTTTTTGCAGTCAGGAATTTCTTCTTTTGCGGCCGACAAAGCTTTCCTGAAGGCCTTTGCAGCCAATAGGATCGATCCACAGCTTTGTTATCAGCTCCAGAGGCCTTCAGGAAAGCCTTTGCCAGCCTTGCTGGCTGCAGAAGATATAAGCTAGCAAGGCAGGTGTCGGGATATGCGAGGCCTGGCTACACCTGTCCAAAGGTAAGTAGTAGGGTGGTTCCACCCACCATCCCCACTCTAGTTTAATTTTTACCCGTCCACTCTGGAGTGGGAGGGATTTTAATTAGGGCTTATTTTGGGGGTAGGGCTTATATTGGGCGCACGTGTAAAAATATCTAGGGCTTACTTTCAGGCCAGGTCGTATTTTCAGGGAAACAGGGTAGTTAATTCATTCATTTCTCCTGCAGAGAAGCTGGACTTCCAAGTCTTGAGCATATGAATTGTTTCCTGATGGGATTATTCTGCTTTGCAGCCATGGGCTAAATTTTCCAGATCGCTCTTTGCAAGCGGTCCAGCATTTAAACTTCCCACCGGTGTGAGATTTATTAGGAAATATAAACCAGGTTTTGTAAAAATTGAGACTTGCTCGAAAAGGGATGGTGTGAATTTGTAATCATAGTCTAATAATGATTCGATAATAATATGATATCAAGAGGACAGTAGCTTTACAATATTATGAAATGTAGCCGAAAATTAAGAGAGAATGGCTGTTGATATCGTGCACAAAAGGAATGTACCAACCGACACGCTGTATAATGGAAAGAAGGTTTTATTTTGTGTTTTTGTATTTGTTTATATTTGTTGTTAAAAATAAAAACAAATTTACAAAATAAAGGAAATAAAACTCGGGACAGGAAAAAAAAACCCACCTTACAAATACTTCAAATGTTGATCACTATATCTTAATCCGTGTACAATAGAAGAACGTTTCTGCATTGATGACACCTAAATAATCTCTCCAAACCAGTTCTTCAGGTTTTCCTGTCCTCTCAGTATTTGCCGATGGTGGAAATTAGAGAAATAAAAGAAGAGAAAAGGTTAAACATACCATCTTATCCCAGAAAAGCCCTGGGAGATTGCAGAGCAGGCAAAAATCACCTCCAAAAATCCACAAATCATTGTTTATAACAGGGGTGCCCAACTTCGACAACTTTACGACGGCTGGACTTTACCTCCCAGAATTCCCACGCAAACAAGTGAGTGCAGAAGTTTCGCTACTAAGCAAGACAACGCTTAAGCGAGTCGTGCCTGGTTTTTACAAGCTGTCCTCGACTTACGGCCCCCACTGAGCCCAAAGTTTGTGAAAGGAATCTTCTCCCGTTTTACGACCTGCCATGACACTGTTGTTAAGTGAATCACTGCCATTGTTAAGTGAAGCGAACCTGGCTTTCCCTCTGACTTTGCTCGTTGGATGGTCACAAAAGGGGATCACTTGACACCCACCCACCCCCGGGACGCTGTCACCGTCATAAATGTGAGTCAGTTCCCAAGCGTCTTAATTTTGATCACGTGAGCATGACGGTTGTAAGTGTGAAAAACGGTCCTTTTTTTCAGTGCTGTGGTAACTTCAAATGGTCGCTCAATGAACTGTTGTCAGCGGTGAACTACTGTACCACCTTTTTTGCAGTTGTTAAGTGAATCACACCGGCTGGGAAGGTTGCAAATGGTGATCATGTTGTCAGCATTCCAGCAACCCTCCACTCCAAACAATAACTCCGAGACAGGCATCTTCTCAATGGTTCCTTTTTATTTGCATAGTAAACTGGCACACCTGGGTGAATCCTAAATCTGAAAAAAAAACACATAGACTTGAAACCAGAGATATATTTATTGGGAATTTTACCTGGAATATGTAGTAGGGAATTGAAATATTTGATTGAGCGGTGGGTGCAATTATTGGCATGGGAGCCAAAAAAGGTTAGCTACCACTGCCCTACACCCATCGTCACAACCCATGCCCCAATCATCATCCATCTCAACTGAGGACTTCCCCTCACATATGTGCACAATAGCACGTCCTTGAACTAAAAAAAGAACGTTGCTTTGTCTAACTCCGTATACCCCAAGAACTTCCACCTTCCCACTTTCCCAGGGAATGGGAAAATGTGGCAGCATGGGAGCATCTGGTTTCAATAGGGCTTCCAGGGCTGACAGGCATCCCCCCTTGAAAAAAAATCACGTCCTGAAAAATACAGCAAACAAAACACAACCAGGGGTTAATGCATTTCTTTACCCTCTCTCCCCTCTCCAAGGAGACCCTTTCGCTTGTCAGGGAATTGTTCATGAAATTGTTTAAGCCAGTGGGGGCAAACCTTTTTTGGCTTGCTTGCCGACAATTGCGTGCATGTTTATGTGCCAGCACCCAGAAGGCAATGTCTTCTGGGGCCCCCAACATCCCCTGTGCACGAGTGTGCGATCCCTTCCCAGTGCGCTGCACATCTGCACATGCATGCGATTCCCTTGCCATGCCCTGCACGCCTGCGCATGCACACATGATTCTTGTGCCACGCACAGCGCATCTCTGCACATGCGCATGCGATTCCCATACCGCGTGCCATGCATCTGTGCGTGTCCCTGTACCTCAGTGCACACTGCCCATTTCTGCGCATGTACATGTGTCTCCCGCGCCCCTGCTCCCCTGTGCATGCCCGCCAGATACCTGACAATCCGCAGTCAGGCAGCGGTGGTGCATGCACATGCGCAGCGGGGCTCTTCCGGGTGAGTTTTCACGCACCGGGGGAAATGGCTCCGCATGCCACTTCCGGCAGGTGTGCCCTCGGTTTGCCATCATGGGTTTAAGCCATCTATCTGCATATATATCCCAACTTTTCACCCATGTAGCTTCTGACAAAGGGTCGCCTTTCCATAGTATTAAATATTGTAATCGTCCTCTGTGCAATCTAGAATCGAGGATTTTCTTTATTTCATAATGTGGTTTTTTTTCCCAGAAAAACATTATGACCCCAGGATGCTGCTCACCATTAAAACAATCCATTATTATGCCAGATAATAGAATAGAATAGAATAGAATAGAATAGAATAGAATAGAATAGAATAGAATAGAATAGAATAGAATTCTTTATTGGCCAGGTGTGATTGGACACTCAAGGAATTTGTCTTGGTGTGAATACTCTCAGTGTCCATAAAAGAAAAGATACATTCGTCAAGAGTCAAGAATCATCAGGTGCAATAGTTAATGATAGTCATAGGATACAATAAGAATAGAATAGAATAGAATAGAATAGAGTAGAATAGAATAGAATAGAATAGAATAGAATAGAATAGAATAGAATACTTTACTGGCCAAGTGTGATTGGACACACAAGGAATTTGTCTTGGTGCAAATGCTCTCAGTGTATATAAAAGACAATATACATTTGTCAAGAATCATAAGGTACAACCCTTAGTGATAGGCATAAGATACAAGTAAGCAATCGAATCATACTAGGAAGCAGTCAATATAAATTGTAAGGATACAAGCGACAAAGTTACAGTCCTAATCACAACTGGGAGGGGGAAGGGCGATAAGGAATGATGAGAAGATTAATAGTAATAGTAGTGCAGACTTTGTAAAGAGTTGGACAGTGTTAGACATTATATACGGGAGTCTCTGTGGTTAAATTGGGAGAAGACTAAAAGACAATGCTATTTGAAAATTCCAGTCTGGCTATCAACTATTGAAGCATTTTCTTATCCTATAATATATGAAAAGGAACAAACAGTTAGATATGGTGAAATATGGAATGAAAAGGGTGAACTTAAATCTATACAAAAATTAGAGGAACAAGGTATAAAGATGAATTGGTTTTCATATGCGCAAATACATTCAAGGTATGATAAAGACTCTGAAACAGAAGGTTTCTATGATAAACTGACTGATTTAGATAAGATTTTGACAGGTACTGATGAAAAGGTGATGAAAAAATTGTATGGATATTCATTAGAAATTAAACTAGAAGAAGAACAAGTTAAAGAAACGATGATTGCTTGGGGGAAGAATTTTGGAAATGGGATTGATCTAGAGAAATGGAAAAAATTGTGGCTTCAAAATTATAAAATGACAATGTCAACAGCATATAAAGAAAATTTGTATAAGATGTTTTACAGATGGCATTTCCCCCTGACAAGAATTGCAAGAATGTTCAAGCGTAAATCTAAAAAATGTTGGAAATGTCATCAGACACCTGGCTCATATTACCATATGTGGTGGACTTGTGCGGATGCTAAAAAATATTGGACTAAAATCCACACGTGGTTGGAAAAAATGACAAAAAAGCATATAGATTTGAAACCAGAGATATTTTTATTGGGAATTTTACCTGAAATATATCGTAAAGAATTGAAATACCTGATTGTAAATGTATTAACAGCGGCTAGGATTGTATTTGCTAAAAATGGGAAAAATGAGAAAATGCCATCACAGGAGGAAATCATTAAGAAAATATTGGAATGTGCTGAAATGAGTAGATTGACATTTGAAATCAGAGAACAAGATGATAAACAGTTTTATAAAATCTGGGATCTATTCTATCAATGGTTAGAAAATAAAACATGGTAATGAAATATGTAGACTCTTAGAAAATAATAAATATATAACGATGTATTCTTATTACATCTACAAAATGATTGTACGATAGATTTGAGATGATAATATGAACTGTCACAAAACAATTTAAGTAAAATATGATTCTTTCGTAAAACATGAATGAATAAAAGTATAGTCAAATGATTGATTGACAATGATATTAATGTATTCAATACTTGATTGAAAATATGAGAATATATATGATGTAATTGTAATTGAAACCTACGAAATGGAAGCACAAAACAATTTGTAAACCAACCGGCACACTGTATGTATATATATATGGAAGATGGCTTGATGTTTTATGTTTTGTTTGTCTATGTTCGTCTTAAAAACCAATAAAAATTAAAGAGTTGGACAGTGTTGAGGGAATTATTTGTTTAGCAGAGGGATGGCTTTCAGGAAAAAATTGTTCTTGTGTCTGGTTGTTCTGGTGTGCAGGGCTCTAATAATCTAATAATAATCTACCAGATCTCTTTCCTGATTGGCTTGTCAGTGATCAGTAACTCTCCCATTCAGGGTGTGTTGGTTCAGGGTACCATATACGAACACAGAAAATGTGTATTGTGAGTAGAGGTAGCCCACGACTCACGACCACAACTTACCCCAAAATTTATGTTGCTAAGCGAGACAATTGTTAAGTGAGTTTTGCCCCGTTTTTCACAACTTTTCTTGCCACGGTTGCTAAGTGAATCATTGCAGTTCTTAAGTTAGTAGCACGGTCGTTAAGCGAATCTGGCTTCCCCATTGACTTTGCTCATCAGGAGGTCGCAAAAGGGGAACACGTGACCCCCAGGGACACCGCGACCGTCATAAATATGAGTCAGATGCCAAGCGTTTGAATTTTGACCTTGCTAAGTGTGATAAATGGTCCTATCTAACAAAATAAAATTCAATGTAGAGAACAGTAAAGTCTTACACTTAGGCAAGGAAAACCCAAAGGACACATGTAGACTGGATGAAACCAGGCTCAGTAGCAGGAACTGGGAGAGGGATCTTGGACTCTTAGTGGACAACCAGCTAAATAGGAGCCGGCCGTGTGCAGCAGCAGCCAAAAAAGCCAATGCAATCCTAAATTGCAATGACAGAGGGAGACAATTGAGATCAAGGGAGGTACTAATACCACTCTGTAAAGACTTAGTAAGGCCACACCTAGAGTCCTGCATCCAGTTTTGGTCACCACACTATAAAAAAGATGTTGAGACTCTAGAAAAAATGCAAAGAAGAGCAACCAGGACGATTAGTGGATTGGAGGCTAGAACAAATGATGAACGGTTGCAGGAACTGGGCCTGGCTAGTCTAGGGAAGGGAAGGATCAGGGGAGACAGGAGAACAGTCTTTCAATATTTGAGGGGCTGCCACAGGGAGGAGGAAGAGGGTCAAGCTATTCTCCAAAGCACCCGAAGGCCAGACAAGGAACAATGGATGGAAACTGAACATAGAGAGATTCAACCTGGAAATAAGGAGAAACTTTCTGACAGAGAGAACAATCAACCCATGGAACAGAAGTTGCCTTTGGATGTTGTGGGAGCTTCATCCCTGGAGGCTTTCCAGAAGAGACCAGACTGCCATCTGTGAGAAATGGTGTAGGGTCTTCTGCTTGGGCGGCGGGGGGTTGGGGTTGGACTAGATGACCTACAAGGTCCCTTCTAACTCTGATTATCTGTTATCTGTTAAAGTCCCTTTTCTCAGGGCCGTTGTAACTTTGAACAGTCACTAAACGAACCTAAGTTGAAGACTGGGTTGTGCAAGCAGAACACACATGCCACTGTAGCACAATGCTCTCTTCCACGGTCAGGTGTGTTTCCAAGTGTTTTGCATTATAACCACCACTTAGGAGGATATTGGAGAGAGCAGCCAAGGAAATGGTCACAGAACTGAAATTAAGGTGGCTTAAGAAGCCTTCGCTCTTGTGAAACTCTTTATCTTCTTGGTGAAAGTGACACACACCCATGCTAAGCTGTGGTTTAGCAATAGCTTATTAGACGAAGGTATAAGCAATACGTTATAAATCCCAGCAGCTGACTTTGTTCGACACTCTGGAGCACGGTTTCTCAACCGTAGCCACTTTAACACGGGTGGACTTCAATTCCCAGAATTCCTCAGCCGGCCATGCTGGCTAGGGAATTCTGGGAGTTGAAGTCCACCCATCTTGAAGTTGTCAAGGATGAGAGAGAAAGAGACACACTGACTGAGGAATTCTGGGAGTTGAAGTCCTTCCATTATAATGTTATCAAGATTGAGAGACACCGACTAGAGTCATAATGGTGAACCTACGGCACGTGTGCCACAGGTGTCATGCAAAGCCGTTTGTGCTGGCATGCGAGCCACTGGCAAACTGATCTCACTGTGCATACGTGCGCCTCACAGGTGATTTTCGGCATGTTTGAGGCCTTTTTCGGGCCCCCAGAGGCTTGAGGAAAGCCTTTGCAAGCCGAAAAATAATCTCGTTTCATCACTTCCTATATTTCTGGAAATACTGGATGTGACAAAACGGGCCCATTTTTCGGCCTGCAAAGCCTGCAGAAGTCGTCCTCAAGCCTCTGGGAGGCCGACAAAGGCCTCAAACGGGCTGAAAATCATCTGGGAGGCTCACTGCAGCTAAGGGGGCAGGGGCAGGGGGGGATTGTGTGTGCAGGGGCATGGGGTGGTGCACACACTGCCTTCTGGGTGCTGGCATGCACATGTGCACAAGCGCACACACAATTTTTGGCACAGGAGCCCCCAAAGGTTAGTTACCACTGGACTAGAGAATTCTTGGAGTCTAAGTCCATTCAAAGTTGTAAAGGTTGAGAGACATTGACTAGGGAATTCTGGGTTCAAAGTCCATCGTAAAGTTGTCATGTTTTAGGGACATTGACAGAGGAATTCTGGGAGTCAAAGTCCATCCATTTTAAAGTTATCAAGGTTGAGAGACACTGACTAGGGAATTCTGGGATTTGAAGTCCATCTTAAAGTTGTCAAGTTTTAGAGACATAGACTGAGGAATTCTGGGAGTAGGAGTCCATCTTAAAGTTATGAAGGTTAAGAGACATGGGCTAGGAGGGAATTCTGGGAGTTGAATTCCATCTTTCTTAAAGTTGTCGAAGTTGAGAGAGAGACACTTATTGGGGGAATTCTGGGAGTCGGAGTCCACTCATCTTAAAGTTGTAAAGGTTAATGAGACACTGACTAGGGAATTCTGGGATTCAAAGTCCATCTTAAAGTTGTCAAGTTTTAGAGACACGGACTGAGGAATTCTGGGAGTTGAAGTCCACAAGTCTTAAAAGTTGCCAAGGTTGGAGACCCCTGGCCTAGAAGACATGGAGCTGCTTTTATCACTAGCCCTGCCTTGGCTCACGTCCAGATAAGTCAGTATCTGTCAGCAAGGACGTTTTGGAGTGGTCAGCACATCTGGCGGCTGGAGAGACCTTGTGAAAGGTGATAAATTGGGGCAGAGCAGGAAGCTGCTCAGCCTGCAAAGGAATTTGGTTCGATAAGAATTCCTGTCTCATTCTGTTTGCTTCCTAGTTCTCCTCTCCTCTTCTTTCTTTCCTCCCCTCCCTTCGTCTCATTTCCATTTTTCTTTCTCCTTCTCCCTCCTTCCTGTCCCTTCCTTCCTTTCTCTTCCCTCTCTCCCTTCTTCTCATTCCCATCTCCTTCCTTCCTTCTTTCCTTCCTTCTTTCCTTCCCCTCTCCTCCCTCCCTCCTTCTCACTTTTCTTCCTTCCTGCCACATCCATCTCTTTCCTTCTTGTCTCCTCCTTTTCTCTCCTCTTTCACCTTCCTTCCTTCCTCCACTTTCCTCTTCCCCTCCCCTCCCCTCTTCTATCTTCCTTCCTCCCTCCTTCCCTCTCACTTTCCTTCCTTCCTCTCATCCACCCATCTCTTTCCTTCTTCTCTCCTCCTCTCCTCTTCACTTCCTCCTTCCCTCCCTCCACTTTCCTTTTCCTCCTCCTCCCCTCTCCCTCCTCTCATTCCTTCTTCCTCCTTCCTCCCTTCTCCCCTCCCTCCCTTCTCCCCTCCCTCCCTCCCTTCCTTCCCTCTCACTTTCCTTCCTTCCTCTCATCCACCCATCTCTTTCCTTCTTCTCTCCTCCTCTCCTCTTCACTTCCTCCCTCCCTCCCTCCACTTTCCTCTTCCTCCTCCTCCTCCTCTCTCTCCTCTCTCATTCCTTCTTCCTCCTTCCTCCCTTCTTCCCTCCCTCCCTCCTTCCCTCTCACTTTCCTTCCTTCCTCTCACCCACCCATCTCTTTCCTTCTTCTCTCCTCCTCTCCTCTTCACTTCTTCCCTTCCTCCACTTTCTTCTTCCTCCTCCTCCCCTCTCCCTCCTCTCCTCCTTTCTTCCTCCTTCCTCCTTCCCTCCCTCCCTCCTTCCCTCTCACTTTCCTTCCTTCCTCTCATCCACCCATCTCTTTCCTTCTTCTCTCCTCCTCTCCTCTCCTCTCCCACCTTCCTTCCTCCGCTTTCCTCCTCCTCCTCCTCCCCTCCCCTCCTACCATATCTTCTTCCTCCTCCCTCCCCCTCCCTCCTCCCCTCCCTCTCCTTCCTTCACTCATTTCCTCTTCCTCCTCTCCTCACGCCTTCCCGAATGCCTCTGCTATCCCTTTGCACGCAAGAAATCCTTTTTGCACATCAAAAGGAATTCATCCGAATTGCTCACCCACACACGCAACGTGTTTGTCCACCCACAGGGCTGGCCACTCTGCTTCTAGCACACTCACTTTTCTACCAGGTTTCTGGAAGTTAATTCCGTACCCCCCACACGTTCCTTTAAGAGACCAGCCTGGTGAAAACTGGAATGATTTAGTGGCTTCACCACAAAAAAGATTTTGGCTTAATCTGAGGCTTTCAGGGAACCACCCAGAAATGGTGTTTTGCAGATTTGGGGGTAAGCTCATAATTGTATGGTCTACTATACAATTGCCGGTATTTGCTGAGACAGCTGCAAAAGTTATTTGCTGCTATTTCTTGCTTTAACAGAATAACAGAGTTGGAAGGGACCTTTTGAGATCTTCTAGTCCAACCCCTGCTCAAACAGGAGACCCGCTACCATTTCAAACAAATGGCTGTCCAGTCTCTTCTTAAAAACCTCCAATGATGGAGCACCCACAACTTCTAGTGGCAAGCTGTTCCACTGGTTAATTGTCCTAATTGTTAGGAAATTTCTCCTTAGTTCTAAGCTGCTTCTCTCCTGGATTAGTTTCCATCCGTTGCTTCTTGTCCTGCCTTCAGGGGCTTTGAAGAATATGTTGACATGGAAGACTGCTATCATGTCACTCCTGATCCTTCTTTTCAATAGACTAGATTTTCCCAATTCCTGCAACTGTTCTTCGTATGTTTTAGGCTCAAGTCACCTAATCATTTTTGTTGTTCTTCTCTGCACTGTTTCCAGAGTTCTGAAAATTGTTTGGATGTCTGTCTGCCTGTGTATCATCTATCTATCCATCCATCTCTCTATAATCCATCTATCTATCAATCATCTATCTATCATTTCTATCTCTCTATCATCTCTCTCTCTCTCTCTAACCCGTGTATCTACAGTATGTTTATTTTATTTTTTTATTTTATTTGGTTTGTCAATTGCTTACAAGATAATAGGTATAAGTAAAAACATAGCTATGAATACATGAAATGGGTACATATAAGAAAAATAAAAAGAAACAATAGGACAGGGATGGTGGGCACAATTGGTGCACTTATGCACGCCCCCTACAGACCACTTAGGAAAGGGGTGAGGTCAATAGTAGACAGTCTAAGGTTAAAGTTTTTGGGGTTTGGGGAAAAAAACCACAGAGTCAGGTAGAGGATTCCAGACATTGACCACTCTGTGGCTGAAGTCGTATTTCCTGCCATCAAGTTTGGTGCGGTTAACCTTGAGTTTGTATCTGTTGTGTGCTCTTGTGTTGTTAAGGTTGAAGCTGAAGTATTCATGGACAGGTAGGACATTGCAATGTGTGATTTTATATACCATACTTAGATCAGACCAAAGACGGCGTAGTTCTAGGTTTTCTAGGTCTAGAATTTCGAGTCTGGTGGCATAAAGTATTCTCCAACAAGTAGAGGAGTGGAGAACTCTTCTTGTGAAATATTTCGGGACTTTCTCAACTGTATTAGTATCAGATACGTAATGTGGGTTCCAGAATGATGAGCTGTATTTGAGTATTGGTCTCGCAAATGTTTTGTATGCTCTAGTTAGTAGTGTGATATTACCAGAGGAAAAGCTATGCGGGATTAGGTTAACAACTCTTAATGCCTTTTTGGCTATATAGTTACAGTGGGCTCTAGCATTCAGATCATTAGAGATGAGTATTCCAAGGTCCTTGACAGAGTTTGGATCATCAACAAGGTCTTGACTATTCAGCTTGTATTTTATTTTCTGATTTTTTTTGCCAATATGTAAGACAGAGCATTTATTTGTTGAGATTTAAAGTTGCCATTTGTTTGACCATTCTGATACATAGTCAAGGTCTTTTTGAAGGGTAGTAGTATTGGCTGTGGTGTTGAATAGCTTTACATCGTCAGCAAAGAGAACGCAGTTGCTCTTAATATGATCACAGAGGTCATTTATGTAGAGCATGAAGAGAGTTGGTTCTAGAACACTGCCTTGGGGGACACCACTATTGACAGGTACAGAATTTGATAGGATGCTCCCAATTTTGACCATTTGTTGTCTGTTTGACAGGAATGCTTCTATCCAGTTATGCAGGTGCCCAGAGATACCATAAGATTTTAGTTTTAGGAGTAGTTTGTCGTGTACCACTGAATCAAAGGCTTTACAGAAGTCTATTTAGATTGCATCTATTGCTTTGCCCTGATCGAGTTGTGTCGTCCATATGTTTTTGCAGTGTAAGAGTTGCAGATTACATGATAGTTTTTTCCTGAAACCAAATTGTTTATTGGAGAGTAGGTTGTTTATCTCTAAGTGGAGGGTGATGGATTGGTTAATAATTGATTCCATGACTTTACAGGTGACGCAGCATAAGGAGATTGGTCTGTAATTTTCAACTAGGCTGGGGTCTCCCTTTTTGAAGAGGGGGATGGCCGTGGCTTGTGACCATAGGTTAGGCAAGGAACTGGTCCTGAAAGATTTTTAAAAGATTATGCTTAGAGGTTCGGCTATGGCAGTGGATAGCTTTTTAAAGAAGTAGGCACATATTCCGTCCGGTCCAATAGATTGAGATGGTTTTAGATTGCACAGTGCTTTTTCAACAATGTCTTCTGTAAAATCAATATGTATTAGATCATTGTAGTTGTCTGTGGTTCGGCTAGGAAATACTGGGCATGATCCATTGCTGTTTACAAATACTGAGCCAAAGAATGTGTTAAAGAGGTAAAAAATATGGAACACTTCACAAATTTGCGTGTCATACTTGCGCAGGGGCCATGTTAATCTTCTCTGTGTCGTTCCAATTTTAGTATATGTGCTGCCGAAGCGAGCACATATTTATGTATCTATGTCTACCTGTCTGTCTATCTATCTATCTATCTATCTATCTATCTATCTATCTATCTATCTATCTATCTTCTATCTATCTATCTATCTATCTATCTTCTATCTATCATCTATCATATCTCTCTAATCTCTCTCTCATTCTCTCTCTCATTTCTAATCTCTATCTATCTATCATCTATTACCTATTTCTCTATCTCTGTCTCTCTCATCATCTATCATATTTCTATCTATCTCATCTATCTCTATCATCTCTAATCATCTATCTATCTATCTATCTATCTATATCTATTATCTATCTATCATCTATCATATATTCTCTCTCTCTCTATCATCTCTCTCTCTCTCTCTCTCTCTCTCTCTCTCTCTCTCTATATATATATATATATATATATATATATATATATCCCATCTATCTATCTATCTATCTATCTATCTATCTATCTACATATCTATCATTTCTCTATCTCTCTATCATCTCTGTCTAATCTATCCATGTATCTATCTATGTATCTATCTGTGTATCTATAGATGTATCTTTGTATATCTATCTATCTATCTATCTATCTATCTATCTATCTATCTATCTATCTATCTTCTATCTATCATCTCTCATATCTCTCTAATCTCTCTCTCTCTCTCTGTCTCTCTCTCTCATTTCTAATCTATCTATATATCTATCATCTATTACCTATTTCTCTAATCTCTGTCTCTCTCTATCATCTATCATATTTCTATCTATCTCTATCTATCTCTATCATCTCTAATCATCTATCATCTATCTATCTATCTATCTATCTATCTATCTATCTATCTATCTATCTATCTATTATCTATCTATCTATCTATCTATCTATCTATCTATCTATCTATCTATCTATCTATCGGCGTAGCTGTTCCTGTATTTCTACTGCTCACATTTCTGCTTAAGTTCTCAAGAAAGGAGGAAAACCAACCCTGGCTACATTTCCTGTGATGTAAATGACAAATGATGCAACCTTTCATGGAAGTGTCTTCCTCCACTCCACCTCCAATTGCAAATGATGCAGAATGGCACATAAGGCATCCATAAGGGGGGGGGCAACTCCCCCTGTGCACATGCATGGCTTCCAGGGAATAAAAATAAAGGAAGCAATTGATAGTCAGTTTGATCTAATGGTTAACACATAGACTAGAAACCAGGAGACGGTGAGTTCTAGTCCCGCCTTAGGCATGAAAGGCAGCTGGGTGACTATGGGCCAATCACCAGGAGACGGGGAGTTCTAGTTGAGCCTTAGATGAATGAAAACTGGATGGGTGACTTTGGGCCAATCACCAGGAGACAGGGAGTTCTAGTCCCGCCTTAGGCATGAAAGCCAATTGGGTGACTTTGGGCCAATTACCAGGAGAAGGTGAGTTCTAGTCCTGCCAGGCACAAAAGCCAGCTGGGTGACTTTGGGCCAATCACCAGGAGACGGGGAGTTCTAGTCCCGCCTTAGGCATGAAAGCCAGCTGGATGACTTTGGGCCAATCATCAGGAGATGGAGAGTTCTAGTCCCGCCTTAATTATGAATGCCAACTGGGTGACTTTGGGCCAATCATCAGGAGATGGAGAGTTCTAGTTGAGCCTTAGATGAATGAAAACTGGATGGGTGACTTTGGGCCAATCACCAGGAGACAGGGAGTTCTAGTCCCGCCTTAGGCATGAAAGCCAGCTGGATGAGTTTGGGCCAATCATCAGGAGATGGAGAGTTCTAGTCCTGCCTTAGGACTGAAATCCAACTGGGTGACTTTGAGTCGGTCCCTCTCTCTCAGCCCAACCAACCTCACAGGGTTGTTGTTGTTGTGAGGGAAAACGGGGAGGAAAATGTGTTGGATAGGTTTGCTGCCTTGAGCTACAGGTGGGATTCAAATAAATACATAATAAAATTAGGGGGCATGAGAGGCAGCCCACATGAGTCCGTTGTGCGCCTGCACACAGACACAGACACAGACACAGACACAGACACAGACACACACACACACACAGACACACACACACACACACACACACACGGTCTAACCTTCCAGCCCAGAGCCTCCACCTCACAGGGTGCAAACTGGAAATCTGATCTAATATTGATCCCTTGACACCAAAATCTTGCTCTGCCGGTTTGTAAATACCCTTTTATAACAAACCAACTGGCTGTTTTGCAACCGGCTGGCTGCTCTCCTTTCTCCTCCCCCTCCTCCTCCTCCTCCTCTCTCTTCTTCCAGTGAAAAAGAAAGGGAAAAACAAATCCCAACCCAAAATCTTGCAAAAAATCTGCTCAGAAAGGGCTCCAGGTGGGGAGTTCCACCCCCCCCACACCCTCAGTGCCTCTTGGCTTCCAGGTGTTGTTGTGCAATTTTGTCCTTGGAATCACCTTGCAGCCAGGTGGCTCCTGAGAGGCCGATTTATTTATTCCTTTATTTATCAAACTTTAGGTCATAATTTGAGGTCTGCCTGTCAAAATCAGGAGGCTGTAGATCAGGAGGTCTCCAAACTTGGCAACTTTTAAGACTGGTGGACTTCAACTCCCAGAATTCCTCAGCCAGCTATGCCTGTTTTTTCTCTCTCTCTTAATCTCCTAAAGTGGAGAGATTGCAGAGGAAGGGATTACAAGAGAGTAAGCTGTGCTGGCTGGAGAATTCTGGGTGTTCAAGTCCTCTTAAAGTGGCCAAGTTTGGAGTCCTCTGCCATAGATTCAAGACGAACAATACAGAGGATTTAGGTCCTCTGTACATAGGAAGAAAGGTTGCAGGATTTCAGTTTGGCCAGTCTAGGAAAAGAAGGTTTAGGAAGGACATGATAGCAGTCTTCCAGTATTTGAGGGGCTACCCCAAAGAACAGACAGATTAAACAGATAATCAGTGTTGGAAGGGACCTTGTAGGTCATCTAGTCCAACCCCCCGCCCAAGCAGGAGACCATGCACCATTTCTGACAGATGAGAGTCCAATCTCTTTTTGAAAGCTTCCAGGGATGAAGCTCCCACAACTTCTGATGGCAACTTCTGTTCTATTAGTTGATTGTTCTCCCTGTCAGAAAGTTTCTCTTTAGTTCTAGGTTGAATCTCTCCTTGTTCAGTTTCCATCCATTATTCCTTGTCTGGCCTTGGAGAATAGCTTGATCCCTTCCTCCTCTCTGGGGCAGCCCCTCAAATATTGGAAGATGCTCTCCTGTCTTCCCTGGTCCTTCTCTTCCCTAGACTAGCCAGGCCCGGTTCCTGCAACCGTTCTTCATATGTTTTGGTCTCCAGTCCCCTAATTATCCTGGTTGCTCCTCTCTGCACTTTTTCTAGAATCTCAACATCTTTTTTTATAGTGTGGTGACCAAAACTGGATGCAGGACTCCAGGTGTGGCCTTACTAAGGCTTTACAGAGAACAGGGGGTCCACCTATTCGTCAAAGCACCAGAAGGCAAGACAAGAAGCAACAGATGGAAACTAATCCAGGAGAGAAGCAACCTTTAACTAAGGAGAAATTTCCTGACAGCGTGAACAATTAATCAGTGGAATGGTTAAAAGTTGGGTGTTTTCCATCACTGGAGGTTTTCCCAAATAGATTGGACAATCGAGGTATAAAGTCCTGGGCTAAAAAGACCCTCCAAGGTCCCTTCTAGCCTTATGACTCTATGTTCCTTAGGAGGTCTCTGGCAGTCTAGGATACCCGGAAAACATTTTTTTTACCTTTACTCCTTTCGTTCTAGTTTGTTCTAGATGGCTCCTCTAACCATCGTTCAACAAACCCCGAATCCAAATGCTGAATCCTGGCCTATTCGGGTTGTTTTCCCGCTGCCCTACCCCCCACAAACCGTACCGCTTAACACCATGTGCCACGCATGTGATCCAACGCAACTTGCCAAGTCAGGCTGTGGTTTCTCGACCTGGGTGGCGTCTCATTCCCTGGCATTCACACACACACATACACACACACACACACATACACATACACACAGAGCGCCTGGCTAGCTGTTTTTCTGCCTCTGTCTCCCTCTCCCTTAGCAAAGTGTGTTTGTGTGTGTGTGTGTGTGTGCATGTGTGTTCCTCCTTGGCATCAATTCCTTTCCCACTTTGGAGATTATACTTGGTGTGGGGAGCAGGCAGGAAATCAAAGGAGAGAATTTCAGAAAATTTGGGATCAGCCTAAAAATCATTTTCTTTGAAGACGCGTTAGCCCGTTCTTCTCCTTGATCCGATGTTTTATTTGCTCCAATATCCCCCCCACACACACAAAATCAGGTTTGTGGGTTTAATTACGCTGGGATTAGCAAGGAGCGTTGGGGGATGAGAGCAAGAACGGCATCGCTAGGCATAAAAATCTTTTATCTTGCCAGGCAGAACCTTCTCCAAGCGAGGGGTGAATTTTCAGCGGGGGCCCAGAGATAAAGTTCCCCTCCCTACCAAGCCAGGCCTCTGCTTCACCGCTGATAAGTTAGCATTTATCTCAGTTTAGGGCAGGGTTCTCTTCCCACCCCACCTCCCACCGCTGGCCAACTTTTAAGATGCGTGGACTTCAATTCCCAGAATTCCCCAGCTGGCATGCGGGGACTTCAGTTCTCAGAATTCCACACCCAGAGGGTGTGTGGACTTCAGTCCCCAGAATTCCCTACCCAAAATGCTTGGTTTTCCACTCTCAGGATTCCTTAGCCAACAAGTATGGATTTCACTTCCCAGAATTCCCCAGCCAGCAGGCATAGACTTCAATTCCCAGAATTCCCCAGCCAGCACGCATTATTTTCAACCTCAGAATCTTTCAGCCAAGAAGTGTGGACTTCAATTCCCAAAATCCCCCAGCTGGCATGCATTATTTTCAACTTTCAGAATTTCTTTAGCCAACAAGGGTGGACTTCAATTCCCAGAATTCCCCAGCCAGCCTCGCTGCAGTATTCTGGGAGATGAAGTCCACAGTTCTTAAAGTTGGCAAAGTTAGGAAACACTTGAATTTAGTCCAACTCTTTTCCTACACTTTGAGAACGTCCCTCCTCCTCCTCTAATACGGTGGTGTTTCTGTTTTTCATGTTTCAATGGAACTCCTAAATCAACATTCGGGGACCCACAATCCTGGCTTATCGCAGAAATCCAACCATATGCAACCTTTGCATATCACGCTTCCTCTCATTATTTAATATGCTTGTTTTTTTGTAAATTTGCATGGCGCCCAAACCACTGAGGAACCAACAGATAACACATAATCAGAGTTGGAAGGGACTTTATAGGTCATCTAGTCCAACCCCCCGCCCAAGCAGGAGACTCTACACCATTTCTGACAGATGAGAGTCCAATCTCTTTTTGAAAGCTTCCAGGGATGAAGCTCCCACAACTTCTGATGGCAACTTCTGTTCTATTAGTTGATTGTTCTCCCTGTCAGAAAGTTTCTCCGTATTTCCAGGTCGAATCTTTCCTTGTTCAGTTTCCATCCATTATTCCTTGTCTGGCCTTCAGGTGCTTTGGAAAATAGCTTGACCCCCTTCCTCCTCTCTGGGGCAGCCCCTCAAATATTGGAAGATGCTCTCCTGTCTCCCCTGGTCCTTCTCTTCCCTAGACTAGCCAGACCCAGTTCCTGCAACTGTTCTTCATATGTTTTAGCCTCCAGTCCCCTCATCATCCTGGTTGCTCTTCTCTGCACTCTTTCCAGAGTCTCAACCTCTTTTTTATAGCGTGGTGACCAAAACTGGATGCAGGACTCTAGGTGTGGCCTTACTAAGGCTTTACAGAGGGGTCTTAGTACCTCCCTTGATCTCGATTGTATCCCTCTGTTAATGCAATTTAGGATTGCATTGGCTTTTTTGGCTGCTACAGGAACTGGGAATTGGGCCTGGCTGGTCTAGTGAAGGGAAGGAGACATGATAGCAGTCTTCCAACATTTGAGGGGCTGCAACAGAGAGGATGGGGTCAATCTATTCTCCAAAGCAAAAGAAAGAAAGAAAAGAAAGAAAGAAAAGAAAGAAAGAAAAGAAAAGAAAGGCATCTGAGCAAACCATGGATGGACAAAAGACATGTCTAGTTTAAGGAAAAGAAGGATGGAGTGACATGATAGCATCTTCCAATATCTCAGGGCTTCCCGCAAAGAAGAGATGTAAAAAAAGATGTTGAGACTCTAGAAAAAGTGCAGAGAAGAGCAACCAGGAGGATGAGGGGACTGGAGGCTAAAACATACAAGGAACAGTTGCAGGAACTGGGCCTGGCTAGTCTAGGGAAGGGAAGGACCAGAGTGACAGGATATAGCAGTCTTCCAATATTTGAGGGGCTGCCCCAGAGAGGAGGAAGGGGTCCAGCTATTTTCTAAAGCACCTTTGAAGGCCAGACAAGGAATAATGGATGGAAACTGAACAAGGAGAAATTCAACCTGGAAATAAGGAGAAACTTTCTGACAGAGAGAACAACCAACCAAAGGAACAGAAGTTGCCCTCGGAAGTTGTGGGAGCTTCATCCCTGGAGGCTTTCAAGAAGAGACTGGACTGCCAACTGTCAGAAATGGTGTAGGGTCTCCTGCTTGGGCAGGGGGTTGGACTAGATAACCTCCAAGGTCCCTTCCAAGTCTCTGTTAATCTGCTAAAACCTCCAATATAAATTGGAAGTCCGCCTGGTTCAGGGCTCGCCCAGAAGGCTGGAGTGGGTTAGGCCGAGAAGGAAAAGCTAGCTTATCTCCGGTTTGCAAACCATTCACACCCTCCCAACTGGCCAGCATGTAGAAGAGGAAGTGGAACTGCACGCTCTATCAGGGCCGGCCAGCGGTGCGAATCCTGCCCTCTGTAATCTGGCTCTTGCACCCTTCGCCGGCCAGGGGAAAAGGGAGCCTTGTGTCCGTCTGACAAATTCTGCATTCGGTTTTGGTCATCCCATTACAAGAGAGATGTTGAGACTTCGGTAAAAGGGCAGAGAAGAGCAAACTAGGATGATCAAAGTTCTGGAGATGAAAACGTATGAAAAGAAGGGCTGCAGGATTTCGGTTTGGCCAGTCTAGAGAAAAGGAAGGCCAAGGGAGACAGGATAGCGGTCTTCCAGGATTTGAGGGGCTGCCCCAAAGAAGAGGCAGTCAAGCTATTCTCCAAATGCACCTGAAGGCAGGACAAGAAGCAACGGGTGGAAACTCATCCAGGAGAGAAGCAACCTGGAACTAAGCAGACATTTCCTAAGAGTGAGGACAATTAACCAGTGGAACTACTTGCCTCTGGAAGTTCTGGGTGCTTCATCACTGGAGTTTTCCAAGAAGATAGACAGCCATTTATCTGAAATGATATGGTCTCCTGCTTGAGCAGGGGCTGGACTAGACGACCTCCAAGGCTCCTTCCAGATTCTGTTTCTATTCCTATTCCTTCCTATTCTCTATTCCTAATTCTATACTATTCCATTCCATTCTCTATTCTATTCTATTCTATTCTATTCTATTCTATTCTATTGCTCTCTATGCGGTTTACAGAATCAGCCTCTTGCCCCCCCCCAACAATCTGTGCCCTCATTTTACCCACCTTGGAAGGATGGAAGGCTGAGTCAACCTTGGCCTGGTGGGATTGAACTCCTGGCAGTGGGCAGAATTTACCTCCAATGCTGCACTGTAATCACTGCACCACCACAGAAGGAAGGAAGGAAGGAAGGAAGGAAGGAAGGAAGGAAGGAAGGAAGGAAGGAAGGAAGGAAGGAAGGAAGGAAGGAAGGAAGGAAGGAAGGAAGGAAGGAAGGAAGGAAGAGCAACAGCCCTTAGACCTATATACCACTTCACGGTGCTTTTACAGCCCTCTCTAAGCAGTTTACAGAGCCAGCCTCTTGCCCGCAACAATCTGGGTCCTCATTTCACTGACCTCGGACAGAGGGAAGGCTGAGTCAACCCTGAGCCAATCAGGATCAAACTGCTGGCTGTGAGCAGAGCCAGCCTGCAATATTGCATTCTAACCACTGTGCCACCACGGAAGGAAGGAAGGAAGGAAGGAAGGAAGGAAGGAAGGAAGGAAGGAAGGAAGGAAGGAAGGAAGGAAGGAAGGGCAACAGCCCTTAGACTTATATACCGCGTCACAGTGCTTTCCAGCCCTCTCTGAGCTGTTATCAAACAATGTATTTGTGATTTAGTCCTATTATTATTATTTTTAAATACTCCGTAGTATGATTGTGAAGTGGTGTTTGGGGCACTGTGCTGGAGTAGCTTTCAAATTTCATTGCATTCCTAGAATGCAATGACAATAAAGGTATTTTATTCTATTCTTTACAGCCCCTCTCCAAGAGGTTTACAGAGTCACCCTCTTGCCCACAACAATCTGGGTCCTCATTTTACCAACTTCAGAAGGATGGAAGGCTGACTCAAGCTCGAGCCAGTCAGGATCGAACTCCTGACTGTGGGCAGAGTCAGCCTGCAATGCTGCATCCTAGCCACTATGCCACCGTGGAAGGAAGGAAAGGAGGGAAGGAGAGAGGAAGATAAGAATAAGAGAAGGAAGGAAGAAAGGAAAGAAGAGCAATAGCACTTAGACTTATATACCACTTGACAGAAGGAAGGAAGGAGAAAAGGAAGGAAGGAAGGAAGGAAGGAAGGAAGGAAGGAAGGAAGGAAGGAAGGAAGGAAGGAAGGACAACAGCTCTTAGACTTATGTACTGCTTCACAGTGCTTTCCAGCCCTCTCTGAGCTGTTATCAAACAGTGCATTTGTGATTTAGTCTTATTATTATTATTATTTTAATTTTTAAATACTCTGTAGTATGATTGTGAAGTGGTGTTTGTGTCACTGTGCTGGAGTAGCTTTCAAATTTCATTGTATTTGTGGAATGCAATAACAATAAAGGTATTCTATTCTATTTACAGAGTCAGCCTCTTGCCCCCAACAATCTGGGTCCTCATTTTACCCACCTCAGAAGGACGGAAGGCTGAGTCAACCTGTCTTACCCTCTTTTTTAATTGCTTTACAATATACATCTAATCCATTTTAATTGATTTTATTTCCCAACCGTTGATAGAACAAATCCCACACCATACAGTACTTGGGTTCTTTCTTTTGATTTAATTTCCAAGGTTTGCTTGAATTTCCAACCGAGCCCAAAATTTCTGTTGCTAAAGGGAGACCCCCACCCTGCTTCAGTGATTTTTCTTGCTCACAGCTGTGAAGCGAATCACAGCCGTCATTTAAGTGAGTAGCACGGTCGTTAAATGAATCGGGCTTCCCCCCCCCCGTTGACTTTGCTAGTCAGAAGGTCGTAAAAGGGGACGGACTGGGCGTGGAGAGGGGGCGGGAGAGGGGCCAGCGAGGGGCACAATTTGCCGGTTCTCCAAACTGCGCAGAATCGTAACAACCGGTTCTGTAGAACCGGTCCAAACCAGTAGAATCGCACCCCCCTGAATATGAGTCAGTTGCCAAGGATTTGAACTTTGAACCCTTAACCTGCTCCCACGGTCGTTAAGTGTGAAAAACCACAAAGGTCATAGGTGTGAAAAACGGTCATTGGTCCCGTTTTTTGAGGGCCACAGTAACTTCAAATGGTCACTAAATGAACTGTCCTAAGTCGAGGACTCTCTGCAGAGCGGGGTGGGCTGCTTCTTTTATTCCCTTTAATTCAAAAGCCTCTTGCCTTGCTTCCCTAACCGTGGCGATAAATCCCACCTGTGACTTGTGCCTTTCCGCACAAGTGTTAAAAACCTGAAAAGCCGCCTTGGATTTATTAGGCTGTGGGGTCTGGCAGTAGGCTTGAGCCAAAAACGAACCAGAACAAAGATTTAAATGAAAATCTTGCAGATCCAAGAAAGCAGACTTTACTTTTTGATCAATGTTAAAGTTCTGGGTGAGGAATTCCTAACACATCCCAAGAGACATTTATTGATTTATTTATTTGATTTGATTTGTCAGTTGCTTATAGGGATAAGTATAAACATGAGTAAGAATACAGGAAATAGGTACGAATAAATGGGGACAATAGGACAGGGATGGTAGGCACGATGGTGCCCTTATGCACGGCCCTTACAGACCTCTTAGGAATGGGAATTCTCTCCTTTCCTTCCTTCCTTCTGCTCCCTCCTTTTTTCTCTCCTTCCTTCCTTCCTTCCTTCTTTCCTTCCTTCCCTGTTCTCCTTCCTTTGCCCTTCCTTCCTTCCTTCCTTCCTTCCTTCCTTCCTTCCTTCCTTCCTTCCTTCCTTCCTTCCTTCCTTCCTTCCCCTTCCCTGTTCTCCTTCCTTCCCCCTTCCTTCCTTCTTTCCTTCCTTCCTCCCACTCCCTCCCTTCTTTTCTCTCCTCCCTCCATTTTCCCTCCCTCCTTCCTTCCTTCCTCTTCCCTGTTCTCCTTCCTTCCCTCTTCCTTCCTTCTTTCCTTCCTTCCTCCCACTCCCTCCCTTCTTTTCTCTCCTCCCTCCCTTCTTTTCCCTCCTTCCTTCCCCCTTCCATCCTTCCTTCTTTCCTTCCTTCCTTCTTTTATTTATTTATTTGATTTGATTTGTCAATGGCTTACAAGATAATAGGAATAAGTATAAAGATGAGTAAGAATACAGGAAATAGGTACGAATAAATGGGGACAATAGGACAGGGACGGGAGGCACGATGGTGCACTTATGCACACCCCTTACACACCTCTTAGGAATGGGTATTCTTTCCTTTCCTTTCCTTTCCTTTCCTTTCCTTTCCTTTCCTTTCCTTTCCTTTCTTTCCTTTCCTTCCTTCCTTCCTCCCGTTCCCTCCCTTTTTTCTCTCCTCTCTCCATTTTCTCTTCCTTCCTTCTTTCTTTCCTTCCTTCCTTCCCTTCCCTTCCTTATTTTATTTTTTATTTGATTTATTTATTTGATTTGTCAATCACTTACAAGATAATAGGTATAAGAATAAACATGAGTAAGAATACAGGAAATAGGTACGAACAAATGGGGACAATAGGACAGGGACGGTAGGCACGATGGTGCACTTATGCACGCCCCTTACAGACCTCTTAGGAATGGGGTGAGGTTAACCACAGAGTCAGGTAGTGCATTCCAGGCACTGACCACTCTGTTGCTGAAGTCGTACTTTCTGCAATCAAGTTTGGAGCGGTTAACATTGAGTTTGTATCTGTTGTGTGCTCTTGTATTGTTGCGGTTGAAGCTGAAGTAGTCATTGACTGGTAGGACGTTGTAGCAGATAATTTTGTGTACTACGCTTAAGTCCAACTGTAGGTAGTGTAGTTCAAGGTCGTCCAGGTCCAAATTCTCAAGCCCGGTGGTGTAGGGTATTCTGTTGCAAGCAGAGGAGTGTAGTACTCTTCCCGTGAAATACTCCTGGACTCGCTCAATCGCGTTAATATCTGACATACAGTGAGGATTCCAGACAGATGAGCTGTCTTCAAATATTGGTCTAGCAAAGGTTTTGTATGCCCTAGTTAGCAATTCAATATTACCAGAGGAGAAGCTTCGTAAGATTAGATTTACAACTCTTAATGGCTTTTTGGCAATGTGTTACAATGAGCTCTGGTACTTAGGTCATTAGGTATCTGAGGTCCTTGACAGAGTGAGGGTCATCAACGAGGTCATATCCACCTAGCTTGTATTTGATGTACTGATCTTTTTTTTAACCAATGAGTAGGACAGAGTATTTGTTGGTCAAGATTTGGACTTGCCAGACCATTCAGAAACATAATCAAGGTCGCTTTGAAGGACAGTAGCCTTGTCCGTGGTGTTGAATAGTTTTCCATCATCCGAGAAGAGGATGTAGTTGCTTATAAGGTGAGGATAATTCTAAAAAATACCGAAAGATGCCCTGTCCTTCTTATACACCCAAAAGTCTTTGTTCCTAGTTCTCTAATTACCTTGTAAATCTCTAGTCATATAATCTAAGTAGCTGTAAAACTCTATTCATGTAACCTAAGATGTACATCTTTCTGGAACAGGCGGATTCTTTTCGGGCAGTGTTATATTTTCTCCATTGTCTCCCAAATTGGTCATTTTGGCCTTTTGTTAAAGATCAAAGGTGTGTGTGAATTGCCTTGACAGTTGGAAATAAGACATAGTTACGTGCAAATTCCTGGAGGAAATAAGGGTGGCATTTATGGAAGGAAGTATTCATGAAGGATTTATATAACAGGACCATACACCATACGTTTAACAGTGAATAAATGCATAAGGAAATATGTTTACAGCAGGATAACGTCTCTTTTTCAAGAGAGCAAATGTCTACAGAGTCCCTTTCTACTTAGTGCTCGAATATATTCTACTACGTTTCTTTCTTCGTTATTACTATTCCCTTCAAGGTATTCAAAGTAGCTAGACTAAACTCGCCTGGACAGAAGTCTGCTCTAACCCCAGTTCCAACCACAGAGGCAGCTGCAAAGGAACTGGGGTGGGGCTTTTATTTTTGCCAAAGGAGCGTGCAAACGTGCAAAGCTGTGCAATGGGCAAAGGAGGAGAAGCCCTGATGCAAACTTGCGGCTGCTGGGTTGCTTGGTCTGGTTCTTTAGCTGGGAATTTTTTTTTCCCCCTCCTGTTGCAAAACTTCTGGCGAGGACCATAAACCCAGCAGCTCCGCCTCCTCTGCCATGGAGGAAAATAAACCAGTGGCCATCTTTGATGCTCAGCCTGGCACGTAGCACCTAATCCTCCCCCCCAAGCGTAGGAGAAGGTTTCCTCATTTATGAGTTGCTTTTCTTGCCAGAGGCGAGAGATAATAGACATATACATAAACAAACACAGGATGTTCTCACAAAGCTGTCTCGCAGGTTCGTCTGTGGCAAGAGCAAGACAAAATAAATATATCTCGCTTTGCAAATCATCAATTCTGCTTGCGCTAATAAAAAATATTTGCAACTCGAGTTTGATATGAGAGGGGTCCTTGGGGGCTCTCTGAGCTGGGTGGTTTTCTTGCAGAAGTTTCATGACCCAACTAGGGAACATCATCAGTGCTAGAAGGATATGGGGTTGTTGAGAAGATGGAGGAGGAGGAGGAGTGTGTTTGTGGAAAAGAGGAGGAGGAAGAGGAGAAGAAGAAGGACTGGGGTGCCCGCTTTTCTTGCAGACGTTTCATGACCCAACTAGGGAACATCATCAGTGTTAGAAGGATATGGGGTTGGAGGAGGAGGCGACAACTCCTCTGGGGTCCTTGGGGGCTCTCTGAGCTGGGTGGTTTTCTTGCAGACGTTTCATGACCCAACTAGGGAACATCATCAGTGCTAGAAGAAAATGGGGTTTGTGGAGAGGAGGAGGAGGAAGAATGAATGAATGAGCTGGAAGGGACCTTGGAGGTCTTCTAGTCCAGCCCCCCCTGCTCAGATAAGTGACTGCCTAGTCCAGTGGTGGCTAACCTTTTGGGGCTCCTGGGCCAAACATCGTTCGTGTGCTTATGTATGCGCGCTCATGTGCCAGCACCCAGAAGGCAACGCACGTGCCCTCTCACGCCCCCTGTACATGCGCGTGCAATCTCCTGCCCCCCTTACCTGCACTGCGCCTCTTTTTGACTCGTGCACGATGCAGGTCCTCCATGGAAGGCGGGTTGGTAGCCACTGTTTCTTTCTGCAGTCCTGATTCCTCTCTGGAGTCTGTGTCTGTCCTGTTGGGTTGCAGAACCGAACTAGTAGATAAAAGTAGACAAATGTAGGTTAGACAGCATCCCCACCAGGTGGGTTCATCCACTGGCTGACCAACCGCACTCGCTCAACGTGTCGTCCTCAAGGGAACTGCATCTACGTGGAGGGAAGTATGCAGTGGGGTACCTCCAAGCCTCTTATTTTAGGCCCAGGACTCTTCAACATCTTCATCAACGGCTTGGACGAGGGAATAGACGGGGACCTCCTCAAATTTGCAGGTGACACCAAGCTGGCAGGAATAGCCAACACTCCAGAAGATAAAGGCTTAAGATACAGAAGGATCTGGACATGGGATGCTATCTAACAAAATGAAATTCAGCGGTGAAAAAAAAGTCAGATCTCTACATTGAGGCAAGAAAAACAAAACGCACAGGTGGTATTGTAAGTGATACCTGGCTCGATAATAGCAACCGAGAGAGAGATCTTGGAGTCTTAGGGGACAGTTATTTAAATCGGAGCCAGCCCTGTGCTGCAGCTGCCAAAAAAAAGCCAACATAATTCTAGGCTGCATCAACAGAGGGATAGAATCAAGATCACGCGAAGTGTTAATCTCACTTTATGAGGCCTTGGTGTAAGGCCACACTTGGGATCCTGCGTCCAGTTTTGGCCTTAACCTAAATGTAGCCAACTCTGGCATACATAATTCACCGCCACCTGCGATCCTGTTTCCCTGCTCCCCGCTGGGTGTGTCATAAATCATATTTTCCAATGAAGCACCTTCACGGGGCTGGGTGTCATCGATCACATTCTCCAATGAAGGATTTTCCCCGGGCAGAAGATCCGGTAGCCTAGGCTACAATCTTTGTAACATAAGCGTGGAATGTACTTCTGGATTTGAAGTACAAATCCTTCAGATTCCTCCTCCCCAGTTTATGGCAACTCAAAAACAAAGCATAGGAACGCTTTACGAGTTGACAGGTTGCAGGAATTGGGTATGTCTACTTGAATGAAAAGAAGGACTCAGGGTGACATGTTAGCAGTGTTCCAATATCTCAGAGGTTACTACAAGAAGAGGGGGGGGGGTCAACCTATTCTCCAAAGCACCTCCCCCCACCACCCAGGACAAGAAGCTGTGGGTGGAAACTAATCAAGGAGAGAAGCAACCTGGAATTAAGGAGAAACTTCTTTTTTTTTTTTAAACAAGTTTTATTGATTTTACAAACAAACAAACAAAACAAAACATCATTAAACATTAAAAACATAAAACCTCTTTCCATTGTAGATCCTTACAAGGCAGGTGACATATTGCTTTATATCACGTATTTATAATTTATCCCATTTCCATATAAACACGTAAATTCCCTTTACCAAATTCCACATTGTTTCTCTTTAATCATTATTCAATCATATTTCCTTTCTGATTTATCTGCTATCCAGTCATCAACTTTATATTTTCCTCTGGCTTGTTTATAATTATTCTCATCTAGTCTTCCTCCGAGGTTTTATTATTTAATTCTTAATTAAACAAACACACATAAGACATAGACATAAAAACATAAAACTTTCTTCTAGAAAGTAACTTGGCCCCAGATTACCACTTTTTGTATGGACTTCAATTGAATTCATGCTCTGAATTAAGGAGAAACTTCTTGACAGTTAGAACGATTAACCAGTGGAACTACTTGCCACCAGAAGTTGTGAATGCTCCAACACTGGAGGTTTTAAAGAAGAGATTGGACAGCCATTTGTCTGAAGTGGTATAGGGGGTTGGACTAGAAGACCTCCAAGGTCCCTTCCAACTCTGTTATTCTATTTGTGACTATCTGTATTTCCCACCCAAGCAAGGATTTTTTTTTTTCCAGTGGGGTCCTGCTTTCCCTAAATTAAAAAATTCAGGCTGATCCTACCCTACCCCTAATTTTGCCTTTCAGGTAAGAAGGTCGCCCTGCTTCTTGCCGGGTGTTTATTTCGCCACTCGTGGGTGGATAAATATTTTCCCTTTTTTCACGGCGCCACTCGCTGATAGATCTCGGGGCAGTGACCTGTTGGATCCCAGCCAGATCTGGCTGTACAGTCTTGCCTCTGGCACCATCCTTGATACCATCGAAGATAGCAGCTGCCCTTTGATGTTTGGCATCCAAATAAAATCCTTGGGGAGGAGGTGGGTGCCAGCCCCACGCCCCTTGCGCCACGCTGGGACAACGGGGTGGGAGGCTCCGCAGGGAGACGGGAAAGCCGGATTAAGCGAAGCGGCTGGCATAAGATGGCAGGCACATGCCCGGTTAGGGTGGCAGCTGAAAGGCAGAATTTATTTGCTGGGTATAATGAATTTATACTTCCTTTTTTTCCCCTTTTTCTTTGATACTATTTTTATAAAATTTTATTAAGATAGACTTGGTATGATTTTATGATTCGTTGTAAAATAAATTAAGCAAATTATAGTTATCTCGTTAAAGTATGAAATTAACAAAATTACAGTCAAATGATTGTTTAGTAATGATATCAGGTTATATAATTGTTGATTGATAATATGAGTTATTATGTAATATAACTATAATGGCGACTATGAAATGGATGCACAAAAAAAAGCGGTAAACCAACCGATACACTGTTTGTAAATCTATGAAGGAGGAGGATGCTTTTATGTTTTATGTGTTTTTGTTTGTTGTTAAACTCAATAAAACTTTTTTTCAAAAAAAAAAAAGAATTTATTTGCTGGGTATTATAAGCATCAGCCTAAAAGAGTCCATTGGAATTGGGCAGCTTATAAATGCAGATAAATAATCATTCAATTATCTAGCACAATGTTTCTCAACTTTTGAGATGGGAAGACTTCCACTCCCAGAATTCCCCAGCCAGCCTTGGCAGCCTTCTATTTTACCCACAACAACCTTGTGAGGTGGGCTGGGCCGAGAGAATGACTGGTCCCAGCAGGCTTTCATGCCTAAGGCAAGACTAGAACTCACCGCTACCTGGTGATTGGCCCAAAGTCACCTAGCCGGCTTTCACACCTAAGGCGGGACTAGAACTCACCATCTCCTGGTGATTGGAACAGCTGCCTTTCATGCCTAAGGCGGGACTAGAACTCCCCGTCTCCTGGTGATTGGCCTAGCTGGCTTTCATGCCTAAGGCGGGACTAGAACTCCCCGTCTCCTGGTGATTGGACCAGCTGCCTTTCATGCCTAAGGCGGGACTAGAACTCCCCGTCTCCTGGTGATTGGCCCAGCTGTCTTTCATGCCTAAGGTGGAACTAGAACTCCCGTCTCCTGGTGATTGGACCAGCTGCCTTTCATGCCTAAGGCGGGACTAGAACTCCCCATCTCCTGGTGATTGGCCCAGCTGTCTTTCATGCCTAAGGCGGGACTAGAACTCCCCGTCTCCTGGTGATTGGACCAGCTGCCTTTCATGCCTAAGGCGGGACTAGAACTCCCCGTCTCCTGGTGATTGGCCCAGCTGTCTTTCATGCCTAAGGTGGAACTAGAACTCCCCATCTCCTGGTGATTGGCCCAGCTGTCTTTCATGCCTAAGGCGGGACTAGAACTCCCTGTCTCCTGGTGATTGGCCCAAAGTCACCCAGCTGTCTTTCATGCCTAAGGCGGGACTAGAACTCACCGTCTCCTGGTGATTGGCTTTATATCACCCAGAGTCCTTTTCTGAGGAGATGGGCAGTTATATACATTTGAAAAATAAGTATATAAATTAAAAAAAAAACCTGGATGGATGGATTGACTTCCTTCTCTCTCTCACCCTCCGCATGCTACTCCACCCAGCCTGGAGGGCTCCACTGAGGGCATCTGGAACCCTGACCAGCTCCTACCTAGGCTACGTCCCAACCCTCTCCAAGACAGGAATACAAAATCTCTTGTTTTTTCATCCACACTTTTCTTCACCCCCACCTTCTCTCTTTCTTGCTGCGCGTGCAAAATTTCTCCAAAGGACTCATTTTGTCCTGCTGACCAACAGCCAAAAGCTTTTACACGCATAGCATTTTCTGTAAATAAATTAATAAATCTCTCCTTTCCAAAAAAAAAAAAAAAAAGGATTAAAAGCCACCGAGGACCATCCATGAACATTAGGATACTTTAGCGGTTTTTTCGCGGCACCCGCCTGGAAGCGTGCGAGACGGGCTCCCTTGAGGGTATCCATGGCAGGCGTGGGCAGGATGACTCAGAAGCCTTAATGGGCTGCTCTTAATTTGCAAGGACTACAAAGCCAATCCCACCCCGGAGGGCTTTTTGCGCCTTTGATTACATTTCCATCTTCCCCGCCTGGAAAAACATGCCTGCATTTCTCCTGCGTGTAGCAACGAACCACGATTAAAATTTAACCCTCTCCCCAAATGAAAGGCCAACCTCTCCTTGTTAGCCCCCCAGGAAACATCAAAATCATCAAATTAATTATAAACAAGCCAGAGGAAAATATAAATATGATGACTGAATACCAGATAAATTAGAAAGGAAATATGATTGAATAATGATTAAAGAGAAACTATGTGGAATTTGGTAAAGGGAATTTACGTGTTTGTATGGAAATGGGATAAATTATAAGTACGTGATATAAAGCAATATGTTACCTGCCTTGTAAAGCTCTACAATGGAAAGAGGTTTTATGTTTTTAATGTTTAATGATGTTTTGTGTTGTTTGTTTGTTTATAAAATCAATAAAACTTGTTTTTTTTTTAAAAAAAAGCATCAAAGGGGTGGAGGCGAAGCTGGAAAAACCTAAACCTCAGGCGGTCCTCGAACTTACGACCATTCGTTTAGGGACAGAAGCTGCAACGGAGCTTTTATAAAATAAGGGACTTAAGAATCCCTTTTCACATTTAACCACCGTTGCAGAATCCGCCAGGATCGAAATCCGGACGGTTGCATTGTCCTGGGGTTTACATGCGATTCCACTTTGTGATCTTCTGATTAGCCGAAATCAAGGGGGAAGCCAGGTTCACTTAATGACCGGGAATCGCTGCAATGATTCGCTTAACAACTGCGGCCAGGAAAAATGGTAAAACGGGGGCAAAACTCACTTAACAATTGTCTTGTTTAACCGCAGAAATTTGAGGGTCAATTCTGGTCGTAGGTGAAGAGTTTGCAAGTAGGAAATAAATGTTATTTTTTTCTTCTTCTTGTTTAAAAAAATCATTATTTATGGGTCTGTGGGGTCCCAAAGGTGTTTTTTTTTTCAGGAGGTAACTGGACTTTCTTTTTTCTTTTGAAGACGTTTCGCTTCTCATCCAAGAAGCTTCTCCAGCTCTGACTGGATGGTGGGGAATGGAAGGATTTATATTCCTTGCAGACAAAGCTGGTCATTTGCATCCTTTTAGAGGGTCGTTGAGGCCACTTGGAGGTTTGTCTGTGTCCTCAGGGCCACCTGAGTGGTGCAAAGGGTTCCTGTAGCCTGCGATTTTTTCCCTCTGGAGATCCATTCCTTACTCCCACCCCATTCAAAGGGTGTTTATCCCAAATTGTATGGCAAAAAAGTCTTTAGAGATTCTCAGTCATACAGGCCATGGTTATCCCAAAAGTGCATTTTTCAAAAGGCAACGGGACTTTTTTATTTTATTTTTCCTTGAAGGAATTTCACTTCTCATCCAAGAAGCTTAGTACCTCAAGTGAGGCACTAATACCCCTCTGTAAAGCCTTAGTAAGCCCACACCTAGAGTCCCGCATCCAGTTTTGGTCACCACACTATAAAAAGGATGTTGAGATTCTGGAAAGAGTGCAGAGAAGAGCAACCAGGAGGATTAGGGGACTGGAGGCGAAAACATATGAAGAACGGTTGCAGAAACTGGGCCTGGCTAGTCTAGGGAAGAGAAGGACCACGGGAGACAGGAGAGCATCTTCTAATATTGGAGTGGCTGCCCCACAGGAGGAAGGGGGTCCAGCTATTTTCTAAAGCCCCCGAAGGCCAGACAAGGAATCATGGATGGAAACTGAACAAGGAGAAATTCAACCTAGAAATAAGGAGAAACTTTCTGACAGAGAGAACAACCAACCAAAGGAACAGAAGTTGCCCTTGGAAGTTGTGGGAGCTTCATCCCCGGAGGCTTTCAAGAAGAGACTGGATTGCCCTCGGTCAGAAATGGTGTAGGGTCTCCTGCTTGGCCGGGGGGTTGGACTAGATGACCTCCAAGGTCCCTTCCAACCCTTTTCATCTGTATCAGTAAGCTTCTTCAATTCTTCGGATCAGTTCCATTCAGTCTGAACTGAACAAGCTTCTTGGATGAGAAGCGAAATGTCTTACAAATAACCCCCAAGAAAGTCTATTTGCCTCTTCGGAAAGCATTTTTGGGGCAACCCTGACCAGGATGACGTACGATCTCCAGAGACAGGTGTCTGGGAGGGTTTGAGTGGTTTAATTAAAGCAAATATTGCATCAAAGCTGCAAGCCACCTTCCTTGTTTTTGGAGCATGGAAGGAAAGTCAATATTATTATTGACTTTATTCCAAACGATGGCCCACCTGATACAAGCCAACAGAGTGTGCGCAGTCGTAAAACGTTACACTGGGCAGATGCTCTAAGTTCACACAACTTGTGCAAGCAAACCACAATACCTGCCCTGCTAGAATTTTGAGAGGGTGAGGAGTGATGGTCCATCTGATAAGGGACAAATAAACTGTAGTCTCTTTATCCGATTTATTCTTGAATATCCTCACAAGTCTCGTCGGGAGGGTAGGTGCCACCTGTAAAACATCTTATACAAATTTGCATTATATGCAGTTGACATTGTCCTTTTATAATTTTGAGACCACAGTTTTTGCCATTTTTCTGAATCAATGCCATATCCAAAAATTTTGCCCCAAGCAATCATTGTTTCCAATTTAAATTCTAATAGATGTCCATAAAGTTTTTTAATTACCTTTTCATCAGGACCCATAAAGATTTTATCTAAGTCAGTCAACTTATCATAAATACCTTCTGCCTTAGTGTCTTTTATCAAACCTAGATTGTATTTGCAAATACGAAAAACAATTCATTTTTACACCTTGTTCTTCCAACGCTTGCATAGATTTAAGTTCACCCTTTTCATTCAATATCTCCTCATATCTAACTGTGTTTCCTTTTTATATATTATTGGATAAGAAAAAGCTTCAATAGTTGATATCCATGTTGACTTTTTTTGACCCCCTATGAGGGGCTCCTGTTTCAATCCAGCGAAGGAAAGCTCCCCTTGTATAAAATTCCTCTCCTGAAAACCTCACAGATGTTATCTGTGTAGCTCAGGGACTTCCAAACCTGGCAACTTTGAGACGTGTGACTTCAATTCCCAGAATTCCCCAGCCAGCCAGGCTTTTCTGGGAGTTGAAGTCACACGTCTCAAAGATGCCATGTTTGGAGACCTCTGCTATAGTTTCGTATCAAAGCAGTAGGCTATCAGTTGTACACACACAAAAAAGACAGATTTAAAGTAAAATGCATTCAGAGGAACCCCAAAACTGGGTGTGTTACTTCATAAATCTGAATAAAAGGGGGTTCTTCAGGCTTTAAGACCCCCACTTCAGGAGGGGGTGGGGGGCTTGGGACTTATCCCTCCAAATCCAGCCAAACTCACCAACTTATCTCCATTTCATCAGTTCCATAGATACAGGAAATCCTCGGGTTACGACTGCCACTGAGGCCAACATTTCTCCACCAACAGTCGTGAAGGGAATTTTGCCTCTTTTTACGACCTTCCTCGCCGCCATCGTTAAGTGAAACTGGGGATCATGTGACCGCATCCCCTGGATGCTTCAACCTGTCATAAATATGAGTCAGTGGCCAAGCGTCCCAATTCGGTTCACGTGACACCACGGCCATCAAGGGTGAAAAAAGTTACCTTTTTTTCAGCGCCGTTTTAAGTTTCAAACAGTCACTAAATGGACATGTTGTAAGTCGAGGATTATTCATATAGAAGTGGGAACTCTTAAGTCAGTTTGTCCACTGTCAGGAATTGAGGAAGTGTCACCAAACAGCAGGAACATACTACCATATGTGGTGGACGAGTATAGTAGCTAAAAGATACTGGACTCAAATACATACATGGTTGGAAAAACATGATTAAACAACATATCGATTTGAAGCCTGAAATATTTATTATTTTTATACCCTATGACTGTTATTAAGTGTTGTACCTGATGATTCTTGACTCTTGACAAAGGTATCTTTTCTTTTATGTTCACAGAGAGCTTTTGCACCAAGACAAATTCCTTGTGTGTCCAATCACACTTGGCCGATAAATTTTTTTTTGCTAAGCTATGCTATGCTATTCTTTATTCTGTTCTGTTCTGTTCTGTTCTACTCTAGTCTAGTCTAGTCTACTCTACTCTACTCTACTCTATTCTAATCTACTCTACTCTATTCTTTCTATTCCATTCTATTCTACTCTACTCTGGTCTATTCTATTCTCTCATTCTATTCAGTTCTGTTCCGTCCCGTCCCATTCCATCCCATCCCTTTCTATTCTATTCTATTCTATTCTATTCTATTCTATTCTATTCTATTCTATTAACAGCAGCTAGAATTGCACTTGCTTAAAATTGAAAAGGCGATATGATACTGATAGAGGGAAAAATAATTGAAAAAATATTTGCATGTGCGGAAATGAATATACTGACACTGGAAATAACGAAAAAGAAGAATCTGAATATTGCGTGGTATGGGGCTTGTTTTATAACAGGTTAGAAAATAAATAATTAAAAGGGATTAGACATAATGATAAAGCAATAAGAGACACTAGTGTAATAGATATACTGAATATGACATATTATATATATATGGGAATGTGATTATTGTTATATGGTTATACTGTTAAGAAGAATATTACTAGTAATTGTGAAGCACATGAAAGATTTATTTATTTTGTCAAATGCTTACAATATAATATAAATAAAAATAAACGTAAGTTGAAATATAAGAAAATAATATGCACCTAGTCGGCACACGATTGAAGTAGGATGGATTTAGTGTATGTTAAAAATATTTTTTTTAAAAATAACAGTAAAAAAAGAAGAAGTGAGGAATTGGAGCCAGTGAATCAGAAAGGAATTTGTGAGACTGTCCACGAGTTATTGGGTGGGGAAGGGAAAAATGTCTCAAAAGGAAACCTTTTAAACCTATTTATTTAAACTTCACATTAAAGTTCATTGAAGTTTATTTTAAAGCCGGAGTAATTTGGGCCTGCCCTGCGGCCTCCACATCCGGCAGAGAGAAAGAAGTTTCAGCATTTTTTGAACCCACAAATCCAGATGTTGAGCTTCTCTGGACTTCTTATGCCTCGATACAGGTTGTCCTTCACTTAATGACAAACAACGGAGCCCAACATTTCCATGGTTAAGTGAGACACGAGTGAAGCAAAGCTCCATTTTTTCCCCGCCTTCCTTGCCATGGTCGTTAAGTGAATCCTGGGAGTTGGGACTCAGTTGTTTAAGGGAGTTGGGCTCCCCCCCCGTGGCTTTTCAGAAGGTCGCAAAAGGGGATAACTTGAGCTGGGGACATGGCAACCGTCATAAATACGAGTCAGTTGCCAAGCGTCTGAATTTTGATCACATAATCATAGGGATGTTGCAACGGTCATAACTCTGAAAAGCAGTCATAAGTCCCTTTTTTCCAGTACCATTGTAATTGGGAATGGTCACTAAGTGAACCATTGTTTCTTTTTATAAAAAGTTTTTTTGTAATTTTTATAACAAAAAAAAAAAACATCTTTCAGCTATACAGGGTGTCGACTAGGTACATATATCTTGTTCACATATTGATATTTGTATAAATTTCTTACTAAGTTTACATTCATTTTATGTGCCTGCACCCATGAAACAACGTGCATGCAACTGCCCCACCCCCTGCACATGCATGCGTGACCCCCTGCGCCCACATCTCTGCACATGCATGCACCCCCCACACCGCACATCTCTGTGCGGCAGATACCCGACAGCTGGCTGGCAGGGGCGCATGCATGCACAGTGGGGCTCTTCTGGATGACCTCTCGTATGCCGGCAGAAGTGGCTCTGTGTGCCACTTCCGGCACGCATGCCATAGGTTCCCCATCACAGTTATAGCCTATTCAGCATTATGTATCATATATAACCTTATCATTTAATTTGTTACTTTATTTCCCAACCATTTATAAAATAAATCTCAAATCATATAACGCTCCATTTCTTCTTGTTCTCTAATTGCTAGCGTTAAGCTACTATTTTTGCACATGCCAATATTTTCTTAATCACCTCCTTCCTCCATCAGAATCTTTATAAGTCGAAGGAAGGAAGGAAGGAAGGGAGGGAGGGAGGGAGGGAGGGAGGAAGGAAGGAAGGAAGGAAGGAAGGAAAATTTTTTTTAAAAAGTTTTAAAATAGAATTTTAACACTCAAGGGCCATGATTTACAAATAGGATGGCACGCATTTTTGTGGAACCCAAATAACAAAAGTCATTCATATTTCTCCAGACACACTTTACATAAATCTTTGATTAAAATCTGGACAGATATTAGAAGAAACCATTATACTAAAATCCTGAGGTGGCTTTCAACAATGGAGGCGATGTTCCATCCTAACATGATGGACATTAGCAAAAAAGCTTAAATACCACCAAATACTAGATAACGAGGGATCACTTAAATCGATTCAGGCGCTAAAACCCCAAGGGATAATAACTGACAATTGGTCCTACTTTCAAATAAAAATGAGACATATTAGGAACGCAAAAGAACATGGATTTGAAACAAAAGATACTCAATTAGATAAAATATTCCTGGGTCCGGAGAAAAATATGATATCCAAATTGTATAATTTCCTATTAGAATATGAATTAGCTGAGGAAATTGTGAAAGGACCAATGTTAGCTTGGGCAAAAAATTTCGGTTAGAATATAGATTTGGATGATTGGGAGGAAATTTGGCAAAAAAACCCTTACATTTACAAAATCAATACCAAATAAGGAAAATTTATATAAAACGATATACAGAGGGCATCTGGCACCTTCGAGATTAGCTAAAATATATCCAAGAGCAAATCCAATCTGTTGGAAATGCAAAGAGAAACTTGGTACCTATTTCCATCTTTGGTGGACATGCCCCGGGATTAAAAAATATCGCACAAGGATAAGAATATGGATAGAAGAAATTATCGAATGTGGACTGGAGTGGAAACCAGAACTGTTCCTCCTGCGAATGATTAAAGGGGAATTCCCTCCCAAAGTGAGATATCTGATCATCCACTTATTAACAGCGGCGTGAATTTCTCTAGCGTGATATTGGAAACGGCCCGATGTACCGCCGATACACATTATTATTCAAAAAAGCTACAAATGCCCCAAAATGGAGAGGCTCACGCTCAAATTAAATGGAAAGGAAGAGTCAGAGGATTATTTGGTCTGGGATAAGCGGTACAGCTGGGTAGAGCGCAAAAAAGAAGGTATACAGGATAAATGAGCCCAGGACACATACTAGATATAGTTGTATATATTGAATGTGTAATAATAACGAAGGAAGGAAGGATTATAATGAGAGTGAGGGAGGGTCTCAGGGAAGCCCTGCCTTAGCCTTTGGCCACCACAGTTGCCCCCTGGTCACGCCCCTTCCCCAAGGTCAAACACAACCCTGATGTGGCCCTCAATGAAATCAAGTTTCAACACCCTTGGTTTGACACCCTTCTGTAGAGGATGTACATGCAAATCTCCCAACAGCCACCAGGGTGCAATATAGAGTTAGGGACTTTGCTACGCCCTCTAGTGGTTCGTGTCGAGAATGCAGCCGGGCCTGGAAAGGAGAAGGAATGGGAGCAGCCCCAAAGTTTGAGTCCCATGTTATCGAGTTGCAGCTCCTAAGCGAACGGAAATATTTCTCTAAAGGGCGGCCTTTTATTTTCCTAAACTGGAAACATCTGGAATTCTGCTGTGGTTCAAACCAAAGGAGCTTTATTGGAGAGCACAAGGAAGCCTTTGTCCCTCTGGCCACGGCAAATATTATGACCCCGGAGGGAGCTTGTTGTTCCTGGCCTTACACATCGACCGTACAAGTCTTGAGACAGAGAAATGGACGGAGGTGTTCTCCTGGGTGGAGAAGGATTGGGCCTCCTTCGGCCGGCTGGAAAGCCAAAGACACGAAGTTCAGATCAACTTCAGGTTGGCTCTCCAATGCAAGGACACGTTCGTGGAAAGTTGCACTTAAGTTTTGTTTTTTTAAGCCAACAAATCATCTTAGGACGTTGCTACGGGCTCCCTGGCTTCACACGACCAAGTTTTATTCAGATATATAAGTCCGGATGGTCACCAAACCAGGGGTCGCCAACCGGTGGGCTTGGGGACCACTGGTGGTCCGTGAGAAAATTTGGGTGGTTTGCAGAGAAATGTCCCCCCCGCCAAGCAATTAATCCAGGCTGCGCAGGAACACAAGGATGTGCTGCCCATATGGCTCACCCAGTTGCTGGCCCCCGACACTTCAGTCGAGTGCACACCTTACCTTGAGTAGAGCCACACGAGTTGACACTGGAAGGTAAGACCAACGGCGGAGGAGGGAAATCCACACTGGGGGGCTTGCTGACGTGGGTGGTGAAGTCAGTCCCCTATTCCAGAGCTTCAGTAGTCACAGGACTGGCCCTTTGGCCATCCCGGAGCAGCTCCTCCAGTCCATGGCAGGCCGGTGCACCTGGGTGGAGGAGTAGCTGCTCTGGAATGACCAAAGGGCCACTCCTGTGACTACTGCAGCTCTGGAATATGGAAACGACTTTCCTACCCACGTCAGCAAGCTGCTGTCAGTCAAAATTCGTATTAGTGGTCCGCAGGATTTAAAATTATGACTTTGGTGGTCCCTGAGGTTCAAAAGGTTGGTTTGGTTCTGCAACTCCAACAGGACAGACACAGACTTCAGAGAATAATTAGGACTACAGAAAAAAACAATTACTACCAACCTGCCTTCTATGGAGGACCTGCATCCTGCACGAGTCAAAAAAAGAGGGCTGTGAAAATATTTACAGACCCCTCACATCCCGGACATTAACTATTTCAACTCAAAATGATGCTATGGAGTACTGAGCACCAGAACAACTAGACACAAGGACATTTTTTTCCCGAAAGCCATCACTCTGCTAAACAAATAATTCCCTCAACCCTGTTCAACTATTACAAAGTCTGCACTACTATTGCTATTAATCTTCTCATCACTCCTTATCACCCATCCCACTTGCGACTGTGTGACTGTAACTTTGCCGCTTGTATCCTTACAATTATATTGACTGTTTCCTAGTATGATTTGATTGGTTATTGAACCCTGTGACTATTATCATTAAGTGTTGGACCTGATGATTCTTGACTCTTGATGAATATCTCTTTTCTTTTACGGACACCGAGAGCATTTGCACCAAGACGAATTCCTTGTGTGTCCAATCCCACTTGGCCAATGAAGTATTCTATCTGTCCTAAACGAAAGGTACAGTGGTTGTATGCTACTGCTTCAGAGCGGTTCAGTCGAACTGGTAGTCAAAAAACGCCTCAACGATCAGCTGAGAGGAGGAAGAAGAGAAAAGCATAGGATCAGAGTTCCTACCTGCCCTCTTCTTTATCATCTCAGCAAGATTGGCACGGCAGGGCCTCAGCTGGTGTTTGGAAAGCCCTGCGCATGCGTTAGGAAAAGCACACCCACCAAGCGATGCCTGTCAACCCATACATTATTTCTATGGTCTTTAGAGTTGCCAGCAGGAGGTGGGGAGGAGCAGTGTGGCAGCTTGCAAACCCAAAGTGCATTCCATCGATAGTTTTCAAAGATAGTCACTAGGTGACTGAAGTTTCTGCCCTGCAAAATTCTAACTGGAGAGCGTGATTGATGACTCTGGGCTAGGGATGCGTCCCATTGGAGAATATGAATTAGGATACACCCAGGGAGGTGGAGGGAAAACCGGGGTCAAGGGTGGCAATGAATGATGTGTCTCAAGAGTCAGCTACACCCAGGCAGTGCTGGACATCTTAACGCCCAATAAATCCTTTTTAAGTTTTGGAAGTTTGTTTGTCCATTTCTGCACAGCTTGAGATTTTTTGAATGATCATTTCCTCTGATGGAACCTGAGGCTGCTTCCAACATTGGGCAAAAGCTAATCTGGCCGCTGTCAAGAATGTGTATTATTATGTATTTCGCTTTTTTTGATATTTGTTTGTCAAAGATCCCTAACAAAAAGGATTCTGGTTTGTATTCGATCTGCTCTCTTGTCATTTCTTCCAGCCAAATTCTAATTTTCTGCCAATATTTTTGAGCTTCTGTACAGGACCACCACACATGGAAAAAAATTCCCTCTTTTTTTGTGCATTTCCAAGCAATTTGGACTCATGTTGTTGTGCAAATTAACTTTGGCACTAAAAAATAAAGATACCTCAATATACTACAATAGCTGGAACTGCTGGTACAAATGGTTAGACCAAAGATAGATTTCACACTATAAGGCAAAAGAGGATAGGATAAACCCATAGCAGTGGTATACAAATACAGGTAAAGATCAGGTGTGTGTATAAGCCATAAATTAAGGGGTAAAAAAGAGATCTTACAAACTGTTGAAGATGAGAATGTTTTTAATTGCTTTCTATTTTTTCTTTCTGTTTTCTTCTCCTTTTCTTTTCTTTCATTTGTCTATGTGTTGTTGGTTTGTTTTAATTGTAAAATTAATAACATTTATTTATTAAAAGTTTTGGAAGTTTGGCTCGAGACACATATTTAAATAGGGGTAACTGCCAGAATCCTGACAATGGCCACCAAACCAGCGGTAAAACAATTTTGAATCCCACCACTGGAATGGTCGTAAGTCCAGGACAGCCTCTAGTTAAATCTTCCGCCCTCTTTCTCTTTCAGCAAATTGGTGGGCAACAGAGGGAAACAAACCAAGGAGGGGAGGAACCTAGAACTAAGATAGAATTTTCCTGACAGAACAATTAACCAGCGGAACGACTTGCCTCTAGAAGTTGTGTATGCTCCAACACTGGAAGTTTTTCGGTTTGGTTTTAAGAGTTGGGTGGGGGCTATTTTAGGGTCTACACCGAAAGTGTCCATCTTCAGCAACTTTAAGACTTGTGGACTTCAACTCCCAGAATGCCCCAGCCAGCCATGTCTGTTTCTTTTTTCTCTTAACTTTCCTAAAGTGGAGAGAGATTGCAGAGGAAGGGATTACAAGAGAGTAAGCTATGCTGGCTGGGGGATTCTGGGAGTTGAAGTCCACAAAGTCTTTAGTCTAACGGTTAAGGCAGAGCTCTCCAAACTTGGCCACTTTAAGACTTGTGGACTTCAACTCCCAGAATTCCCCCAGCCAGCCAATTCCTGTTTCTTTTTTCTCTTAACTCTCCTAAAGTGGAGAGAGATTGCAGAGGAAGGGATTACAAGAGAGTAAATTAAGCTGGCTGGGGAGAATCCTGGGAGTTGAAGTCCACACATCTTAAAAGTTGCCGAGAGTCGACATCCTTACTCTAACACCAATATGGTGATTTCGGCACCTCCTTCCTCCTACGTCAGGAAGAGAATCAAATTCCAAATTAAGCCCCAAACTCCTTCCTGTCCACAACGACTTCGAAACTCCAGGTCTTTCCCATTTTTTCCCCCCCCCATAATTTTTCAACTTTGTCTGGAATGAAGAAGGAAGAGACAGAGACGGAGGAGCGAAAAAAAATGCCTTTGGATGCCGTAGGACAAGCGTCATCTTGGGTCAGGGGAACCAGAGCGGAGTGTCCGGAGAGATCATGGATGCCGTGGGAACTGGCCTGGAGATGCGAAGGCCTTTGCCTTTCAAGCTGATTTTGCCAGAAGAGAGGCCTCATGCGAGATCTCCAGGGACACAGGACCTCTTTGCTCCTAAAGTGACTTGTCCTCTTGCCAAAATTTCGTTGGAAGGGAGCGGCTGGCGTCTGCTTTTCTGCAGTTCCCACCGTCGATTTGGTTAAATAAATCAATAATAATAATCACAGCCTCTTCTTTCAGACCCACTCTGAGGATCCCGTAGACCCAACTTCATCCGAGATTCAGCAATCGGGGGCGAGGGGGGGAAATTATTTATTTTACTACGGGATGAATATTCGTAACTCAGGGTTGAAATGAGAGGTGCTGGGTGCTCCCTGAATTTGGTGGCTTTCTTGCAGGTGTTTCATGACCCAACTAGGTCACATCATCAGTGCCAGTAGGGAGGGGGGTTGTGGAATGGAGGAAGAGGAGGAGGAGGAGGAGGAGTTTTGTGGGGTCCTTGGTGCTCTCTGGACTTGGTGGCTTTCTTGCAGGCATTTCATGACCCAACTAGGTAACATCATCAGTGCCAGAAGGGAGGGGGATTGTGGAATGATGGAGGAGGAGGAGGAAGGGGGAAGGGGAGAGGGAGGAGGAGGAGGAGGAGGAGGAGGAGAGGAAAAGGACTGTGGGGTCCTTGGTACTCTCTGAACTTGGTGGTTTTCTTGCAGACATTTCATTATCCAACTAGATAATATCATCAGAAGGAGGAAGGGTTTGTGGAAAGGAGGAGGAGGAAGAGGAGGAGGAGGAGGAGGAGGAGGAGGAGGAGGAGGAGGAGGAGGAGGAGGAGGAGGAGGAGGAGGAGGAGAACTGTGTGGTCCTGGAGGCTTTCAAGAAGAGATTGGACTGCCCTCTGTCAGAAATGGTGTAGGGTCTCCCGCTTGAGGGGTGGGAGGTTGGACTAGATGACCTCCAAGGTCCCTTCCAACTCTGTTAATCTATATTCAATGGAACAGAAGTCGTCTTCGGAAGTTGTGGGAACTTCATATCTGGAGGCTTTCAAGAAGAGACCGGACTGCCCTCAGTCAGATATATGGTGTAGGGTCTCCTGCTTGGGCAGGGCGGGGGGGTTGGACTAGATGACCTCCAGGGTCCCTTCCAACTCTGTTAATCCGTTGCTTGGCTTGGAGTATCAACAAGACTGAAGAGCGGAGAGCCAGAGAGGTAAGAAAGAGGAAGAAGACCTGTGATCAGATCCTGCCCTCTGCTGGCCGAGCTAAAAACAGCACTAAAATCTTTACTATTTTTTTAAAAAAAAATAGAGAGAATTTTGGCTGATCTCTCCAAAAAAAGCCAAATCTCATTTGATTGGCTTAATGAGAGGCCACTAGGCAACCTTGGGGCATCTGAAAATGATGCCCTTTCAGCCAATCCTTTTTCAAAGGATTTCATTAGCCTCTGTGGCGCAGCGGTTAGAGTGCAGTACTGCAGGCTACTTCTGCTGACTGCCAGCAGCCTGTAGTTTGGCAGATCGAATCTCACCAGGCTCAAGGTTGACTCAGCCTTCTGTCCTTCCACGGTCAGTCAAATGAGGACCCAGATTGTTGTGGGCAAGAGGCTGACTCTAAAACTGCTTAGAGAAAGACTGTGACGCCTTGTGAAGCGGTATGTCAACTCAAAAAATATTTCTATGGTCTTTGTAGAGCGGCCAACAGAAAGGGAGGAGGGGAAAAGGGGTTTGAAAGAGCAGTGCGGCAGCTTGCAAACCGAAAGTGCATTCCATACATAGTTTTTCCAAGAGAGTAACTAGGTGACCGATGTTTCTGCCAGGCAGATATCTAACTGGAGAGCATGATTGAGGACTCTGGGCTATGGATGTGGTCCCATTGCAGAATATGAATTAAGATACACCAGGGTCAAGGGTGACAAGGAATGCTGTTCTCAGAGTCGGCTACACCCAGGCAATGCCAGCATGTTAACTCCCAATAAATCCTTTTGAAGTTTTGCAAGTTTGGCTCGAGACTCACGATTTAATTGTGGGGTCACTGCCAGAATCCTGACATGGTATATAAATCTAAGGATGATTGCTATTTAAATGACTTATGTGTTGTGCCTCCGAGGTTTGAACCTGATCAGTCGGCAGATGTAGGGCTCGAGTGATGAGGAAGATCTGGCACTGAGATTCGAGCCTGCATTATTGAGCGACCTGGAAGGGAGTCAGGAGGAAGAAGAGAGACTTGACTCTGAGATATGAGCCTGATTTACTGGAAGCTGCTCATTAGTTGAAGAACAAAGCGAGCAACGTTGGATAGACGCACGGAGAAGACGTAAGCAGAAACGGGCCGTCCAACGGACACAGAAAAGAGGCTGACACGCCCCTTAGGGAATGTAAGGAGGCGTGCTAGCTCTGCTTCTCTGTTCGAAGCAAAGGTGTCATTTTGCTTGGTGTTACGTCTGATACACTCGGCTGCAGCGTCTTGATTTACGGTTAGTTCGGCCTTGCCAGACAGATTCCAGGAAGACTGCCAAGGACTGTGTAAACAGAAGCAGTTAACTCTGCCGTGTCGGAGACTGTCTGTTTGAGCATTTGTACTTTGGAACTTTGGACTCTCACCTGTGGATACAGGTGAGACAGAACACACATGCATACAGGCCTCTGTGGGAATCTGATTCCAAGGGGGAGGCCGAGCAGCTGACAGGGAGCGGGAGCGTGGCTCCGTTGGCTGTGGAGGAAACTGGGGAAGGGCAAAGTCCGGCTGGGCAGAGCAGGAGAGAGGTAGAACAAGGGAGAGGGAGTTCAGAGGAAGACCCAGGCCCACCCCCTCTTCATCCTAGGGCACGCAGGGAGGAACGGAGAAGGGAGCAACGTGAGTTGCTGGCTTACGGGGGAGGAAAGGGCCCTGATTCCCTTCATTAGCCACACCTGGGAACACAGTGTTTAAAAAGGGAAGCTGCACACAGCAAAGTTGTTGGAAGCAAATCTTGAGTTATCTGTTATTGTCGAGGCTTATCTGGGTTCCTGGCGTCTTCCCAACTGTGTGTGTTTTGCTGGCCTTTCCAGTCTGCAATTCCTTCTCCTGCCCTGTCCGGTTCATGACTACAGTTTGGTTTGTTTGGATTTTAAGTTACAGTTTGTGTGCACCTTGTTTTGGACTGAATTTCCTGGAGCCCAAGGCTGTACCTGGGAGAGTTTTTTTTCCCCTCCAGCTGAAGATAACCTGGACATTGGGGGCAAAGTTGGAGGTATTAAAGGGCGTCTTCTTACTTATGGGACTGTGTTGCCTTTGTGCCATGCCCTGGGTCATCTCTCTCTCTCTCTCTCTCTCTCTCTCTCACACACACACACACACACAATGAACAGAGAGCAGACGAGGTGCAGGAAACAGGAGTTCTTTGCTTTATGTTCCCAATACAAAAACCGCCGAGGGAGTCCGGGGGAGAAACCTGGCCGGCGGGCGCTGAGGGAGGGTCCTCCTCAGATGTCAGAGATGGAGAGCAGGAGGGCGGTGGGAGAGGAGGGGGCTCTCCTGTTGCCGTGAATCTGGCCCTTCCAATGGTGCTCCTGCGCCACGTCCAAGTTATCTCCAGATTCCAGGATGTCCGGGACTGGCAAGGAAGAGAGAAAACAGGGTTACCACTCATTGCGCGAAGGATTGGTTCAAAATGGGGGTCCCTCCTGACACCCCCCCGCTTTAAAAGCAATTAAGAGTGATCGCTCGGTGATCCACTCTGTCACCCGTGACCGAATATGACGCTGGTTGGATGGCATCAGGAGCCATTTTTTCGCTCCTCCGTTTTCATCTCTTCCTTTTCTGTTCCAGACAAATATGAAAAATTATGGCGGGGAAAAAAAGGGAAAGACCTCGAGTTTATAAGTCGTTGTGGACAGGAAGGACTTTGCGGTTTAATGTGGAATTTGATTCTCCTTCTGACATAGGAGAAAGGAAGGCCAACAAATCGTCCATATTGGTTAGTGGTAGAGTTAAGGAGGACCAAAAAAACCATAGACAAGTAACATAGGGGGGGGGGGGGGGGGGGGGGGGGGGGGGGGGGGGGGGGGGGGGGGGGGGGGGGGGGGGGGGGGGGGGGGGGGGGGGGGGGGGGGGGGGGGGGGGGGGGGGGGGGGGGGGGGGGGGGGGGGGGGGGGGGGGGGGGGGGGGGGGGGGGGGGGGGGGGGGGGGGGGGGGGGGGGGGGGGGGGGGGGGGGGGGGGGGGGGGGGGGGGGGGGGGGGGGGGGGGGGGGGGGGGGGGGGGGGGGGGGGGGGGGGGGGGGGGGGGGGGGGGGGGGGGGGGGGGGGGGGGGGGGGGGGGGGGGGGGGGGGGGGGGGGGGGGGGGGGGGGGGGGGGGGACTTTTTAAGACTTGTGGGTTTCGACTCTCAGGATTCTCCCCAGCCAGCATACATAGCTTACTCTCTTGTAATCCCTTCCTCTGCAATCTCTCTCTACTTGAGGAGATTAAGAGAGAGAGAGAGAGAGAGAGAGAGAGAGAAAAAGCAGGCATGGCTGGCTGGGGAATTCTGGGAGTTGAAGTCCACCGGTCTTAAAATGGCCACTTTTGGTGTAGGCCCTAAAGGAAGGTAAAGGGTGAAAGTTCCCCTCCTTGCACATCTGTGCTAGTCGTTTTCGGTTTTAAGTGGAGGGCGCTGCTCATCTCCGTCACGAAGCCGAAGAGCCAGCGCTGTCCGGAGACGTCTCCGTGGTCCTGTGGCCGGCAGGACTAAACGCCTTCGAAGGCGCGTGGAACGCTGTTCCCTTCCTTCCAAAGACGGTTCCTATTTTTCTACTTGCATTTTTTACAGGCTTTCGAACTGCTAGGTTGGCAGAAGCTGGGACCAGGAACAGGAGCTCACTCCGTGCCGCAGCGCTAGGGGTTCGAACCGCCGAACTGCCGAACTTTCGGATCAACAAGCTCAGCGTCTTAAGTCACTAATCCACCACAACCAACCTTTATTCTCTTGTAATCCCTTCCTCTGCAATCTCTGCTCTTTTGGGGGATAAGAGAAAAAGAAACAGACATGGCTGGGCTGGGGAATTCTGGGAGTTGAAGTCCACAAGTCTTAAAATTGCCAAAGATGGACAGTTATGGTATAGACCCTAAAGTAAGGTAAGGGTAAAGGTTCCCCTCGCCCATTATTTTCAACTCTAAAGGGCGGTACTCATCTCTGTTACTAGGCCAAAAGCCAGCGCTGTCCGAAGGCGTCTCCGTGGTCATGTGGCCGGCAGGACTGAACGCCTGAAGGCGCCTGGAACGCCGTTCCCTTCCCACCAAAATAGTGGTTCCTATTTTTCTACTTGCATTTTTTTTTTACGTCCTCTCGAACTGCTAGGTCGGCAGAAGCTGGGACAAGGCCCGGGAGCTCACTCCGTGGCGCGGCGCTAGGGATTCGAACCGCCGAACTGCCGACCATTTGGATCGACAAGCTCTGCATCTTCACCACTGAGTCCCATTTAAGAACATTAAGGGGCCCCAAATCTTTCTAGGGGGGGGTCTCTTCCCCCGTTTCCATTTGGAAATTTAGATTCTGGGGACAGAGAGGTTATGGGGGAATCCCCAAATAAATGGAAGCAGCCCATTGGAAGTTTTTTTGGAGGGTGGGGTCTTTAGCCTTAAAAATGAGTATAGGTAACCTCAACTTATTACCAGAATTTAGCCATCAATTTCTGTCACTCTGCAACTAGCGGTGTGAGTTTTGGACTGTTTTTATCCCCTCTTTCCCGCCACCATTGTTAAGTGAATCACCGCAGTTGTTAAGTGAGCAATATAGTCATTAAGCAAATCTGGCTTCCTCATTGACTTGGCTGGACTAGGAAGGTCGTAAAAGGGGAGCCCTGGGGCGCTGCGGCCATCATTAACACGAGTCAGTTGCTACCAAGCATCCGAATTTTGATCACGCGATCGTAAAGGATGCTGAGGCGGTTGTTAAGCGTGAAAAACGGCCGACAGTCCCTTTTTCCAGAGCAGCTGTAACTTCAGACGGTCGCTAAATGAACGGTTGTTTTAAGTCGAGGACTGCCTGTCTAGGGTCTCCTGCCTTTGGGCAGGGGCTGGACTAGAAGACCTCTAAGGGTCCTTTCCAACATTGGATCCCCTGGAACTCACTTGGGATCGCCACACTTCTGTCGTTGGTGTTCAGCTGCCACAGGTGTTCTTTCTGGCTCACCTGTAAGGGCAAAAAAAGTGGGGGCAAAAAGCTACCTCAGAAATGTCCCCCAGATCTCTTCAGATCCAGCCCCCAAACCTCCAGTTTCAGGAGAAGTCTATCTGTATCTTCTTTTCTTCTCCAGAAATTTACCAGCAATATTTTATTGAAACCTTACCGTGTTTCCCCAAAAATAAGACCCTCACACACACACACACACACACACACACACACATATCTCCACCAAAAAAGGCACCAGGCCTTATTTATGAGGGGATATCATCCACTGACTGACCTCACTTGCGTGCGTCGCCGCCCGGCCTCCATTTTTGCAGTCCGGGATAAAAATCAAATCCATTCAGGTATTCAGACAAACCGAATACCGGAGACCCGTGAACAATATATAAAAGCTTTATTACGAAGCTTTTGCCAAAGGGAATTCTGCCCGTGGGCAGAAAACATTTTCCCCCAGGAGGGCTGAGGTTTATATACAGGTTCAGATATACAGTCTCTGCTCCTTTCCTGGGTTCACAATCTATCCAAGCTACGTATCTCCCTACGCAACACCCATATTATTGTAGCGTAACACCTGTTTCCTTGTCCTGTTTACCCGTTCCTATTTCCGCCAACCTCCATCATTAACACGATACTGGTCAGCGTAACCTACCAAATACGTAATCTTTATGCAAAACCATAGAAAATAGATAATTTTTCCAGGAAATTATCTTAGGTTAACGCAGAGGTTAAAAATGGTGTTACCATTGCTGTAGATTTTTACAGGTATAATTTTTACATATCACACAGTCAGAGGCCTTTAGGAATTTCTTCTTCTGCGGCCGGAAAAGCTTCCCTGAAGGCCTCTGCAGCCGATAGGATCGATCCTGAGCTTTGTTTTCAGCTCCAGAGGCCTTCAGGAAAGCCCTCGCCAGCCTTGCCGGCTGCAGAAGAAACGGGCCGGCAAGACAGGTGTCAGGATGTGCGAGGCCTGGCTACACCTGTCCAAAGGTAAGTAGTAGGGCAGCCCTACCTGCCCCTCATCCCCACCCTAGTTTAATTTTTACCTGTCCACTCTGGAGTGGGTGGGATCTTAATTAGGTCTTATTTTGGGAGTGGGGCTTATATTGGGAGGATGTGTGAAAATCAAGCTAAGGCTTACACAGAAACACACCTATACATACACACATTATACACAAACACCCACACCCACACATACTAATACAACCCTACACACAAATATGCAGCTACAGCACAAAACCACACCTACACACAAAAATATACATATACACACAAATACACACCTACACACCTACACACACAAATCAAATCAAATAAATAAATAAATACCTACACACACAAACACACACACACCTACACACATACCTACACACAAACACACTTATACACACACACACTACACACAAATATACATCTACACATACAAATACAAACCTACACACAAATACGCACCTACAACACAAAAACACACCTGCACACACAAATACACACCTACACACCTACACACACAAAATATACAAATACACACCTACACACACAAATATACCCCTACACACAAACACACAAATACACACCTACACACCAACACACACACCAACACACACAGAAACACACCTATACACACACACACACTACACACAAACACACATCTACACAAATACACACCTACACACACAAATATACCCCTACACACAAACACACACAAACACACAAATACACACCTACACACACAAACACACACCTATATGCACAAATACACACCTACACACAAACACACACACCTACACACACCTACACACTTACACACACAATACACACTTACACACACAATACATACCTGCACACACACTCAAACACACACATATCTGCACACATATAGTTCACTTACCTCCTTGGAGGCTATTTTTGCCTGGGTGCAACACCCATGTGTACACAGACACACACATGCACACAGATACCTGCAGTCTGCTCACCTTCTTGGTTGTTTTTCCTGTCCAGGTGCAACACAAACACCCCCCAACCCCAATACACACACTTGCAGTCTACTTACCTCCTTGGTTGTCTTTCTTGTCCAGGTGCAACACAAGCGCGCACCCCCACACACACACGTACACAGAGAGAGAGAGACATCCAGTCTACTCATCCCCTTGGGGACTTTCCCTGCTTGGATGCAACACCCACGTGAGCAGGTGTCCGGACACACAACCCACTCACCTCCTTAGCGGCTTTCCCTGGCCAGGTGTCCACGCAGGGCGCAGGAGCCTGCCCACGGCTGCAAGCAACTGTCCCCACGCCTTCAGCACCTTCGGCTCGCGGCGAACGTCCGGCCGATGGGCAGGCGGTCCAGAGGCAGGGGTGGCGGCGCCCGTGATCCAGAGGACGGAGAAGGGCTTGACCCCCTTCGAGCCGGTTCCCGCAGCCCCCGGCCAGACTGAGTTCCTTTGCGGCCTGCGGGAAGCAACGTGTGGCTGGAGTAGCGAAAGGGATAAGAGGAGAACGGAACCGCAGCAGAGCTTGGAACCGGCGGAGAGAGCCAGGAAGATGCTGAGTGAGAGACCAGGAGAAAGGGGGATTCTGGTCCTGGCCAGCTTGCGGGGGGGGGGCTTGGGGCCCCTCCGTCCCTCTCAGCTCACCCCACCTCGAAGGGTTGTTGTGGCAGGGAAAAGAAGAGGGGACAACATTAGGAACGTACGCTGCCTCGAGTGGTGTGAAATGAAGGCGGGAGAGCACTCTAACAAGAAAAGAAATGCAGGTAGCTCTTGCGTTACCACAGCTGAGCCCCAAATTCCCGTTGTTAAGTGAATTTGGCTCCACTTTATGACTTCTTTGCCACCGTTGTTAAGTGAATCCCTGCGACTGTTAAGTTAGGAAAGCAAGTCATTAAGTGAATCGGGCTTCCCCGTTGACTTTGTTTGTCAGAAGGTGGCAAAAGGAGATCACGTGACCCCCCCCCGGGACACCGCGACCGTCATAAATAGGAGCCACTTGTCAAGCACCTCAGTTTTGATCACATGGCCACGGGGATGCTGCAACGGTCATAAGTGTGAAAAGTGGTCATAACTTCCCTTTTGTTCAGTGATGCTATCACTTTGAACAGTCACTAAACGAATTGTTGTAAGTCGAGGACTGGACTAGAATAGAACAGAATTCTTTTATTGGCCAAGTGTGATTGGACACACAAGAACTTTTTCTTGGTGCAAATGCTCTCAGACTACCTGTTAAACCAAGTCCAGAGGCAGTGATCAGACCCCTGTGAATCTTACAGGTAGTCCTCGACTTACAACAGTTACCCTACCCTAACTCTTCCCATGTTACGAATCAAAGTCCAGTGTTTTGGATTGTTACTCTCCTAAATCCTCCTCTCCTAAATCCTGTCACTAAATCCTGTTACTCTCCTACATCCTCCTCTCCTAAATCCTGTCGCTAAATCCTGTCGCTCTCCTACATCCTCCTCTCCTAAATCCTGTCGCTAAATCCTGTTACTCTCCTACATCCTCCTCTCCTAAATCCTGTCGCTAAATCCTGTTACTCTCCTAAATCCTCCTCTCCTAAATCCTGTCACTAAATCCTGTTACTCTCCTAAATCCTCCTCTCCTAAATCCTGTCACTAAATCCTGTTACTCTCTCCTACATCCTCCTCTCCTAAATCCTGTCGCTAAATCCTGTCGCTCTCCTACATCCTCCTCTCCTAAATCCTGTCAAGCTAAATCCTGTCGCTCTCCTACATCCTCCTCTCCTAAATCCTGTCGCTAAATCCTGTTACTCTCCTACATCCTCCTCTCCTAAATCCTGTCGCTAAATCCTGTTACTCTCCTGCATCCTCCTCTCCTAAATCCTCTCGCTAAATCCTGTCACTCTCCTACATCCTCCTCTCCTAAATCCTGTCGCTCTCCTACATCCTCCTCTCCTAAATCCTGTCGCTAAATCCAGTTACTCTCCTAAATCCTCCTCTCCTAAATCCTGTCGCTAAATCCTGTTACTCTCCTACATCCTCCTCTCCGAAATCCTGCCGCTAAATCCAGTTACTCTCCTACATCCTCCTCTCCTAAATCCTCTCGCTAAATCCTGTCGCTCTCCTACATCCTCCTCTCCTAAATCCTGTCGCTAAATCCTGTTACTCTCCTACATCCTCCTCTCCTAAATCCTGTCGCTAAATCCTGTTACTCTCCTACATCCTCCTCTCCTAAATCCTGTCGCTAAATCCTGTTACTCTCCTACATCCTCCTCTCCTAAATCCTCTCGCTAAATCCTGTCGCTCTCCTACATCCTCCTCTCCTAAATCCTCTCGCTAAATCCTGTTACTCTCCTACATCCTCCTCTCCTGTAACTTACTTGGCGTCATGCAGCTTGCAGAGCCCAAACAAATGGCTTTTCCAGGCTGAAGGATGGCTAGCAAAGGGATCCTGCAGGGGGTGAAAAAAAGCCAAGGATGGGGCAAGCATTATTTTATTTTATTTTGGAAGACGCATTTATCCCTACGAGCCAATCCCAGCTGGAAAAAACACACGGAAATCCAAAATACACAGAGGGCAAAGCCCCAGGTGGGGCAAGTCACCCCTGAGCATTGGCTGAGACTGGGAGAACAGGCCGTGTGAGAAAGAGCTGGAGTCACAACTTGTGAGACCAGCAGCTGGACACAGGTAGATAATGGTAGATAGAGGATAAATGATAGATGGGGGGGAGAGGGGAAGGAGGGAGGGAGGGAGGGAGGGAGGAAGAGATATGGATAAATACATATAGATAGATAGATGATAGATGAGGGAGCAATGAGAGAGAAATAGATTGTAGATAGATAGATAGATAGATGATAGGTAGATAGATGGATAGATACATAGAGAGATAGATAGAGAGATAGATAGACAGACAGAGATAAATATATAGATATAGATATATGATAGATATAAATGTATAGACATAGAGGCATAGATAATTGATAGGTAGGTAGGTAAATAGGATAGATAGATAGAAATAGATGAGAGATGAGAGATGAGAGAGAAATAGAGACATAGAGTGAGAGATAGATAGAGATAGATAGATAAATATAGATATACGGTAGATATAGATAGATATAGATGTATAGACAGAGGCATTTTTATAGGTAAGTAGGTAAATAGGATAGATAGAAGTAGATGAGAGATGATAGAGAAATAGAGACATAGAGTGAGAGATAGATAGATATAGATAAATATAGATATATAGATATAGATATATAGATATAGATATAGATAGCTAAATATATAGATAGACGGTAGATATAGATAGATATAGATGTATAGACATAGAGGCATTTTGATAGGTAGGTAGGTAAATAGGATTGATAGATAGAAATAGATGAGAGATGATAAAGAAATAGAGACATAGATAGAGTGAGAGATAGAGATAATTAGTAAGTAGGTAGGTAGGATAGATAATAGATGAGAGAGAAATTAAGACATCATAGAGACACAGATAGTTAGATAGCTAGGTAGGTGGGTCAGTAGATAGATAGATGAGACATAGATATAGGCATAGATAGATATAAACATAGATAGACAGAAACAGACAGACAAACATAGACAGATATAGATACTGATAGGAGAGAGAGAGAGAGGAGGGAGACAGATAGATGTAGACAACAGATAGATGGAGATAGATAATAAATATAGAGACAGAGAGACAGAGAGAAACAGATGAGACAGACGAAAGAGAGACAGACAGACAGCTGCACCGAGGTAGAGAGAGAGAGACAGAGTGAAAAGAGGCACCGGCCTAGAATCCCTACGTAGCCACAAACTAACGTCCAGCCTCCCTTGAGTGCCCCGTGCTTAGCTGGGTCAGTGGGCTTCTATGGAGAAGATTCCCACCCGTCGACCTTTAGCAGGACATCCGTTTCATTGACCCCCCCCTCCTGCCATCAGAGCTCTGGACCTCCCCACCCGCCCTGGGTCCCCCTCTTCCCCCTCCTCCCCCAACTCCAATTCTCCCCGAGAGCTTCTACCTTGAACGTGCCGGAGTCTTGAGCTGCTACGACGGTGATGATTTGGTGGGAGAGCAGGATGACCAGCGGCACCAAGGAGGCGGCAGCGGGAATGGTGAGGAGCACCCTGGGCCCCAGGTGACCCCGTTAAGGTTGGTGTGGGAGAAGAGAGGATGCCAGGGGGGCGGAGCTGGGATAGGTGGGTGGGTGGGTGGGCTGCCTGGAGCGGGGCTGGGTGGGGGGCGGGCAGGCAGTCCCTGCGGATAAACTTCCGGAAACACGGACCTCCAAGGGGTCCAAGAGGTCAATTGGGAGCCCTTCAGGCTGCATCAACCTGCAAGAGAAGATGCTTCAGCCTGTTAACCGAATCATAGGGTTGGAAAGGGACCCTGGAGGTCTTCTAGTCCAACCCACTGGCAGGAGACCCGACGCCATCCCAGACAAATGGTGGCCCGATCTCTTCCTGAATAAGTCCAGCGGTGGAGCAATGCTCACAACTTCTGGAGAAAAAAATATTCCATTGTTTAATTCAGGGGTCTTCAACTCACCAAAAGCCAAGTTTGAAGACCCTTGGATTAATTGATCAAGGGTTTGTAGAGGGTTTGCAGAGTTGGAAGGGACCCTGGAGGTCTTCTAGTCCAGCCCTCTGCTCAGGCAGGAAACCCTACACCATTTCAGACTAATGGTGGCCCAATCTCTCCTTAAAATCCCTCCAGGGATGGGAGCAGCCACAACTTCTGGTGGCAAGCAGTTCCACAGGTTAATTGTCATATTAAGAGCAACTGCATTATCTTCGCTGACGATGTAAAGCTGCTCAACACCACAGACAATACTGCTACCCTTCAAAAGGACCTCGACTATGTATCAGAACGGTCAATCAAACGGACAACTTCAAATCTCAACAAATAAATGCTCCGTCTTACATATTGGCAAAAAAAATCAGAAAATAAAATACAAGCTGAATAGTCAAGACCTTGTTGATGATGCAAACTCTGTCAAGGATCTTGAAATACTCATCTTTAATGACCTAAGTGCTAGAGCCCACTGTAATTACAGAGTCAAAAAGGCATTAAGAGTTGTTAATCTAATCCTACATAGCTTCTTCTCTGATAATATCACACTACTATCTAGAGCATACAAAACATTTGCTAGACCAATACTCAAACACAGCTCATCAGTCTGGAACCCACATTATGTATCTGATATTAGCACAGTTGAGAAAGTCCAGAAATATTTCACAAGAAGATTCTCCACTCCTCTACTCATTGCAGAATACCTTATGCCACCAGACTTGAAATTCTAGACCTAGAAAATTAGAACTACGCCGCCTTCGGTCCGATCTAAGTATGGTATATAAAATCATACATTGCAATGTCCTACCTGTCAATGAATACTTCAGCTTCAACCATAACAACACAAGAGCAAAACAATAGATACAAACTCAAGGTTAACCGCACCAAACTTGATTGCAGGAAATACGACTTCAGCCACAAAGTGGTCAATGTCTGGAATCCTCTACCTGACTCTGTGGTTTCTTCCCCAAACCCCCAAAACTTTAACCTTAGACTGTCTACTATTGACCTCACCCCTTTCCTAAGAGGTCTGTTGGGGGCGTGCATAAGTGCACCAATGTGCCTACTGTCCCTCTCCTATTGTTTCTTTTATTTTTATTTTTTATTTTTCTTATATGTATCTATGTATTCATAACTATGTTTTTACTTATACCTATTATCTTGTAAGCAATTGACAAATCAAAATAAAATAAAAAATAAAACAAAACAGCCTGGAGAATTAGGGTATCAACAGAAGCAACAATAACATGATGGATGTATTGAAAGGTTGTAACCAACGATGACATTTTGTTAGTGTTGTTCTATGGTTAATGTATTAATAATCCTCTCCTTATATATGTGCAGGAGGCTAATGGAAAAGAGATCAAAACACAAACGACCCAGGAGATTACAACGAAGGACCCAGGATACCACAACAAAAGAACGCGCAAGCCCATCACACAACCCATTACCCGAGCCGTTAAAACACGAGAGGCTAATGGAAAAAGGATCACTACAAAACAAACGACCCAGGAGATTACAGCACAAGATCCAGGATACCTCCACAACAAAACTCACAAGGCCATCACACAGCCCATTATACCAACCTCAACTCCATCAACCAATCAAGAGGCAGCAGCACAGCCAACCAGCCCAGCACACCAGCCCCCACCACCAGTATTTATAGAGAGACGGCTGCTCCGATCACACACTGCTCACACTGGCACAAAGCCGAAAGCACCAGCCTGAGGATGACGAGTGGGGCCTCGCCGAAACGTCGCCAAGATACTCTCAATCTTACACGGAAAAAGACCCAAACATGCCAAGACCTACATGTAAGGCATTCAGCTTTGTTCGGGTATTTTCCCACGTCATTGTAGTTGTGCTTTTAAAGTTGTAGCAACGTTTCGGCAGTCTCATCTGCCACTTTTTTGAACACAATACAGAAGCCTGATGATGGCAGATGAGATTCTGCCAAACGTTGCTACAACTTTAAAAGCACAACTACAATGACGTGGGAAAATACCCGAACAAAGCTGAATACCATACATGTAAGTACCATAAAACTTAAGAATATATATATAATATATATATAAAAATTCAAGGTGATGCTATCAAAACTCTGCCTGTTTTGTTTTTACCCACATCGTATATGTAGATATAATTATTTTTAAAGAGCCGGCCACCATCTTGACTTTTTTGACCTCAACTCCCTGGCCAATGTGGGGATAAGAGAGGCTCAAAGAAAACAAAGTGGGGGAGGAAGGGTGCAAGGCCAAAGGATACGTGCAGATCTTTTCCACACCAAAGGGCTGCTGGAAGTTAAGCGCCAGGTAAGTGAAGCAGGCGAGGAGCGCCACCAGGTCGTAGATGGTCAGGAAGAAGACAAAGAGGAGGAAGAAACGGAAGTTGTGGCAGCCGATACAGTTGTTCACCCACAGGCAGTGATGGTCGAATTCCTGCGCCAGCGCCCAGAAAGAGATGGAGGGGGGGAGAAAGGGACACGCCCAGGGGAGATCTTAGAGGAAAAGGGAGTATCTTTCTAGCTGTATTCACACAACGTACAAAGAGCCAGTTCGGTTTAATGGCTAGAAAGTGGGAGACAGGGAGTTCTAGTCCCGCCTTAGGCATGAAAGGCAGCTGGGTCACTTTGAGCCAATCACCAGGAGACGGTGAGTTCGAGTCCCGCCTTAGGCACGAAAGCCAACTGGGTGACTTTGGGCCAATCGCCAGGAGACTGGGAGTTCTAGTCCGCCTTAGGCACGAAAGGCAGCTGGGTGACTTTGGCGCAATCACCAGGAGCCTGGGGGTTCTAGTCCCGCCTTAGGTATGAAAGCCAAATAGGTGACTTTGGGCCAATCACCAGGAGATGGGAAGTTCTAGTCCCGCCTTAGACATAAAAGCTACTGGGTGACTTTGTCTTATCACCAGGAGACAGGGAATTCTAGTTCCGCCTTAGGCATGAAAGCCAAATAGATGACCTTTGGGCCAATCACTAGGAGATGGGAAGTTCTAGTCCTGCCTTAGACATAAAAGCTACTGGGTGACTTTTGTCTTATCACCAGGAGATGGGAATTCTAGTTCCGCCTTAGGCATGAAAGCCAAATAGATGACCTTTTGGGCCAATCACTAGGAGATGGGAAGTTCTAGTCCTGCCTTAGACATAAAAGCTACTGGGTGACTTTTGTCTTATCACCAGGAGAGGGGGAATTCTAGTTCTGCCTTAGGCATGAAAGCTGACTGGGTGACTTTGGCCCAATCACCAGGAGCCTGGGAGTTCTAGTCCCACCTTAGGCATGAAAGACAGCTGGCTGACTACTTGTTAGGAGGTCACTGCGGATGGTTGATCTTACTAGTAGCTTCAGATAAGAGACCACCAGGAAATGCATTTGAGAAAGTCCTTGAGTTACAACCGTAATAGAGCCTGCCCATCATCGTTGTAGAGTGTGGCAGTTGTAAAGCAGGTCACCCACATGACCGGCTTGATTTTCCCACCATTTTTTGCAATGGTGCTTTAAGCAAATGTTGGCGTCGTAAAGCGAGCGCTGCCATCCTTAAGTGAACCAATAGCTTTATTAGGGACTGCTTTTGCCAAAGTGCAGGAAGTCCTCGATTTATGACCACAAATGAGCCCCAAATTTCTGTTACCGACCCAGGCCGCTGTTTTGGGTTTCGCCCCATTTTAAGACTTTCTCTTGCCTTGGTTGTTAAGTCAATCACCAACAGTCATTAAGTGAGTCACGAATCTGGCTTCCCTGTCGACTTTGCTTGCCGCGAGGTCGCAAAAAGGGGATCGTGCGACCTCTCCCCCTCCTGGGACCGTCCTAAATACGAGGCAAGCGTTCTGAATTTTGATCGCCTGACCGTGCGAGATTCAGCAACGGTCATTAAGTGTGAAGCATGGTTGTGACTTTTCCCCGTACTGTTGTAAACTTCAAACAATCACAGGTGTTTGGTTTTAGAGCTTAATGGTGTGTGTGTGTGTGTGTGTGTGTGTGTGTGTGTGTGTGTGTGTGGAAATGGTGTGTTTGTCTCTTCCAGCCGTACTTTACCTCCACACAAATGTTGCACCAGCGACAATGGAAAGTGTGCGGCAAGCAATATAACTGGCAGTTGTTGCACCAGTGTTGCTGGCGGCTGCTCAGCGTGTTGGCCTGGTTCTCCAGCTCTTCTTCAATGCCTGGGAGGGAAGGAAAGGAGACCACGAGGTGTGAAAACAAGCCTGACTGAGTAGAATAGAATAGAATAACAGAATTGGGAAGGGGCCTTGGAGGTCTTCTAGTCCAACCCCCTGCTGAGGAAGGAAACCCTCGACCATTTCAGACAAATGGCCCTCCAATCTCTCCTTAAAAACTTCCAGGGATGGAGCAACCCACAAACTTCTTGTGGCAAGTAGTTCCGCTGATTGTTCTCACTGTCAGGAAATTTCTCCTTATTTCTAGGTTTGATCTCCCTCTGAGGAACTTCCTTCCTTCCTTCTCCTTCCTTTCTTCTTCCTTCCTTCCTTCCTTCCTTCTCTTTCCTTCCTTCCTTCCTTCCTTCCTTCCTTCCTTCCTTCCTTCCTTCCTTCCTCCTTCCTTTCTTCTTCCTTCCTTCCTTCCTCCTTTCTTCTTCCTTCCTTCCTTCCTTCCTTCCTTCCTTCCTTCTCCTTCCTTCCTCCCCACCTTCCTTTCTTCCTTCTCCTTCCTTCCTTCTCTTTCCTTCCTTCCTTCTCCTTCCTTCTCCTTCCCTCCTTCCTTCTCCTTCCTTTCTCCTTCCTTCCTTCTCCTTCCTTTCTTCTTCCTTCCTTCCTTCTCTTCCTTTCTTCCTTCTCTCTCCTTCCTTCCTTCCTTCCTTCCTTCCTTCTTTCCTTCTCCTTCCTTTCTTCTCTCTTCCTTCCTTCCTTCTCCTTCCTTCCTTCTCCTTCCTTCCCCCTCCTGCCTTCCTTTCTTCCTTGTCCTTCCTTCCTTCTCTTTCCTTCCTTCTTCTTCCAGACGAGTGGCTGTCCAGTCCCTTCTTAAAAGCCTCCAGTGATGGATCACCCACAACTTCTGGTGGCGAGGAGTTCCACTGGTTAATTGTTCTAACTTTTAGGAAGTTTCTCCTTATTTCTAGGTTGGTTGTGTTTGGGTTCTGCAAGGAGTTCACACACACAGACACAAACACACACACAAAAACCAGTTTGGGTAGTTTTGAAAAGTAAGGAGAAAAACCCCACAGACAAGGCACCTACTCATTTCTTTCCCAGTTTTGTATTTTATATTATAAAATAATAATAATAATAATAATAATAATAATAATAATAATAATAATAATAATAATAATAATAATAATAACAATAACAATATGAGGAGGGAGGGAGGGAGAGCTACTCGCATCACTTCTACAGGTAGTTCTCCACTTACAAGCATTTGTTTAGCGGCCGTTCAAAGTTACAACGGCACAGAGAAAAAAGGGACTTTTAGCCTCTTCAAGGAAAGTGGGTAAAAAAAATTTTTGGGGGGGGGGCTAACAGTGGATGAACAGTGGAAGAGGAGAAAGGAGTGGGCTCCCCTTGCTGAAGGTGGCCAAAGTGGGAAGTAGGTAACCTTGTCATCAGGGAATAATTTCATAGCTTTCTGCACCGAAAGCTGCGGGTTGGGCTAGATGACCTCTAAGGCGCCCTGTAAGGTTCTGCGATTCTAGGGTTGTTTGGGATGCCCTTCGGGCAAGAAGGGTGGGGTAAGGGGAACTCTCGCTTACCTTTGTGGAGGATCCCCGTGTCTGTGAAACTGGTGAGGAAGAAGTAGAGGACGGTCAGGATGAGAAGGTTGCCAGAAACGATGGGAAAAGCCCAGGAGACGTTCAGGCCCAGCCAGGAGCCCCTGAGGACAGCAAAGGACATTGTGGCTCTGTCACACGGGGGGCGCCCACAACAGCGGCAACTTCTCTTTAGCCCAGGTTCACTAACCTGCTAACCTGAAGTCCGCCTGAAGAAGGTGGACCTCAACTCCCAGAATTCCCAGAAGGTGGACTTCAACTCCCAGAATTCCCAGAAGGTGGACTTCAACTCCCAGAATTCCCAGAAGGTGGACCTCAACTCCCAGAATTCCCATAAGGTGGACTTCAACTCCCAGAATTCCCATAAGGTGGACTTCAACTCCCAGAATTCCCAGAAGGTGGACCTCAACTCCCAGAATTCTCCAGCCAGCCATGCTCAGCTCAACCCAGCTCAGAGAAAATAAAAAAAAACCAGTCTTCTTCTTCTTCTTCTTCTTCTTCTTCTTCTTCTTCTTCTTCTTCTTCTTCTTCTTCTTCCTCCTCCTTTTCCTCCTCCTCCTCTTCTTCTTCTTCTTCCTCCTCTTCTTCTTCCTCCTCCTTTTCCTCCTCCTCTTCTTCTTCTTCTTGCTCTTCCTCCACCATCTCCTCCTCCTCCTCCTCTTCTTCTTCTTCTTCTTCTTCTTCTTCTTCTTCTTCTTCTTCTTCTTCTTCTTCTTCTTCTTCTTCTTCTTCTTCTTCTTCTTCTTCTTCTTCTCCTTCTTCTTCTTCTTCTTCTTCTTCTTCTCCTCCTCCTCCTCCTCCTCCTCCTCCTCCTCCTCCTCCTCCTCCTCCTCCTCCTCTTCTTCTTCTTCTTCTTCTTCTTCTTCTTCTTCTTCTTCTTCTTCTTCTTCTTCTTCTTCTTCTTCTTCTTCTTCTTCCTCTTCCTCCTCCTCCTCCTCCATCACCACCAGCTCTTCTTCTTCTTCTTCTTCTTCTTCTTCTTCTTCTTCTTCTTCTTCTTCTTCTTCTTCTTCTTCTTCTTCCTTCTCCTTCTCCTTCTCCTTCTCCTTCTCCTTCTCCACCACCTCCTCCTCCCCCTCCTCCTCCTCCTCCTCCTCCTCCTCCTCCTCTCCAGAAACCTCTCTCCCTTCTAACATGGATGATGTTCCCTCTCTGGCTCCCGAAACGTCTGTCCGAAAACAACCCATCTCCGAGCACCCCGGGGGGGCTGCACCCTTCCATTCCCCTTTTATCCACCCCTCTCCAGCCGGGCGACCGTCGGAAGCAGGGAGGCACCCCTTTCTCCCTACTCACGGGAAAGTGAAGAAGAGGCAGCTCAGCGCCAGGAGGGAACTGAAGTGGAAAGAGGCAAAGGACCCTGAAAGGACAGGGTGGCACCCGTCCCGGGCGGAGGCCATGCCTGCAGGAAGAGAGAGACCCCTGAAAGCTCTTGGCCCCCAAAGCCAAGTGGAGACCCAACGGGAGACGGTTGCCATGGCGAGGCCGTGACAATGGCCGGAGGAGGGGAGGGGCCGGGGAGGGGTCCCTTCTGCTGTGGAATGTTACTGGGTGGCAGTTGGAGAAGGTGGTGGGGCCACGGAGAGGGCCTGCGCGGGGGTGGGTGGGTGGCTGTTGAGGGGTGATGTCCTATCCATTGGTGGCCTGGAAGCCCAGGCGCTCTGAATTGAATCCCTCAATTGGACAGACAGACTTTGCAAATGCGAAGGGAGGGTTGGACTAGATGACCTACGAGGTCCCTTCCGACTCTGTTATTCTATATTCAATGGAATAGAAGTTGCCTTCGGAAGTTGTGGAAGCTTCATCCCTGGAAGCTTTCCAGAAGAGACCGGACTGCCCTCAGTCCAAAATGGTGTAGGGTCTCCTGCTTGGGTGGGAGGGGTTGGACTAGATGACCTCCAAGGTCCCTTCCGACTCTGTTATTCTATATTCAATGGAACAGAAGTTCCCTTCGGAAATTGTAGAAGCTTCATCCCTGGAAGCTTTCAAGAAGAGACCGGACTGACCTCTGTCAGAAATGGTGTAAGGTCTCCTGCTTAGGCAGGGGGTAGGACTAGATGACCTCCAAGGTCCCTCGCAACTCTGTTATTCTATATTCAATGGAATAGAAGTTGCCTTCAGAAGTTGTGGAAGCTTCATCCCTGGAGGCTTTCCAGAAGAGACTGGACTGCCATTGGTCAGGGTCTCCTACTCGGGCGGGCGCGGGTTGGACTGGATGACCTCCAAAGTCCCTTCCGACTCTGTTATTCTATATTCAATGTCAAAATAGATAATAAAGGGGACAGTGGACATCCCGGCCTTGTGCCTTTTTTTAATGTTGACATTCTCTGTTATGCCATTTACAGTCCCTTTTGAAGTTTGTTTGGTATAGCTTGCCTCAATCACGTGGATAAATTTCCTCCCCACCAAATTCCATGTATTTTAATTGCAATAACATAGATTTACATTATTAAAGGCTTTCTTACGTGCCTCAAAAGAGCAAGAGCTGCTTCTTCATCCTATTCCAAGGTGTTCACAATTATTCTCGTCTTATTTTTTTGTCCCTTAGGTAAAAACAAACAAACAAAACCATTTTGGTCTGGGCGTATAAAATTAATTCAAGAATCTCTTCCGTCTTTCAGCGCTTATTGTCACATACATTTCATAATCCACATTTCATAATGAAATTGGTCTACAAGTTTTAATCTGCAATAAATCAACATTTTTTGTTTTGGGTGTAATAAGAGTGATATTTGCTTCCACCCACGATTTGGGCATCTTAGCTTCTATCTAGCATGGTTAAACTTCCAGCATTGATGGTTTATAATTGCTTATAAGTTTATAAAAAAAATTGATAAAAAATCCAATTTGTGGCCTGGAAGCTCAGGACATCCCGGATCTGGATGTGGAGCTGAGAAGAATTTAATCCCTCAATTTGACAGACAGACTTCAAGATTTTTGCAACGGAGGGTTCTTGGCTCACCCCAAAATAGGAATCCCCACGTCATTCAAGGCAAAGCAAGCAAGCAAACAAACAAACCACGTTTATTTAAGGGGATTCTTCATACTTTTATTAGGAGAAAGTTCCTGACAGTGAGGACAATTAACCCCTTGGAACTGCTGGCCACAAGAAGTTGTGGGTGCTCCATCACTGGAGGAGGGCTTTTAAGAAGAGACAGGAGAGCCACTTGTTTGAGATGGTATGGGCTCTCCTGCTTGAGCAGGGGGGTGGACTAGAAGACCTCTGAGGTCCCTTCCAATTCTATTCTATTCTATTCTATTCTATTCTATTCTATTCTATTCTATTCTATTCTATTCTATTCTTCATTCCAATATCTCTTCTCTTCTCTTCTCTTCTCTTCTCTTCTCTTCTCTTCTCTTCTCTTCTCTTCTCTTCTCTTCTTCATTCCAATATCTCTTCTCTTCTCTTCTCTTCTCTTCTCTTCTCTTCTCTTCTCTTCTCTTCTCTTCTCTTCTCTTCTTCATTCCAATATTTCTTCTCTTCTCTTCTCTTCTCTTCTTCATTCCAATATCTCTTCTCTCTCTTCTCTTCTCTTCTCTTCTCTTCTCTTCTCTTCTCTTCTCTTCTCTTCCTCCTCTTCTTCATTCCAATATCTCTTCTCTTCTCTTCTCTTCTCTTCTCTTCTCTTCTCTTCTCTTCTCTTCTCTTCTCTTCTTCATTCCAATATCTCTTCTCTTCTCTTCTTCATTCCAATATCTCTTCTCTTCTCTTCTCTTCTCTTCTCTTCTCTTCTCTTCTCTTCTCTTCTTCATTCCAATATCTCTTCTCTTCTCTTCTCTTCTCTTCTCTTCTCTTCTTCATTCCAATATCTCTTCTCTTCTCTTCTCTTCTCTTTCTCTTCTCTTCTCTTCTCTTCTCTTCTCTTCTCTTCTCTTCTCTCTCTTCTCCTCTTCTTCATTCCAATATTTCTTCTCTTCTCTTCTCTTCTCTTCTCTTCTCTTCTCTTCTCTTCTCTTCTCTTCTCTTCTCTTCTCTTCCAAACTATTCTATTCTATTCTATTCTATTCTATTCTATTCTATTCTATTCTATTCTATTCCAAACTATTATTCTATTCTATTCTATTCTATTCTATTCTATTCTATTCTATTCTATTCTATTCTATTCTATTCTATTCTATTCTATTCTACATTCCAATATTTCTTCTCTTCTCTTCTCTTCTCTTCTCTTCTCTTCTCTTCTCTTCTCTTCTCTTCTCTTCTATTCTATTCTATTCTATTCTATTCTATTCTATTCTATTCTATTCTATTCTATTCTATATGCTATGCTACTTCTATTCTTGTTTTATTCCTGTTCTATGCACAGACAGTCCTCCACTCAGGCCCACAACTGAGACCCCAATTCCTGCCACTAAGGGAGACATTTAAGTGAGTTTTGCCTCACTTTACCACCTGTCTTGCCACGGTCCTTAAGCGAAACTGGATGTTTCCTCGGTTCGTTTATTTCTAATTGATCTTGGCCCATTCTGCCAGTTCCTGGTTCATTCACCCAGCAGCCGCCTGGGTGTGGGTGCTTTGGCACCTCTGCCAATGAACTCGGGCCGCTTGGCAACGGGAAGAGCCGAGGGGGAGAAAGGGATGATTCAGGACGAACGAATCCAAGATAAAATCGCTCCCTGCGGCCCCAGGCAAGCAGGACTCTGACCCCAATTTTCCCGAGAAAGCCAAGCTGCCCGGAAGAGCAGATCTCTTTGAGCCACTGCGTCTCGTGGGATCAAGAGGATCCGGTAGGCCGGCTGGAAACCACCGAGGCAAAGAAATATGGAAGAGGAGCTTTCTTTGGAAAACCTGATGCCAAATCCAAGGTAGGCACCTTCCTTCTCCCTTAAGACCCTCTGGTAGGGCTGGTTCGGCACGGTGGTTGAACAGAATCCCGGTGGAACAGAAGAGAAGAGAAGAACAGAGTTGGAAGTGGCCTCAGAGGTCTTCTAGTCCAACCCCGTGGCTCAGGCATTTCAGACAAAGCGGCAAGTAGTTCCACTGGTTCACAGAATAATTAGAAGGGGCCTTGGAGATCTTCTAGTCCACCCCCTGCTCAGGCAGGAAACCCTTTACTACTCCAGACAAATGATTATCCAATCTCTTCTCAGAAACTCCCAGTGTCGGAGTTTCTGGTGGCAAGTTGTTCCACTGGTTAATGATTCTCCCTGTCAGGAAATTCCTCCTTAGTTCTAAGTTGGTGGGTTTCCATCCGTTGTTTCTTATCTTGGCTTCTGTTCTGGTGCATTAACTCTGTGGATTAGGAGGATTAACTCTGTGGATTAACTCAGGATTAACAGAGTTGGAAAGGACCTTGTAGGTCATCTAGTCCAACCCCTCCCCCCCCAAGCGGGAGGCCCTACACCACTTCTGACGGATGGCAGTCCAATCTCTTCTTGAAGGCCTCCATTGATCGACAACTCTACTGTGGTTTAGTCCAAATCTCTCTCCTGGGCAGAGAATAGAATAGAAGATTGAATAGAATAACATAGTGGGAAGGGACCTTGTAGGTCATCTAGTCCAACCCCGTGCTCAGGCAGGAAACACGACACCACTTCAGACAAAAAGTTGTCCGTTCTCTTCTTAAAAACCTCCAGCATTGGAGCGTTCACAACTTCTGGTGGCAAGCAGTTCCACTGGATATTTTTTTCTCATTTTTAAGAAGTTTCTCCTTACTTCCAGGTTGCTTCTCTCCTTGACGAGTTTCCGTCCGTTGCTTCTTCTCCTTTGGTGCTTTGGAAAATAAATTGACTTCCTCTTCTTCTTTGTGGCAGCTGCCCCAAATATTGGAGCGCTGCTATCATGTCACCCCTAGTCCTTCTTTTCATTAAACTAGACATACCCAATTCCAGCAACCCTCCTTTCTATATTTTATCCTCCAGGCTAGAAACGGGGAAGCTGTGAGTTCTCGTCTTGCCTTAGGCAGAACAAAACAGCTGTTTGACTCATATATATTTTTCTTGCAATCGGTAAATCGCCTTTGAAATGAGAGATTGCCCTCAACTTACAAACAGCGGGAATTTCTCCAGGCAGTGCTCAGCAGCTCAAGGGACTCAAAGAGACCAAAAAGAAGAAATATGTCCATGGAGATTCCCCGTCATCTATGTCATGATTGTCCCACAGGTGGTTTTTGCAAAAGGCAACTGGACTTTCTCGGGTTTTTTTTTTTTTCTTTGAAAACGTTTCGGTTCAGTCAGAACCGAGGAAGCTTTTTGGATGAGAAGTGAAACATTTTCAAGGGGGAAACAAAAAAAAAAAAAACCAAGGATGTCCAGTGGGCTTTTTGAAAAAACCACCTTTGGGGTAAAAGAAATGTTTACCTAGAGAATGAATGTCGCAGAAGTCCCCAAACTTGGCAAGTTTAAGACTTGAGGACTTCAACTCCCAGAATAACTCCTCCTCCAGTCATGTTAGCTCAGGAATTCTGGGAGTTGGAGTCCACAAGTCTTAAAGTTGCCAAGTTTGAAGACCCTTCTCTTAAAAGCTGCGCTGGCTGGCGAATTCTGGGAGTTGAAGTTCACAAGTGTTTTTTTTTTTAAATTATTAGACAAACAAACACAAAAACAGAAAGAAACATTAAAAATGAACATGGTACAATCCTCCTAATCCACATAGTTGTCTGACATTGCTAAATCACATATAAAAATAGTGCATGTTTACATTCTATATACATAGTATACAATACGTATATATCTATATCTATATATCTATGGCTATATCTATATATCTATATCTATGTCATCTATCTATCTATCTATCTAATCTATATCTCTCTCTCTCTATATATATATCTATATTTATATCTATATCTATCATCTATCTATCTATCTATCTATCTATCTATCTATCTATCTATCATCTATCTATCTATCTATCTAATCATTTCTTATTATGTTGATCTTTTCTCTTTTCTAACCAACCATAAAACTTATCCCATATTTTGTAATAATCTAATTCATCCTTAGTTTGTAATTCTTTTGTCAATTTGTCCATTTCTGCGCCCATCCAAATCTTCCTAATTATTTCTATTTCACTTGGAGTTTCTTTACATTTCCACTGTTGTGCATAAGCCAATCTCGCAGCTGTGATTATATGAATTATTAAATATATAATATCCTTGTCATATTTTCCCACGTTAATTCCTACCCCCCAAAAAAATTCAGGTCTATATTCTATTTTGATCATACATATTTCTTCTAACCATTTCTGAATTTTCTGCCCGGAACTTTTGGGCTTCTTTGCAATTCCACCATAAATGAAAATCCACAAATCTTAAAGTGGCCAAGTTTGGGGGACCCCTGGTCTAAGAGAACTAGGTATATCTAACTCTAGCCCAGGGGTCTTTAAACTTGACAGCTTGAAGACTTGAGGACTTCAACTCCCAGAATTCCTCCTCCTCCAGTCATGTTAACTCAGGAATTCTGGGAGTTGAAGTCCACGAGTCTTAAAGTGGCCACGTTTGAAGACCCTTAGACTCCAGTCTAAGAAAGAGAAGGATTAGGAGGGAATTGAGAGCAGTCTTCCAGTACTTAGGGGCTGTCATAGAGAATGACAGAATAGCAGAGGGACCTTGGAGGTCCTCTAGTCCACCCCACTGCTCAAGCAGCAAAACCCACAATATTTCAAACAAACGGTTATCCAATTTGCTCTTCTATTTTTTTTTTAAAAAACCTCTTGACTGAGCACCCTTGTTCCAAAGCGTTTGGAAGGCAGGTGGTGTGTGTGATTGTGTGTGTGTGTGTGTGTGTGTGTGTGTGTGTGTGTGTGTGTGTGTGTCAACCTATTCTCCAAAGCATTGAAGGCAGGCGAAAAAGCACACGGTACTTTTCCAATGTGCTTTTAACAGCCGGAAGGTCATTCAACTCTCCAAGGTTTCAGGATGTCCTCTTCCAAATCAAAACCGCCATTCAACAATTCACGCATGGTTCTTGGTGGGCTTTTTTTTTTCTGGAGATCGGTGTGTGTGTGTGTGTGTGTGTGTGTGTGTGTGTGTGTGTGTGTAAGCTGTGTAAAGGTCAAAAAAGTCACGATGGATGAACCTGCGCAGAGGTCAAAGAAGTCGAGTTGTGCCTGAGTGATCAAAGGTGCACATTTTGCATCAGAATCCAAATGTAAGAAGGGGCTTTATTCAATCATACAATCAGAATGGAGCTGGAAGGGACCTTGGAGGTCATCTAGTCCAGCCCCCTGCTCAAGCAGCAGACCCTAACCCATTCCAGACAGACGGCTGTCCAATCTCTTCTTGAAAACCTCCAGTGTTGAAGCAACCATGACTTCTTCTGGCAGGCAGTTCCACGGGTTAGTTGTTTCTCACTGTCAGGGAATTAATTCCTCTTTAATTCCAGGTTGCTTCTCTCCTGGATTAGTGTGATGACCCAAAGGGGCGTGACACAAAAATAACCAAGGCACAAAAATAGAATAAAGTTCCTTGAATGCCTCCAACTTGGCCTCCAATGTCTAATTATCCTTGGCTGGAAATCAAACTCGTAAAGAAAACAGTTTACGGAGGGAGTAAGTGCAGTCCGCACCCAAAGTAAAGTTAATTAGAAATAACAAAACCCAACACGAACCACACTGAAGGAATTACTACACCAGGCAAGGATGATTAATTGCAGACTTCTGCCAGATAGCGCAGCCACCACAGTTGGGAGGAAGCCAAAACACAGATAAGCTCCAACAAGAATATTTCACGCTTTGCTTCCAGCACTGGGCCATGCGCAGTTTGTCCTTTTAAACAGTCCTCCCAGCTGCAAGGCCATGAAGGGGATCAGGGCCCCTTCCTTCCCCGTAGACCACGCCATTCTTGTTTCTCCCTTATCTGTTCCTCCCTGCATGCCCTAGGATGAAGAGGGGATGGGCCTGGGTCTTCCCCTGAATGCCCAGCCCGGCCTGTGCCCTTCCCCAGCCTCCTACTTTCACTCCCTGTCAGCTGTTCCTCCTCTCCTTCGGAGTCAGACTCCCAACAGGGTAGTTTCCATCCGTTGCTTCTTGTCTTGGCTTCGTGGAAGACTGCTCGCATGTCCCTCCTTTTCTCTAGACTAGACAAACCCAAATCCTGCAACGGTTCTTCGTATGTTTCAGTCTCCAGACCTTTGATCGTCTTGGTTGCTCTTCTCTGCCCTTTTCCCAAATTCTCAACGTCTTTTTTGTACTGTGGTGACCAACACTGAATGCAGGATTCCAGGTGTGGCCTTACTAAGGCTTTACAAAGCAGTACTAATACTAATACTTCACATGATTTTGATTCTAGGCCTCTGTTTATGCAACCAAGGATGGCATTGGCCTTTTTGGGTTGCGGCCGCACACGGCTGGCTCATATTTAAGGGATTGTCCCCTGGGATCCCAAGGTCCCTCTCACAGTGACTGTTATTGAGCCAGGTTTCGCTGAATCTGTATTCGTGCCTTTAGTTTTTCCTGCCTAAATGTAAAACCTTTCTTTTGTCCACATTAGAATCGAATAGAAATAGGAATGGAATGGAATGGAATGGAATAGAATAGAATAGAATAGAATAGAATGGAATGGAATGGAATGGAATGGAATAGAATAGAATAGAATAGAATAGAATAGAATAGAATAGAATAGAATAGAATAGAAAATGAATGGAATAGAATGGAATGGAATGGAACGGAACGGAACGGAATGGAACAGAACAGAACAAAATAGAATATGAATGGAATGGAATGGAATGGAATGGAATGAAATAGAATAGAATAGAATAGAATAGAATAGAATAGAATAGAATAGAATAGAATAGAATAGAATAGAAATGAATAGAATAGAATGGAATGGAATGGAATGGAATGGAATGGAATAGAATAGAATAGAATAGAATAGAAAATGAATAGAAAATGAATAGAATGGAATAGAATAGAATAGAATAGAATAGAATAGAATAGAATAGAATAGAATAGAATAGAAAATGAATAGAATAGAATGGAATGGAATGGAATGGAATAGAATAGAATAGAATAGAATAGAATAGAATAGAAAATGAATAGAATGGAATAGAATAGAATAGAATAGAATAGAATAGAACAGAATAGAAAAGAAAATGAATAGAATAGAATGGAATGGAATGGAATAGAATAGAAAATGAATAGAATAGAGTAGAGGAGAGGAGAGTAGAATAGAATAGAATAGAATAGAATAGAATAGAATAGAATAGAATAATAGTTTGGAATAGAATAGAATAGAATAGAATAGAATAGAATAGAATAGAATAGAATAGAATAGAATAGAATATGCACTTAGCATAGGCTCCTCGGGAACCTCCTCATCGCTGCTGCCAGCCCCCCGCACCATCTCTGAAGGCAGCAATCCACTCCCTGATGGTCCCGGCCCCTCATCCGAGTCCTCGCTCTCCTCAGCCATCCGCACCTGCAGCCGGCTAACCACAACAGATTCTTTGCAATGTGTGAATTCAGAAAAGAGGTCAATTCACAAGGAGTTGCTTGCCTTAAAATAACCCACAAACAAACACTTGGGTGGATAACAATGATCTGATGGTTAAAGATAATTCTACGTTCGCGAACCAAAGAAACAGTCCATATTTTTGGGAGTGAAAGGGGGTCCTGGACAGGACGAGCAAACCCCAGAGAGAATGAAGGAAGCTTGTACGTTTCATCTGAACTCTGATCTTGTTTTGCATTCTTTTGACCAGCTTATCCCTGGATTTGATCCACCTGCTGATCGACAACTTCAGCGTCCCCGTGGCGTGCTTCTCGCACCCGCCTTCTGCGCTGCAGCTGCTGCGACGTAAGTGTGCAGGACGCAACCAAGGCGGAGGCCACACAGTAATGAGGAGCCAACTTGCATAGCTCATCCTCCACTTACCACCGCTTCATTTAGTGACTGTTTGGCGTTGCCATGCTAGAGGTGGTCTTTGACGCGCAAAGCCCAATTGAGCCCCAAACTCCCGCTGCTCTGCGAGACATCTCTTAAAGCCTCCTTTTTTACAGCCTTTCTTGGCACAGGTGTTAAGGGAATCCCCGTGGACGTTAAGTGAGCCACCCCTATCATTAAGTGAATTGGATGATTGCTTGTCCGAAGCTCGCAAAGGGGGAATCAAAACATGACCCCAAATAGGAGTCAGTGGCCAATTTTGATGACGTGACCATGGGGAGTCTGAAAATGGTCATAAGTTTGAAAAACGATCCTCAGCCCCTTTTTTTCCAGTGTCGTCATAACTTTGAACCATCCCTAAAGGGATGGTTGCAAGCTGAGGATCGCCTGTCCTGAAAAAATGTGATGTACGACTGTGTTTCACATTTATGACGGTGACCAACCTCCCCGTGGTCACGTTGTCAAAATCTCCTGGCGGTGGACTCAAAGTCGCTCACAGCCTGAATTTTGATCGTGGGGCCGCTGCAACAGTCATAGGTGTGGAAACCGGGCTCAAGTCACTATTTGCAGCGCTGTTACTTTGAACGGTCATTAAACAAACCGTCGTAAGCCAAGGACTACCTATATCTTGCTCAGTCTGATTAGTGTCAAAGTCATGCCCCTGTCAGAATCTGATTCAGAGGGGGAGGCTGAGCAGCTGACAGGGAGCGGGAGCGTGGCTCCGTTGACTGTGGAGGAAACGGGGGAAGGGCAAAGTCCGGCTGGGCAGAGCAGGGGAGAGGTAGAACAAGGGAGAGGGAGTTCGGAGGAAGATCCAGGCTCACCCCCTCTTCATCTTAGGGCACGCAGGGAGGAACGGAGAAGGGAGCAACGTGAGTTGCTGGCTTACGGGGGAGGAAAGGGCCCTGATTCCCTTCATTAGCCACACCTGGAAACACTGTATTTACAAAAGGAAGCTACGCACAGCAAACTGTTGGAAGCAAATCGTGAATTATCTCTTATTGTCGGGGCTTATTGGGTGTTCCTGGCGTCTTCCCAACTGTGTGTGTTTTGCTGGCCTTTCCCGTCTGCAATTCCTTCTCCTGCCCTGTCCGGTTCGTGACTACAGTTTGGTTTGTTTGGATTTTAAGTTACAGTTTGTGTGTACCTTGTTTTGGACTGAATTTTCTGCAGCCCAAGGCTGTACCTGGGAGAGTTTTTCTCCAGCCAAAGGTAACCTGGACATTGGGGGCAAAGTTGGAGATATTAAAGGGACTTTTCTTGCTTATTTGGCTGTGTTGCCTTTGTGCCACGCCCCTTGGGGTCATCACAGACAGCAATAGCCCTAATTAAATCAGGAGATTCGAGCCAAACTTCAAAAGAATCCAAAAGATTTATTCGGAGCAACATGCCGGCATTCACAAAGCCAACTCTGGCATACATCATTGACAGTCACCTGTGTCCCCGTTTCTCCTCTGGGTGGGTCATAAATCAGATTCTCCAACGAAGCTACCAAGGGCAAAGGCAGGGCAGGGTTGTTGGGCTCCTTGTGGGAGGGAAGGCAGCATTTTCGGCCGCTAAACGTTCAACGTGTTGGTGGTTGCAGAGCAGGGATTTGTGGACCTGGCCATCACCAGCATGGTGACCTTCCTGACCTTGGCATCCGTGGTCATCTTCATGGAGGACGCTGTCTACCTCTCCAAGAAGACCCATTGCTTCGTCAAGATGAAAACTCTCATCTGGAGCAACTCAGCGCCCACGGTGAGCACCCAGCATGGCTCCATAGTAACCAAGAAAGGAAGAGGAGGAGGAGGAGCAGGAGGAGGAAGAGGAGGAGGAGGAAGAGGAAGATGAGGAGGACTGATGGTCCTGCTTGCTCTCTGAGCTTGGATGCTTTTTGCAGATGTTTCATGACCCAGCTAGGGAACATCATCAGTGCTAGAAGGGAGAGGGGTTTGTGGAGAGGAGGAGGAGGAGCAGGAGGAGGAGGAGGAGGAGGAAGAGGAGGAGGAGGAGGAGGAGGAAGAAAAGAGGAGGAGGACTGATGGTCCTGTTTGCTCTCTGAGCTTTTGCAGACATTTAATGACCGAGCTAGGGAACCTCATCAGTGCTAGAAGGGAGAGGGCTTTGTGGAGAGGAGGAGGAGGAGGAGGAGGAGGAGGAGGAGGAGGAGGAGGAGGAGGAGGAGGAGGAGGAGGAGGAGGAGAAGAAAAAACGGTGGGGTCCTTGGTGCTCTCTGAGCATGATGGTTTTCTTGCAGACGTTGCATGACCCAACTAGGGAACATCATCAGTGCAAGAAGAGAGAGGGGTTTGCAGAGGGGGTGGGAGGAGGAGGAGAAGGAGGAGGAGGAGGAAGAGGAGGAGGAGGAGGAGGAGGAGAAGGAAGAGGAAGAGGAAGATGAGGAGGACTGATGGTCCTGGTTGCTCTCTGAGCTTGGATGCTTTTTGCAGACATTTCATGACCCTGCTAGGGAACATCATCACTGCTAGAAGGGAGAGGGCTTTGTGGAGAGGAGGAGGAAGAGGAGGAAGAAGGCAGAGGAGGAGTGTGGGGGTCCTTGGTGCTTTTGGAGCTGCATGGTTTTCTTGCAGACCTTTCAATACCCAACTAGGTAACAGCATCCCTTGTAGCCCTGATGATGTTACTTACTTTGGTCATGAAACGTCTGCAAGAAAAGCACCAACCTTGGAGAGCATCTTGGACACCACACCTCTCCTCCTCCTCCTCCTCCTCCTCCTCCTCCTCCTCCTCCTCCTCCTCCTCCTCCTCCTCCTCCTCCTCCTCCTCCTCCCCGCAAACCCCTCTCGCTTCTTGCGCTGATGAGGTTCCCTAGTTGGGTCATGAAACGTCTGCAAGAAAACCACCCAGCTCAGAGGCCACCAAGGACTCCGCATTGCTCCTGGCGTCGTCAGGTTCTCCTGGAGTAGCTCCAATCCCTGTTTTTGTGTGTATCAGCTGCCCCAGATAACAGAGTTGGAAGGGACCTTGTAGGTCATCTAGTCCAACCCCCTGCCCAAGCAGGAGACCCTACACCATTTCTGACAAATGGCAGTCCAATCTCTTCTTGAGAGTATCATTAAGGGGGGCTCCAGGGCTGACAAGATTCATTGTCCTAAAGTCACTCAGTTAGCTTGCAGGTCTAAAGCAGGACTAGAACTCTCTGTCTCCTGGTGATTGGCCGAAAGTCACCCAGCTGGCTTTCCTGCCTAAGGCGGGACTAGAATTCCCCATCTCCTGGTGATTGACGCTTAGTCACCCAGTCAGATTTCGTGTCTTAAGGTGGGACTAGAACTCCCCTTCTCCTGGTGATTGGCCCAAAGTCTCCCAGCTGGCTTTCATGCCTAAGGCGGGACTAGAACTCACCGTCTCCTGGTGATTGGCCCAAAGTCACCCAGCTGGCTTTCATGCCTAAGGCGGGACTAGAACTCCCCGTTTCCTGGTGATTGGCCCAAAGTGACCCAGCTGCCTTTCATGCCTAAGGCGGGACTAGAACTCACCGTCTCCTGGTGATTGGCCCAAAGTGACCCAGCTTCCTTTCATGCCTAAAGTGGGACTAGAACTCACCGTCTCCTGGTGATTGGCCCAAAGTGACCCAGCTGCCTTTCATGCCTAAAGTGGGACTAGAACTCCCTGTCTCCTGGTGATTGGCCCAAAGTGACCCAGCTGCCTTTCATGCCTAAGGCGGGACTAGAACTCACCGTCTCCTGGTGATTGGCCCAAAGTGACCCAGCTGCCTTTCATGCCTAAGGCAGGAAAGTTCCCCCCCCCACTAAGCCTGCTTTTGGATGCTCTCGTGGTGCCCCATGGTGCTCTGCCTTCTTTCCTCTCTCTGCTAGGCCATCTCGGTCTTCTGCCTGCTGGGACTGTGGGTGCCCCGGGCCATGACGTACGTGGACATGGCCATTGGCGCGTGAGTATCTCCCTCCAGGCGGGTGGCCCTCTGGAGCCGAGCAGAAATGGACACGCAGGGGTGGGGCTGGGTTGGCCCCCACCGGTGGGCCCTTTCGGATGGACGTGGATGGCTGAAGACCTTTGATACGGAGGATGGGGCAGTGGGACATAGAATCCCGGGGTTGGGAGGGACCTCGGAGGTCCTCTACTCCAACCCCCTGCCCAAGGTCATAGAATCGTGGGCTGGAAGGGATCTCGGAGGTCTTCTGCTCCAACTCTCTGCCCAAGATCGTAGAGTCCTAGGGCTGGAAGGGACCTCAGGGGTCTTCTAGTCCAACCTACTGCCGAAGATCATAGAGTTCTGGGGTTGGGAGGGACCTTGGAGGTCTTCTAGTCCACCCCCTGCCCAAGGACATAGAATCATGGGGCTGGAAGGGCTCTTCGAGGTCTTCTAGTCCAACCCCTTGCCCAAAATCATAGAATCAAAGGGGTGGTAGGGACCTTAGAGATCTTCTAGTCCAACCCCTTGCCCAAAGATCACAGAATCCTGAGGCTGGAAGGGACCTTAGAGATCTTCTAGTCCAACCCCTTGCCCAAAGATCATAGAATCCTGAGGCTGGAAGGGACCTTAGAGATCTTCTAGTCCAACCCCTTGCCCAAAGATCATAGAATCCTGAGGCTGGAAGGGACCTTAGAGATCTTCTAGTCCAACCCTTGCCCAAAGATCATAGAATCCTGGGGCTGGAAGGGATCTCGGAGGTCTTCTGCTCCAACTCTCTGCCCAAGATCGTAGAGTCCTAGGGCTGGAAGGGACCTCAGGGGTCTTCTAGTCCAACCTGCTGCCGAAGATCATAGAGTTCTGGGGTTGGGAGGGACCTTGGAGGTCTTCTAGTCCACCCCTGCCCAAGGACATAGAATCATGGGGCTGGAAGGGCTCTTCGAGGTCTTCTAGTCCAACCCTGCCCAAAATCATAGAATCATAGAGTTGGTAGGGATCTTGGAGATCTTCTAGTCCAACCCCTTGCCCAAAGATCACAGAATCCTGAGGCTGGAAGGGACCTTAGAGATCTTCTAGTCCAACCCCTTACCCAAAGATCATAGAATCATAGGGTTGGAAGGGACCTTAGAGGTCTTCTAGTCCAACCCCTTGCCCAAAGATCATAGAATCCTGGGGCTGGAAGGGATCTTGGAGGTCTTCTACTCCAACTCTCTGCCCGAGATCATAGAGTCCTAGGGCTGGGAGGGACCTTAGAGATCTTCTAGTCCACCCCCTTGTCCAAAGATCATAGAATCCTCGGGCTGAAAGGGACCCCAGAGGTCTTCTATTCCAACCCCTTGCCCCAAACCATAGAATCATAGGGTTGGAAGGGACCTTAGAGGTCTTCTAGTCCAGCCTTCTGTTCAAGCCAGGAGCCTTATGCCATCGCAGACAAATGATGGTCCCGTCTATTGTTGAAAACCTCCAGTGATTCTTGAAAACTCTCGGAAGGCAAGTCCTTCCACTGATGAATTGTTCTGTCCGAAGAGTGTTGGAGCTCATGCTTGGGGTGAGCTACCATTGTCCATCACACCCCAGATTTTTTTGATATACAATATAGAAGAGATGTTGAGACACTAGAAAGAGTGCAGAGAAGAGCTACAAAGAGGATGAGGGAATTAGACCCTAAAACCCATGAAGGATGGCTGGACTAGAAGACCTCCAGGGTCACTTCCAACCATGTTATTCTATTATTCCGAAGACATCAGTCTGGGGCTGAGTGGGTGGATCTACCCAGGTTACGTGGAAGGAGACAGAAACCTGTCCTTCAACACACACAGCAGAGCCATAAGCTGGTTGTGATGTTCCTTGTGAAGTCTTGCTACCACTTTATGATGCTTTGGTGAAGACCACGCCTGGAGCATTGCATCGAGTTCATTCCTTCCTTCCTTCATTCACTCATCCAGTTTTGGTCACGAGATTTTTTTTAAAAAAAGGATGTTGAGACTCTTGAAAGAGTGCAGAGAAGAGCAGTAAAGATAATTAGGAGGCTGAATTATGAAAGTGGCAGGGCGGCAGACAGGAAGGCGTGATAGCAGTCTTCCAATATTTTGAGGGGCCTTTCTAGAGAAGAGAAGGTCAACCTTCCCACAAAACATCTGAAAGAATGAAAGAAAAAGAAAAAAGAAAGAAAGAAAGAAAGAAAGAAAGAAAGAAAGAAAGAAAGAAAGAGAGAGAGAGAGAGAGAGAGAGGCAGGCAGGCAGGCAGGAAGGAAGGGAGGGAGGGAGGGAGGGAGGGAAAAAAATGGAAGTGGGAGGGAGGTAGACAGGAAGGCGTGATAGCAGTCTTCCAATATTTGAGGGGCCTTTCTAGAGAAGAGAAGGTCAACCTTTCCACAAAACATCTGAAAGAATGAAAGAAAAAGAAAAAGAAAGAAAGGGAAGAAAGAAAGAAAGAAAGAAAGAAAGAAAGAAAGAAAGAAAGAAAGAAAGAAAGAAAGGAAGGAAGGAAGGAAGGAAGGAAGGAAGGAAGGAAGGAAAGAAAGAAAGAAAGAAAGAAAGAAAGAAAGAAAGAAAGAAAGAAAGAAAGAAAGGAACGAGAGAGAGAGAGAGACAGGAAGGAAGGAAGGAAGGAAGGAAGGAAGGAAGGAAGGAAGGAAGGAAGGAAGGAAGGAAGAGAGGGAAAAAACGGAAGTGGGAGGGCGGCAGACAGGAAGGCGTGATAGCAGTCTTCCAATATTTGAGGGGCCTTTCTAGAGAAGAGAAGGTCAACCTTCCTACAAAACATCTGAAAGAATGAAATAAAAAGAAAAAAGAAAGAAAGAAAGAAAGAAAGAAAGAAAGAAAGAAAGAAAGAAAGGAAAGAAAGAGAGAGAGAGAGACAGGAAGGAAGGAAGGAAGGAAGGAAGGGAGGGAGGGAGGGAGGGAGGGAAGGAAAAAGGAAGCAGGAGGGAGGGAGACAGGAAGGCGTGAGAGCAGCCTTCCAATATTTGAGGGCTGCCCCAAGGAAGAGGCAGTCAAGCTATTCTCCAAATGCACCTGAAGGCAGAATCAGATAGAAACTGATCCAGGAGAGAAACAACCTAGAACTAAGGAGAAATTTCCTGACAGTGACAACAATTAACCAGTGGAACTGCTTGCCACCAGAAGTTGCGGCGGCTCCATCACTGGAGGTTTCTAAGAAGAGACTGGATTGAAGCAGCCAGTGGTGGTGGGGGTTGGACTAGAAGACCTCCCAAGTCCCCTTCCAACTAACATTCTTCCGTTCCACCCTCTCTGACTAATAATGATGGCTTCTGGCTTCGCTTCTCCCCACGCAGCTACTTCGCCGTCTGCTTTTACCTGACGATGCTGGTCATGGTGGAAGGTTTCGGAGGGCAGGAAGCCTTGCTGGAGGCCTTGAAGGACACCCCCATGCTGATCCGGACAGGCCCTTGCTGCTGTTGCTGCCTCTGTTGTCCCCCCATCACCATGACCAGGTGAGTGGAAAGCGGGAGAGGTGTGTGAGGACCCAGGGTGGGCTCCAAAATAAACACAGTCACACACACAAAAAAGGCGAAGCCCCTTTTATTCCTTCACTTGGCTTCCAAGTTCCAAATATCCTTGACTGGAGACCAAAAAAACAACTCCCCCACATGCAGTTACAAGAAGGAGGAAATGCCATTTAAATTAGAAATGTTCTATATTAACATTTAACAATAAAGAATAAAAAACAACACAAACCAGGCAAGATAAAGGCTTGAAGACGTCCACAGATATCGGAACACACACTGGGAAGGATGCCAAACTCAGAGAGGAACCATAAACCAGAGACATTTCCATGCTTTTTTTCCAGCACTGGCCCGTCCGCACGTCCGTCCTCTTATCCAGTTGTCACAGCTGCAGCCCATGAAGGAGATCAGGGCCCTTTCCTTCCCTGCAAGCCACGTTGCTCCCTTCTCCGTTCCTCCCTGCGTGCCCTAGGATGAAGAGGGGATGAGCCTGGGTCTTCCTCTGCCTGCCCAGCCGGCCTGTGCCCTTCCCCAGTTTCCTCCCCAACCTCCGGAGCCACACTCCCACTCCCTGTTGGCTGTTCCTCCTCTTCCTCGGAGTCAGATTCTAACAGGGGCATGACAAGGTGTCTGCATTCCAAGCAGGGTCTGGCCTTCAAAATTTCAGCAATCGGTCCTCTGCCCGGTTGTTGGGCGGGCGTGGCCATGGTGGGCGTGGCTAGTTGGCCTTCGGCACCACGGCCGGGAAGTGGGGCCGTGTTTCTCCCCTCCCCGGACTCCAGAGTCTTTCCCCCAATAAGGAAAGTCCTCGGGGAAGCCGGAATCACTAAACGACGGGTTTAACTAACTGATCAACGGCAGGGATTCTGTGATGACCCGGGGCGTGACACAGAAATACCCAAGGCACAAAAATAGAATAAAGTTCCTTGAATGCCTCCAACCAGGCTCCAATGTCTAATTATCCTTGGCTGGAAATCAAACTCGTAAAGAAAACAGTTTATGGAGGGAGTAAGTGCAGTCCGCACCCAAAGTAAAGTTAATTAGAAATAACAAAACCCAACACGAACCACACTGAAGGAATTACTACACCAGGCAAGGATGATTAATTGCAGACTTCTACCAGATAGCGCAGCCACCACAGTTGGGAGGAAGCCAAAACACAGATAAGCCCCAACAAGAATATTTCACGCTTTGCTTCCAGCACTGGGCCATGCGCAGTTTGTCCTTTTAAACAGTCCTCCCAGCTGCAAGGCCATGAAGGGGATCAGGGCCCCTTCCTCCCCCGCAAGCCACGTTGCTCCCTTCCCCAGCCTCCTCCACAACCTCCGGAGCCACACTCCCACTCCCAGTCGGCTGTTCCTCCCCTCCCTCGGAGTCAGACTCCAACAGGGGCATGACAGATTCGGAGACAAGAACGGTCGTAAAAGGGAGCGAAATTTACTCCACAAGCATCTCACTTAATGAAGGAAATCCTGGGCTCGTTGTGGCCGTAACTCAAGGACTACCTGTAGTCCGGTGGCTAGAGGTTTAATCCAAGGATAATGGACTGGTTTCCTTCGATCCTTTCCAGACGGAAACTCCGGTTAATGCTGCTGGGAGCCTTCCAATACGCCTTCCTTAAAGTATCCTGCACTTTCCTGGGCCTCGTTTTAAGCGTCGAAGGCTTGTACGACACGGCCGACGTAAGTGGCGCCGGGCCCTCGTGGGAGGGAGGGAGGGAGGGAGGGAGGGACGCAGCGAAGCATCCTTCCTCCTTCTGCCTCTTCAGGGAAGAACAGAAGAAGAGTAGAAAAGAAGAATAGAAGAAAAGAAAAAAAACCACCCAAGGTCTTCTTAGCCCTTTTCTTCCTAACGGGGAGGATTTTAAGAGGTGGTTTTCTTGGAGACGTTTTACGACCCAACTAGAGAACATAGTTCGTGCTAGAAGGGAGTGGGGTTTGCAGAGGGGGGGGGGAGGAGGAGGAGGAGGAGGAGGAGGAGGAGGAGGAGGAAGACTGTGGGGTCCTTAGTGGTCTCTGAACTTGGTTTCTTGCAGACATTTCATAACCCAAGTAGGATATCTCATCAGTGCTAGAAGGAAGTGGGATTTGTGGAGAGGAGGAGGAGGAGGAGGAGGAGGAGGAAGAAGAAGAAGAGATGACTGCAGGCTCTTTGGTCCTCTCTGAGCCTGGTGGCTTTCTTGCAGACGTTTCATGACCCAACTAGGGAACATCATCAGTGCTAGAAGGGAGTGGGAGGAGGAGGGAGGAGGAGGGAGGAGGAGGAGGAGGAAGAGGAGGAGGAGGAGGAAGAAGAAGAAGAGATGACTGCAGGCTCTTTGGTCCTCTCTGAGCCTGGTGGCTTTCTTGCAGACGTTTCATGACCCAACTAGAGCAACATCATCAGTGCTAGAAGGGAGTGGGGTTTGCGGGGAGGAGGAAGAGGAGGAGGAACGAGGACGACGACTGTGGAAGCCTTGGTTCTTCCTGAGCTTGGTTGTTTCCTTGTAGACATTTCATTACCAAACTAGCTAACATCATCAGCGCCAGGGGCTTCTTGACTTGGATTCTAATCCAACAGGGAGCTTTGCAGATTTGTAAAACGGAGGGCCGAGCCCGGAAGAAAAGGCAGCTGCTTTAAAGGGGGCAGATGGGGTGGGGGCTACCTGGGAGTGGGCTTCACTTCAAAGCCTATTTGGGACCCGTATCCTCAGTCCTGCATGGTCTTAAGTCTCTTCTAGCTTCCCAGTCAGTTTGATAACAGGGTCCAGTCAGTTTCTCAGCCTCGACCATTTATTTCTTCTAGTGAAATCAGATTTCTCCATTTTGGGATTTGGGTTAGGATGAAAGCTAGAGTAGCATCCATCCAGTACAGGGGTCTCCAACCTTGGCCACTTTTAAGGTGGGCGGACTTCAACTCCCAGAATCCTCCCCAGCCAGCATAGCTTACTCTCTTGTCATCCCTTCCTCTGCAATCTCTCTCTCCACTTTAGGGGGTTAAGAGAAAAAAGAAACAGGAATTGGCTGGCTGGGGCATTCTGGGAGTCGAAGTCCACAAGTCTTAAAGTTGTCAAGTTTGGGGACCCCCCTGATCCAGGATCTCTCCAACGGTCCAGGCCAGGAGCCTCTGGGGTTCAGCCTTGTTGGCATCGCTTTCTCTTGCCTCTAGATTTCCGCCACGCGTGGCCCTTTGGATCAACACCTCCCTTGGCGTGTCCACCCTCTTTGCCCTCTGGTCGCTGGCCATCCTCTTTCGGCAAGCCAAATCGCACCTTGCGGAGCAGAACATGACGGGCAAATTCGTTTGCTTCCAGGTAATTCTAGCGGTATAGGAGGGAATAGTGGTATTACCCTGTTTCCCTGAAAATAAGACCTACCCTGAAAGTAAGTCCTAGCTTGCTTTTTACCAGTGCCTCCAATATAAGCCTCAATTAAGATCCCACCCACTGTATTTATCTATCTGTCTGTCTGTCTGTCCGTCCATCCACTGTCTGTCTGTCTGTCTGTCTGTCTATCTATCTATCTATCTATCTATCTATCTATCTATCTATCTATCTATCTATCTATCTATCTATCCATCCATCCATCCATCCATCCATCCATCCATCTATCTATCTATCTATCTATCTATCTATCTATCTATCTATCTATCTATCTATCTATCTATCTATCTATCTATCTATCTATCTATCTATCTATCATATCTGTCTGTCTGTCTGACTGTCTGTCTATCTATGTACTATATCTACTCTATCTATCTATCTATCTATCTATCTATCTATCTATCTATCTATCTATCTACCTACCTATCTCTCATTTATCTCTATCTACCATCCATCCATCTATATGTATTATCTATCTCTATCTGATCTCATCTATCTTTCATCTCTATCTCTCATCCATCATCTATCTACCTACCAACCAACCACCTACCTATCTAGTCCTCTACCCACCTACCTATCTTATTTTATCTACCATGCACTCATCCATCCATCTCTATTATCTATCTCTCATCTCTCATTTAATCTATCTCTCTCCTCTCTCTCTTATCCATCCATCCATCATCTATCTCTATCATCTATCAATCTATCTATCATCTATCTATCAATGTCTCATCTATCTATCTATCTATCTATCTATCTATCTATCTATCTATCTATCTATCTATCTATCTATCTCTATGTCCCAGGGTTATGTGCAACTAACTTAACAGCTGCAGTGATTCACTTAACAAACACGGCAAGAAAAGTCTTATAATGAGGCAAAACTCACTTTACAAATGTCTCTCTTAGCAATAGAAATTTGGGGCTCAATTGTACCGTTTCCCCCAAAATACGACCTACCCTGAAAATAAGTCCTAGCTTGGTTTTTACACATGCGCCCAATATAAGCCCTACCCCCAAAATAAGCCCTAATTAAGATCCCGCCTACTCCGGAGTGGATGGGTAAAAATTAAGCCAGGGTGGGGATGGGGGCAGGTGGAGCTGCCCTACTACTTACCTTTGGACAGGTGTAGCCAGGCCTCGCACATCCCGGCACCTGCCTTGCCAGCCCATTTCTTCTGCAGCCGGCAGGGCTGGCCAGGCTTTCCTGAAGGCCTCTGGAGCTGATAAGAAAGCTCTGGATCGATCCAGAGCTCTATTATGGGATGCAGAGGCCTTCAGGAAAGTCTTGCCGGATGTAGAATTAATTCTTGAAGGCCTCTGACAGCGAAAAGGAGGCCAGGAGCAACGTGCACCAGTGAGGTTAGTCAGTGGAGGACGTCCCCCGAAAATAAAACCTGGTGCCTTTTTTGGTGGCAAAAAGTAAATAAAAATAAGACAGGGTCTTACTTTCAGGGAAACACGTTAGGCGGGTATAGGTTCTCCTGCTTGAGCAGGGGTGTGATGACCCAAAGGGGCGTGGCACAAAAGCAACCAAGTCCCAAATGTAGGTAAAGTCCCTTTCATCCCTCCAACTTGGCCCCCCAAGGTCCAGTTATCTTCGTCTGGAGAAAAAACCTCTCCCAAGAACAGTTTTTAAAGGGAAGACATTCAGTCCGAACCCAAAGTACATCGAAATAAAACCAAACACCAACCACACTGCAGCAATTAACCCGACAGGGCAAAATCAGGAATTGCAGAACTCAAAAGATAACAAAACACACACAGTTGGGAGGATGCCCGGAACTCAGATAAGACCTGAAAAACCAAGATAACGCACGCTTTGCTTCCAGCAAGGTGCTGTGTGCAAACACTCTTTTTAAACACTGTTTTCCCAGCTGCAGCTAATGAAGGGAATCAGGGCCCGTTCCTCCCCCGTAATTCACGCAACCCACATTGGTCCCTTCTCCGTTCTTCCCTGTGTGCCCTAGGATGAAGAGTGGGGTGGGCCTGGGTCTTCCTCTGAACTCCCTCTCCCTTGTTCTACCCCTCCCCTGCTCTGCCCAGCTGGACTTTGCCCTTCCCCAGTTTCCTCCACAGCCAATGGGGCCATACTCCCCGCTCTCTGTCAGCTGTCTGTCCTCCCTCTCAAAATCAGATTCCAACGGGGACACGACAAGGGGGTTGGGCTAGAAGACCTCTAAGGTCTATTCCAGCTCTATCCTGATTGATTAGTTCTACCTGAAACCCCATTCAACATACAGGTGTTCAAAATGTCTGAGACAATTGAATAAGTGCCTTTTGCTCCCATTTGGCGACCTTTCTTCGCCATCGTTATTGAGCGAATAACTGCCGTCGTTAAGCGAATCTTGCTTCTCCCTCGATTTTTGACTTGTCAAAAAAAAAGGGGAATCACGTGACCTCGGGACAGCGCGACCGTCACAAATATGAACCAGATGCCAAGCATTCTGAATTTTGCTTCCCGTGACCCTGGAGGTGCTGCGACGGTTGTTATGAAATAAAACATAGCATCCCTTTCTGGCCCACTTGGGAACTGTCACTAAATGCATGGTTTGTAAACGAAGGACTCAGATAACAGATAACTAGAGTTGGAAGGGGCCTTGTAGGTCATCTAGTCCAACCCCCAAGCCCAAGCCGGAGACCCTACACCATTTCTGACCGATGGGAGTCCACTCTCTTCTTGAAAGCCTCCAGGGATGAAGCTCCCACAACTTCTGTTCCATGGGTGGATTGTTCTCCGTCAGAAAGTTTCTCCTTATTTCCAGGTTGAATCTCTCCTTGTTCAGTTTCCATCCATTATTCCTTGTCTGGCCTTCGGGTGCCTTGGGTAATAGCTTGACCCCCTTCCTCCTCCTCTCTGGGGCAGCCCCTCAAATATTGGAAGGCTGCTCTCCTGTCTCCCCTGGTCCTTTTGTTCATTAAAATCAGATTAAAGTTAGATTAACAGAGTTGGAAGGGACCTTGTAGATCATCTAGTCCAACCCACTCTGCCCTCAAATATTGGAAGGCTGCTCTCCTGTCTCCCCTGGTCCTTCTCTTCCCTAGACTAGCCAGGCCCAGTTCCTGCAACCGTTCTTCTTCGTATGTTTGAGCCTCCAGACCCCTCATCATCCTGTTTGCTCTTCATGGACACCCTGTCCATGAGGAGAGGCGATTGTTGTCTTGAGGTGGCGATGGGGCCTTTGTGTGTTGAGCCAATGTTGATCAAGGTCGCTTGGACAATACCTTAAACATGAGAAAGCTATGTGCGGCGGCAGCCCCAAAATGCTAATACGATCCTGGGTTGTATAAACAAGAGGCCTAGAACCAAAATCATGCGAATTATTAGTAACGTTTTAATAAAGCCTTACTTCAGTTTAATTTTAGTTTACTTTATTGTCATGGCGCCTCGTACAACAAAATCAAATACCACCTTCAGTGTATATTATGACTATGAAAATAAAACACAAACACACATCCTTCACATTCTATACAATTGAATGGAAAACCCCTGATATTGCATTAATATTGCCCTAGACAGTAGAATTCAACAGAGCTCCTGCCCTGGGATAGAAGCTGTTTGTCAGCCTGTTTGTCCTTGTTTTTATTATTATCCTGTTCTGTCTGCCAGGTGGTAATAGTTCAAAACAAGGGTTCCCAGGATGAGATGGATCTTTGAGGATGTTTTGGACTTTCTTAAGGCAGTGGTAGCTCTAAAGCTCTTCCAAAGAGGGGAGAGGGCAACCCAGGATCCTCTGGACAATGACATTAAACCCTCTGGAGTGCTGTCCGATCTGCCCCTGTGCAATTGGCAAACCATACAGAGATGGAGTAAATTAAGATACTCTCTATGGTGCAGCGGTAGAAGGTCACCAGCAGTTTTGCATCCAGTTGTTTGTTTCCTGAGAAGCCTCAGGTAGTATAATCTCTGCTGGGCCCTTTTGACCAGGGCTGCAATGTGAGCCCCCCCAGGTCAGGTCCTCTTTTAGGGTAACACCCAGAAATTTAAAACTGGCCACTTGCTCCCCTCGGTCTCCATGGATAAACAAGGGCTGGAGGTCTTACCTGTTCCTTCTATATAATCCACTATCAGCGCCTTGGTCTTATTGAGGTTGAGGACCAAGTTGTTGTCTCCACACCACGAAAGCAACCGTTGGTCCACCTCATCTCGGTGGGCAGACTCACACACACACACACACACACACACACACACACAGGAGATGAGTCCCACCACTGTTATGTAGTAAGGCCAGTCATGGAATCCTGCGTCCAGTTTTGGTCCCCACATTACAAAAAAAAAGATGTTGAGACTTTGGAAGAAAGTGCAGAGAAGGGCAACAAGGAGGATTAAAGGCCCTGGAGGGTTAAAACTATATGCATGAATGGTCGCAGAACGAAGCAGAAACTTCCTAACAGAGAGTGAAATTAACCCGTGGAACAGCTTGCCACAAGAAGTTGTAGGTGCTCCATCTCTGGGGGTTTTTTTAAAAGAAGAGACTGGACAGCCACTTGTCTGAAATGGAATAAAGTTTCCTGCCTGAGCAGGGGGTCAGACTAGAAGACCTCTGAAGTCCCTTCCAGCTCTATTCTGATTCCTAGATATCTGAAATTGGTTCAACATCTCTTTGGCTTCATCTGTTTTCAGGTCCTCCTCATTTTGGTGGCCTTGCAGCCGTCCATCTTCAGCATCTTGGCCAACGGGGGTCAAATAGCTTGCTCCCCACCCTTCTCCTCCAGAGCCCGAGGCCAGCGTAAGTTTTTTGGTGTGTGTGTGTGTGTGTGTGTGTGTGTGTTAAATCAAGATTTCCACAACCTGATCTCCTCTCCATAAGTTGCGATTCCGATTCTTGTAATTCCCAGAATCCTCTGTGCATATTTCCCACAATGCTGTTGTACAACATAGCTTCTCTCAACCTAAATCTGGGCTCTAGATCTGCTAGAACAGAGGTGGGGGCTGATGGCCCTTTTATGACTTGTGGACTTCAACTCCCAGAATTCCTTGAGCCCTCATGACTGGCTGAGGAATTCTGGGAATTGAAGTCCATCATGGCTGGTTGAGGAATGCTGGGAGTTGAAGTCCATCATGGCTGGTTGAGAAATGCTGGGAGTTGAAGTTCATTACGGCTGATTGAGGAATGCTGGGAGTTGAAGTCCATCACGGCTGTTTGAGGAATGCTGGGAGTTGAAGTCCATCATGGCTGGTTGAGGAATGCTGGGAGTTGAAGTCCATCATGGCTGCCTCATGAATTCTGGGAGCTGAAATCCATCACCGCTAGCTGAGGAATTCTGGGAGTTGAGGTCCACCATGGCTGGTTGAGGAATGCTGGGAGTTGAAGTACATCATTCTTCACCCTGTGCTAGAATAAAACTTCCAGGATGCCCAAAAATTTCTAAGTAAGGTGATGAGAAAAAAAATGGAGTATACTGAAAGAAATGTGGTGATTCATTAGAACTCAATGAGGAATATTTGCAATTAATTGTGATTATCACTTGCAGGGCTGCAGTCCTTGACTGATGATCACCGTTGAGCCCAAAATTCCTATTGCTATGTGAGAGAGTTAAGTGAGCTTCCCCCACTCCAATTTTACCATCTTTCTTGCCACTGTTGTGAAATGAATCACTACCGTCGTTAAGTGAGTCACACAGTTGTTAAGTGAATACGACTTACTCCATTGACTTGGCTTATCGGAAGGTTGCAAAAGGGATCATGTAACCCCAAGATGCTGCAACCATCAAAAATATGCGTGGGTAGCTAACTGTGGCAAGAAAAGTCTTAAAATGGGGGGTGGGGGGAAACTCGCTTAGCATGTCTTGCTTAGCGACAGAAATTTCAAGCTCAATTGTGGCCGTAAGTCCAGGCTACCTGTAGTGGGCAGCAAACGCCAGCAGCTCGCAAAGTCAAATGCACCTTCCGTGTATGCAGCGACTACAATTCCCAGCCAGCACGGCCACTGGGAACCATAGTCCAGGAAACTTCCGGAAGGTAGCATCGGGCGGGAGGCAGCTGCTTTCAGAGGACCAGGAATCAAGGGGTGGGATTTGACCGGTTCGGACCGGTTCTATAGAACCGGTTGTTAGGATTCGCGCAGTTCGGAGAACTGGCAAATTGTGCCCCTGGTGGGCCCTGCCTCTCTCTGCCCTCCGTGCCTAGTCAGTCCTTATTGTGCATGCGCGACATTGCGTGCATGCGCGACATCGCTGACTGCGTTCTTCCCTGCCCCGTCACTCCTTATGGCAGTGATGGCGAACCTATGCCGTGTGTGCCACCTGAGCTCTCTCTGTGGGCACGCCAGCTGTCCTGCCAACCCAGCTCCACTGCGCATGCATGCGCCTCCCACCGCCAGCTGTTCTTCGGGTCTCTGCCACGCATGCACCAGGGTAGGGCCTTCACCGATCTCCGCGGTTTCCCCAACAGCAGGCCCTACCTCTCTCCTGCATTCCTGCCACCTGTGCCTTCCCTGATTGCCTCAGGTTCCACCCTCCGCAGGTGCCTCTCCATGGCAGGAAGACATTCTGGGTGCGCAGGGAAAAATTGCAAGGTTAGAGAAGGCAGAAACCAGGGGGGGCACATGTGCAGGGAATGCATGGGGGCAGGGGTGCATGCGCGGAGGGGGCTTGCATGGCATTTTGGGGATTGGGGCACGCACCTGTGCATTCGCGTGGATGGGCGCATGCTTTGGGCCCTTGGCACCAAAAAGGTTAACCATCACTGCCTTAAGGTATTTCTTTTTTTCTCTCCTCCCAAGGATCAGCTGTTCTGATGACCAGCTGTTCTGACGACCAGCTGTTCTGACGTCCAGCTGTGTTCGACGATCAGCTGTTCCGACGATCAGCTGTTCCGACGATCGGCTGTTTCGACAATCGGCTTTTGGCGATCAGCTGTTCCAACGAGCAGCCGTTCCAACAATCGGCTGTTTTGACGATCAGCTGTTCCGAAGATCAGCTGTTCTGAAGACCAGCTGTTCCGATGATCAGCTGTTCCAACGATCAGCTGTTCCGATGATCAGCTGTGCCAGGATTCCCCTCGCTGTCTTACTGCTTTATCCAGGAGGCTATTCTGAGGCCTAGAGGCAAAAAGGGGTGCTGGGAGGGAGCTTCAAGATCCTCCTGCGCTGTTTTTTTGACTTCCTGGTCCCCAAGGAAGCTTTATGGGAGCAAGATGGCTCCCCAGGAGGCTTCCATGCGGCCCACGAGGCAAAAAAATACTGCAAAAAAAATAATAATCCATGCCCACCCAGTCACAGGGCCACACCCACCTAGCCATGCCCACAGCACTGATTGTTAAAAAATTTCAATCCCACCTGAGTCCAGGAGACAACTATAATCCTGCTGTTTTTTTCTCTTTTTTCAATCTTTTGCTCCAAGAAATGCACTGCCAGCTCTTGATCCTGGAAACTTTTGTCCTCACGGTCCTGGGCAGGATGTATTACCGGAAGCCGGACGACAAGCCGGGATGCTGCCTCCGCGAATCTCCAGAGCACCAAGCCGAGATCAAGCAGTAAAAAGGAGGGTCTGAGACCCAGCCCCCACCGCCCCCGACCACCTCCAACACATAAAAACCCTGGGGCAAAATGGCCAAATTCCACTGTAAAGGTAGTCCTCAACTTACGACGCCCAATTCAGGCCCAAAATGTTATGTCGCTGGGACATTTGTGAGGCAAACTTGATCCCCATTTTACGGCCTTTCTTGCCGCAGGAGTTAAGCGAATATGAAAGGGGGAATCATGGAACCATCATAAATGTGAGTCAGTTAGCATTTTTCCTGGCAGAAACCTCGGTCACCTAGCTACTATCTTTGAAAACATTGATGGAGTGAACTTTCAGTTTCTAAGCTGCCGAATTGCTCCCCCTCCTCCCTTTCTGATGGCAACTCTAAAAAGATCATGGGAATATTTGATCAGTTGACATTAGCATCTGAATGTAAATCATGTGACCCTGAGGAATGCTGCAACGGTTGTAAGTGTGAAAAAAGGTTGTAAATCCCTTTTTCCAATGCCGCTGTCACTTCGAATGGCCACTAAGTGAACTGTTCTAAGTCCACGAAGAGGTTTGCTGCTGGCTGGTGGCATGAGAGAGAGAAAAATCAATCTTTGCGGAGCGACGTTTGGCCTATTGCCACAGGCACGCCTATTGTTCAAAGTGCGCAAAGCTCGCCAAATAAATCTGCCCGTTTTTCTTCTCATCGGAACGAGGCTCTTAAGGTGCCGGCCTGGTGGTCCAACTTTTGTGCTTAGGAACTTGCTGTTTGGGTGGGACAAATCCTTCTGAACTAAAACGAGAAACTGGGATGTTGCGGCTCATTTGTGTGTTTTGTGCAAATTTCTCTAAAAATTGTAGTTGGGAGTAGAAACCGGGGCTCTGAATCCCATCACTCGTATTGATTCCGGACATTCCTGTTCCATTGTCCTTCTGAGGACTGAGTCGGCCTGTCTCCAGAAGGTTCTATTGTGGCCCGCCAGAGTCAGAGAGTGAGGAGGTTGGGGAGGAACCAGGGCCAGTCCTGGAGTCTGGGGAAAACTCTGATGGATGCTCTGGTCTGGAGGCAGAGATGGGGCCAGGGCCGTCCGACAGTTATCAGCTGCCTTCGGAGTCAGAGATCAGTGGGGAAGAAGAGCAGCTGGAGCCTGTTCCCGATGTGTGCATGCGCAGAGCTGCCAGAAGAAGGGAACAGTTAAGGAACAAGGGTTGACTTGGGAGGTGGACGATGAATGGCCCTTCCCATAGGGAATAAAGAGGAATGAAAGGGGGAGTGGGGTTTGCAGGAGACAATTGGTTCGTTAGTGTGGAAGTCTGTTCCTGACTTCTTGCCAAGTAATTGCTGCTACAGTGTGGCGTTTGGAAGCTATCGGCCTGGCAACTCTCCAAGCCTGATGAAAGGTCTGTAGTTGTGAACTCTCTTGAAAGATTGTTGGCTGGGGAGGAATTCCCTTTAACCTAAATAAAAAGGGTTTTATCGGGACGGAGTTGGCTTCCTGACCTTGGGAAGCCTGGATCAGAACACCTATCCGACCGTCCTTCTGAGGACTGAGTCAGCCTGTCTCCAGAAGGTTCTTCTGGACCATAGGAACAAGGTTTTTAAAAGTAAGATTGGATTCTCTTGAAGGCAAGTCCTGCAGCGACAAAACAGCCTGCAGATTATCCGTGGGCTTGCAGAGTTTATGCTAAGGCAGCCGAGAGTAACGCAGAGACTTCGGAGGGAGTCCTGGATGATCTCTGAGCTTTGTTGCTTCCTTGCAGACTTTTCACGACCCAACTAGGTAATGTCACCAGTGCTAGAAGTAAGTGGGGTTTGTAGAAGGAAGGAAAAAGAAAGGATGAAGAAAGGAAGGGAAAGGGAAAGGAAGGCAGGAAAGGAAGGGAAAAGATGAAGAAAGGAATGGAAAGGCAGGAAAGGAAAAGATGAAGAAAGAGGTAGGAAGGGAAGGAGAACGGAAGGGAAAAGAAGGCAGGAAAGGGAAAGAAGGGGAAGGAAAAGGAAAGAATGAAGAAAGGAAGAGAAAGGCAGGAAAGGAAAGGAAGGAAAAAGATGAAGGAAGGAAGGGAAAGGGAAGGCAGGAAAGGAAAAGAGGAAGAAAGAAAGAGGAAGGAAGGGAAGGAAGGAAGGAGAACAGAAAGGAAAAGAAGGCAGGAAAGGGAAGGAAGGATGAAGAAAGCAAGGGAAGGGGAAGGAAGGAAAGGAGGAGGAGGAGAACGACTGTGGGGTCTTTGGTGCTCGCTGAACTTGGTGGTTTTCTTCCAAACATTTCATTACCAAACTAAGTAACGTCATCCGTGCTACTAAGGGGGTTTGCTCTCATTGATATTCGACTGGCTTGCCCTGTCAGTGTCGCTGGAAATGCTCGAGCGGTTGGCCTTAGATCGCGCTGCTTGCACTCGGGTCAAGTGCGAGTGTGTGCATCCTGCGTAGGAAACTGACTCACAAAGGCACGGAACAATCCTCCGGAGCCGCCAGAAGGAAGCCGGGAGAGAACGGCGGCGCAGCCCAGCAAGGGGAAAGGCCACTCAGGCCCAGTAAAAACCTACAGAGGCGGTCGGTCAAACCCGAACATTTATTAGAGAGTTAAGAACAACAGCCAACAAGAAGTGGGTTCCTAACGAACGGGCCGGGATCAAACGAGCAGCTGCCGTCCAGATGTTGCTTGGTATCCTCCGGGAGGAGCGGCGCAGGGAGACGTGGCCCAGGGGCCCAACTCCCAAATCCGGGGAGGGGAACAACCGTGCACCCACCTGGGCTCGGGGCCGGGCCTGATGGGGCTTCCCTCGTTCAGCCCCCCCTCCCGGGGAGCAGATTCTGGACAGCGCGGGGCACGCGAGAAAAGAGAGAGAGAGAGAGAGAGAGAGAGAGACACTTTCGGTAAAATGTTGGGCGCGAAGACCAGCCGTCCACAGAGATCGGTGGCTTTTTTTCGCGGTGGGACAGGACATGCGCAAAAGGCGAAATGTTATTGACATGGTAGGGGTGGTGGCTGACCCTCCACGGCACTTTACAAATAGTTTTGTGAGGGGGTGGGGTTGGAATGGACCAGGAGCCAACGAGCTCCATTGAGCAAAAACGGAGCCCAACGTGTCCGTTTGAGGCTGTTTAGTGCAACGGATGGGCCGCCCCCCCGCCAAAGGACCGACGACGACGATCGGCGAAACTCTCCACTGAATCGGGGGACGGAAGAGCTCAACCGCTTCCCCGCGCCGCCCCCCTTTTCACCTCCATGCGCCTGTAGCTCTGACTCCCGTAGCAGGACGTTGCAAAAGGAAGCAGGAAAAAAAGAGAGAGGCAGCTTTCACTTTGGGGAGGTTGGGGGGGGGGTCCACACACACACACAGGAAGAGCGGGGAGTGTGCAATCCAGGTGTGAGTCCCTTGGGGAAACCCCAACGCAACCTTTCGCTTTGCATCACCTCTCCGCGTCCTCTCTTGAGGACTAGAAGCCTAGGAAGGCTGAGAGATGACGCTCTCTCTCTCTCTCTCCCTCTAGGTGTGAGGAGGGGCATTTGTGGAGCTTCTTCCTTCCTCCCCACCCCCACCGCCCCGGTTTGGCCACTTTAAGGGGCCTCTGCTCCCTGCAGGCCAAGGGCCCAGCCGACAGGAAGAAGCGGAGATGGCGATGACGACGTAAGGATGAAAAGCGGGGCGAGAAAGAGAGGTTCCCCTTCTCTTCTGTCCTTCCATCCCGAACTGTCTCTGAATTTGATGCTTTCGGCTATCGGCTAAAATAAAATGTTAGGTTTTAAAAGAAGGGACAACCCCCCCAACCGTTTCCCTTCCATCCCACCGAAGGGGCGAGAAATAACCAAAGGGAGAGAGAGAGAGAAAGAAAGAGAGAGAGAGAGAGAGAGAGAGAGAGAGAGAGAGAAAAAGGAAAAAGCTACGGCGGAGGTTGGGGAGGGGAAGAGAAGATGTCTCTGGCGGTGCGGCCATCTCAGCTCTTGGATTTGGCGAGCCAGGCAGGAGTTCTCAGGGTCTCCCCCCCCCGAGTGGCTCGTGGCTTCGGTAAGCCCCGCCCCCATGCTGCCGACTCCTGGGCTTCTTGCTCAGTCCTCCTCATCCTCGCTGATGTCGTAGCTGGCCGTCGACTTGTTCCGGGGGAGGCCGGCAGGAGACAGCGGGGGCGTCCGGGCGGTGAAAGGCCAGCGGAAGGAGGGCGAGGGCGAGCGGTCGTGCGTGGGGCTGCTGCTGGGGCTTTGCTTGGGGCTGATGGCCTGCAGCATGCGGCCCTTCCCTTCTTTCAGCATGTGCTTCTGGACAAGGCGGGGGAGAAGAGGAAGAAAGAACGCCATTTAACACAAAGGAGTCCACTTTCGAACGGTTTACAGGAGCCCTCCAGTTATGACCGTTGTGTTAAATGTTATGTTTTCCCGACAAAGAAATAAAGGGAGACTAGTATGGATCTACTTTGGGGGGGCAAACTCAATTTCATTGAGGGCCACATCAGGGTTTTGTTTGACCTATGTGTGTGTGTGTGTGTGTGCGTGTGGCCAGCTCGATGCCACTCATTTTAGAGGGGCACCTATGGTGGCCAAGTGCTAAGGCAGGACCACCCTCAGACCCTCCCCCCTCCCTCATTATAATCTTCCTTCCTTCCCATTCCCTTCCCCCCTCCTTTCTCTTTCCTTTTCTCCTTTCCCTTTCTTTCCTTCCTTCCTTCCTTTTCCTTTCTCCTTCCTTCCCCACTTCCCTTCTTTATCTTTTGTCTTTCCTCTTCCCCTTCTTTCTTTCCTATCCCTTCTTGCATGCTCAATTGGCAAAAGGGAGAAACTCCCTCTCATTATAATCTTCCTTCCTTCCTTCCTTCCTTCCCATTCCTTCCTCCTTCTTTTCCCTTTCTTTCCTTCCTTCCTTCCTTCCTTCCTTCCTTCCTTCCTTCCTTCCTTCCTTCCCTTCCATTCCCTTCCTCCCTCCTTTCCCTTTCTTTCCTTCCTTCCTTCCTTCTCCTTCCTTCCCCTCTTTCCTTTTCTTTCCTTGCCCTCTTCCCCTCTTCCCTTCTTCATCTTTTGTCTTTCCTCTTCCCCTTCTTCCTTTCCTATCCCTTCTTGCATGCTCAATTGGCAAAAGGAGAAACTCCCTCTCATTATAATCTTCCTTCCTTCCTTCCTTCCTTCCCATTCCCTTCCTCCTTCTTTTCCCTTTCTTTCCTTCCTTCCTTCCTTCCTTCCTTCCTTCCTTCCTTCCTTCCTTCCTTCCTTCCTTCCTTCCTTCCTTCCCATTCCTTCCTCCCTCCTTTCCCTTTCTTTCCTTCCTTCCTTCCTTCTCCTTCCTTCCCCTCTTTCCTTTTCTTTCCTTGCCCTCTTCCCCTCTTCCCTTCTTCATCTTTTGTCTTTCCTCTTCCCCTTCTTCCTTTCCTATCCCTTCCTGCATGCTCAATTGGCAAAAGGGAGAAACTCCCTCTCATTATAATCTTTCTTTCCTTCCTTCCTTCCTTCCTTCCTTCCTTCCTTCCTTCCTTCCTTCCTTCCTTCCTTCCTTCCTTCCTTCCTTCCTTCCTTCCTTCCTTCCCATTCCTTCCTCCTTCCTTTCCTTTCCTTCCTTCTCCTCTTCCCTTCTTTTTCCTTTCTTGCTCTCTTCCCCTTTTCCTTTTCTTTCTTGTGTCTTTCCTCTTCCCCTTCCTTCTTTCCTGCCCCTTCCTGCGTGCTCAACTGGCAAAAGGAGTAAACCTTCCTCCCTTTGGTTTGGCCTTTAGTGTGTTTTGCTAGCCCTCTGCCAACCGAGTTTTGCCTGCAGAGGCACCCTGGGCCAGATCTAAGCCCTCCCCGCCCCCGGTTGGATCCAGGTCCCCGGGCCTCAAGTTTGACACCCATGACCCGGATGAACGAGAATCCCCAGAGGGCATTCAACTTATTTTTCCAGGAAGGAGCAAAATGGACAAAACAGTCGTTAAGTGTGAAGAACAGGAGTAAGTCTCCCTTTTTTTTTTCCCCCTGTGCCTTCGGATGGCCACGCAATGAACAGTTGTAAGTCGAGGACTACTTAATACAGCTAAACACAGGCAGGATGAGAGCAAAGTCACAAACAGGAACGGTAGCCGGGACTTACACACACACACACACACACACAAACACACGGACACACAAGTTACCAAGGCGCCTTCGGGGCCGAACATCTCCAAGAAGTTCCCGATGAATTCCCGCGATTTCTCTTCCCACTTCTGAATGAGGTCGATGCTTTTTTCTTCCACTTTCTGGACGAATTCTTTCGATTTCTCCTCCACGTCCTTCACCCTCTTCTTCACCTTGTCCACCCTCTCTTGCAAGTGGTACTTCTTCTCCTGCGAAAGACAAAAGGGGGTTCCAAAGGATTACCGGGAAGTGGAGGGGGGGGGATCATCAGCTGAGCTACCCCTTCGTTGGGGGTAGGAAGGATTCTGCTGCATGAAGTGGCCACTTTCTCCCTAGGGAGGGCTTCCTTCCTTCCCTCCCCTCCCCCCCTTCCTTCCTTCCTTCCTTCCTTCCTTTCTTCCTCCCCCTTCCCTTCTGAATCATAGAATAAAAAAACCCTCCAGTGATGAAGCACCCACAACTTCTGGTGGCAAGTTGTTCCACTGGTTAATTCTTCTCACTGACAGAAAATTTCTCCTTAGTGCTAGATTCAACTCCCTCTGAATCTAGATTCAATCTCCCTCGCTCCACCTATTACCTTTCCTTCCTTCCTTCCCTCCTTCCTCTTTCCCTTTCCTTTCCTCCTTCCTTCCTTCCTTCCCATTCCTCCCTCCTTTCTCTTCCTTCCTTTCCTTTTCATTTCCCTCTTTCCCCCTTCCTTCCTCCTCCTTCCTCTTTCCCTTCCTTTCCTCCTTCTTTCCTTCCTTCCCCTCCCTCCCTCCTTTCTCTTCCTCCTTCCTTTCCTTTTCATTTCCTCTTTCCCTTCCTTTCCTCCCTTCCTTCTCCTCCCTTCCCCTTCTTCCTCTTTTTCCCTTCCTCTTCCTTCCTTTCCTTCCTCCTTCCTTCCTTCCTTCCCCTCCTCCCTCCTTTCTCTTCCTCCTTCCTTTCCTTTTCATTTCCTCTTTCCCCTTCCTTCCCTCCTTCCTCTTTCCCTTCCTTTCCTCCTTCTTTCCTTCCTTCCCTCCTCCCTCCTTTCTCTTCCTCCTTCCTTTCCTTTTCATTTCCTCTTTCCCTTCCTTTCCTCCCTCCTTCCTCTTTCCCTTCCTTTCCTCCTTCCTTCCTTCCTTCCCTTCCTTTTCTCTTTTTCCTTTTCATTTCCTCTTTCCCCTTCCTCCCTTCCTCCTTCCTCTTTCCTTCCTTTCCTCCTTCTTTCCTTCCTTCCCTCCCTCCCTCCTTTCTCTTCCTCCTTCCTTTCCTTTTCATTTCCTTCTTTCCCTTCCTTTCCTCCCTCCCTCCTTCCCTCCTTCCTCTTTCCCTTCCTTTCCTCCTTCTTCTTTCCTTCCTTCCCCTCCTCCCTCCTTTCTCTTCCTCCTCCTTTCCTTTTCATTTCCTCTTTCCCCTTCCTTCCCTCCTTCCTCTTTCCTTCCTTTCCTCCTTCTTTCCTTCCTTCCCTCCCTCCCTCCTTTCTTTCCTTCCTTTCCTTTTCATTTCCTCTTCCTTCCTTTCCTCCCTCCCTTCCTTCCCTCCTTCCTTCCCTCCACCCTCCTTTCTCTTCCCCTTCCTTTCCTTTTCATTTCCTCTTTCCCCTTCCTTCCCTCCTTCCTTTTCCTTCCTTCCTCCTTCCTTCCTTCCTTTCCCTCCTTTCTTTCCTTCCTTTCCTTTTCATTTCCTCTTTCCCCTTCCTTTCCTCCTTCCTCTTTCCCTTCCTTTCCTCCTTCTTTCCTTCCTTCCCTCCCTCCCTCCTTTCTCTTCCTCCTTCCTTTCCTTTTCATTTCCTCTTTTCCCTTCCTTTCCTCCCTCCCTTCCCTTCCCTCCTTTCTTCCTTCCCTTTCCTCCCTCCTTTCCCTTTCCTTTTCTCTCTCCCTCCCTTCCTTTCTTCCTTGAGGCATTTGGAGGTTTGCACCACTCAGGTGACCCTGAGGACGCAGACGAGCCTCCAAGTGGCCTCAACGACCCTCTAAAAAGGATGCAAATGACCAGCTTTGTCGGCAAGGAATATCAACCCTTCCATTCCCCACCATCCAGTCAGAACTGAAGAAGCTTCTTAGAGGAGAAGCGAAACATCTTCAAAAGAAAAAAAAACAAAAACAAAGTCCAGTGGCCTCTTGCAAAAAAACAAAAAACACCTTTGGGACGACAAGAATTACACAAATATCAAAGAAATGGTGGAATACACCTTTGGGACCATGAATGCAACAAAACCATATTTCTCTCTCACAACTTTTCAGTACCCCTTGAAAATCCTTTCTGTTTGTTTCCGTTTCCTTTTTTCCCCTTTTTTTTTTCCAAAAAACTGAGAGGGTGGAGGGGGGAATTGTGAACCTCCCTCTGGCCACCCGTGTGAGGCGAGACGCCCGTCCCGAACGCCCGCTAAAAACTCACGCTGCGTATACGCGATGAAATTGTAACCACCGACAGATAAAAGCATAAGCCTAATGACTACGATGATATGAGAATTATTGAAAGCTAAAAGAAAATAGGTTAAGGAGTGAATGGAAAGTTTACAAACAAGCCTGATGGAAAGTATTTGTGAGAGACTATAAAATATACGTCAAGGAGAGATATGATATGAACCGAAACGTGAAAAACGAATGTGTAAACTAAACTATGTCTGTACGGAGGTATGAAAACCTGGAATTGTGCTGTTCACTAAAAAGAGATGTTGTTTTTTTTCCTTAATGTGGAAAATGGAAATAATTTATTTATTTTTAATCAAAATAAAAAACTCACGTTGATGAAGCTGACGTTGAGCTCCTTGGCCGTGTAGCCCCTCTGCAGATTCCTCCGGGCGTAGACGTCGTAATCCCGGACGATGCGGGTGATGATATCCGAGGTGGAAATGCCCTCGGTCCTCTGGGTGGGGGCGAACATTCCTAGGGTGGCCCGAGGAGGGAAGGACAGGAGTCAAGAAGGGCACCCAACAAAGGCTCAAGATGGATACACGGTGAGGAGGAGGCCGGCTTCCCTACCCAGGGAGGATTTCGAAGAGGAATTCCCGCCAGCGTTTGGCAGAGCGAGCCATGCGCACGTAAACAGAGAGAAACCCCAATTCCCTTTGAGTACTGATGACGTTACACCACTGGGTCATGAAACAGGGGCAAGCAAATAACCCAGATCAGAGGGCACCATGGACCCTGGAGTCCTCCTCCTCCTCCTCTCCTCTTTCTGCTTCCTCCTCCTCTTTTCCACAAACACACCACTCTCTTCCAGCACTGATGATGTTCCCTAGTTGGGTCATGAAACGCCTGCAAGGAAGCCACCAAACTGAGAGGGCACCAAAGACGCCCCAGTCGTTGTCCTCCTCTTCCTTCTCCTCCTCCTCCCTCTTCTCCACAAACCCCTCCCCCTTCTAGCACTGATGATGTTACCTAGTTGGGTCATGAAACGCCTGCAAGAAAAGCAGGCACCCCAGTCCTTCTTCTCCTCCTCTTCCTCCTCCTCTTTTCCACAAACACACTCCTCCTCCTCCTCCATCTTCTCAACAACCCCCCCATCCCTTCTAGCACTGATGATGTTACCTAGTTGGGTCGTGAAACGTCTGCAAGAAAACCACCCAGCTCAGAGAACACCAAGGACCTCGCTGTCATCTTCCTCCTCCTCCTCCTCCTTCTCCTCCCCCTCTTCTCCACAAACCCCTCTTCCCTTCTAGCACTGATGATGTTACATAGTTGGGTTATGAAAGGTCTGCAAGAAAACCACCCAGCTCAGAGAGCCCCCAAGGACCCCACAGTCCTCCTTCCTCTTCTCCTCTTCCTCCTTCCTCCTCCTCTTTTCCACAAACACACTACTCTCTTCCAGCACTGAGGACGTTATCGAGTTGGGTCATGAAAACGCCCGCAAGGAAGCTACCAAGCTCGGAGAGTACCGAGAACTCCTGTAGTTCTCCCTCCTCTTCTTTTCCTCCTTCTCCTCTTTAGACTTTGCAAATCCCTCTTCCCTTCTAGTACGGACGATGTTCCTTAGTTGGGTAGTAAAACTGGAAAATAGGCCCTAGGATGATTTTTTTCAGGATGCTCGTAATATAAGCCCTACCCCCCAAAAAATAAGCCCCCGCTAAGATTGACTAAAAAGATACCCCTTTGGTCTTTTGAGCTGTCAGGAAAAGGGAGTAGGGGGAAACAGTGCATTCCTTAAATGCCTTAGATAATCGTCTTGGCAGCCCAAAGCTGTCGGCGTGCAGGAATATTACTGGAGAGCCTGTTTGATGACTCTTGGCTATGGATGTGTCCCATTGGAGAATACACATCCAGGGGGTGGATGGAAGACCAGGGTCAAGGGGGAAATGAATGATATATTTTAGTGTCAGCTGCACCCAGCTAACGCCGACATGGCCGCTCCTAATAAATCAATTTCCTTTTCTCCGAGGGATCCGGCTAGAGACTTATGATTTGAATGGGGGTGGATTTGTTGGAGCCCTGACACCTGATTCGGCAGGTGAGCTCCAGGAAAGTTCAGCCCAGGGGCAGGTTGAGCCCAGAAGCTCATCGGATTCTCGGATCCTCGGGCAGAAGCCCGAGCGGTTCGTTCAGCCAGAGCTGCCGAGTTACGGAGTAGAGGAGGTCGGAGACCCGGAGGAATTTCCACAGGGAAGCAACGCACCTGCTTCTTTTATGTGTTTGTAGACGTCGTCGCTGCCGGCTGAGGAATAGGGGATGTCGTCGTGGGCGACAAAATCGATCTGGAGGAAGGAAAAGATTAGTGGGAGAAGAGGTGGAGCGTGGGGGGCGGGGAGCCGGAAGGTTACCAGCATTAGAGACCTTGCTATCCTGGAAGGAAGGAAGGAAAGAAGGAAAAGAAAGAAGGAAGGAAAAGAAATTGAGAAGGGAGGGAGAGAGGAAGAAAGATTGAAGGAAGATGAATGGAAGGAAAGAAAGGAGGGAACTGGGAGGGAGGAGATGATGAAAAGAAAGAAGGAAGGAAGGCAACTGAGACGGAAAGAGGGAAGGGGAGAGGAAGGAAGAGGATGAAAAGATGGAAGGAAAGAAGGAAGGAAAAGAACTGAGAAGGAAGGAAGTGGGAGGAAGATGATGGAAAAGAAATTGAGAAGGGAGGGAGGGAGGGAGGAAGAAAGAAAGACTGAAGGAAGATGGGAGGAAAGAAAGGAGGGAAGTGGGAGGGAGGAGATGATGAAAAGAAAGGAGGACGGAAGGAAACTGAGACGGAAAGAGGGAAGGGGAGAGGAAGGAAGAGGATGAAAAGATGGAAGGAAAGAAGGAAGGAAAAGAACTGAGAAGGAAGGAAGTGGGAGGAAGATGATGGAAAGGAAGAAGGAAGGAAGGAAGAGAATTGAGAAGGAAGGAGGGAAGTGGGAGGGAGGGAGGAGATGAAAAGAAGGAAGGAAAATGAAAAGGAAGGGAGGGAGAAAGGAATATTGAAGGAAGGAAAGAAAGAAGGAGGGAAATGGGAGGAAGGGAGATGATGAAAAGAAAGAAAGAAGGAAATTGAGAAGGAAAGAGGGAAGGGGGAGAGGAGAGGAGAGGAGAGGAAGATGATGAAAAGACAGAATGAAGGAGATGATGAAAAGGAAAGAAGGAAGGAAAAGAACTGAGAAGGAGGGAAGTGGGAGGGAGGGAGGAGATGAAAAGAAGGAAAATAAATTGAGAAGGGAGGGAGGGAGAGGAAGGAAAGAGGGAGGGAGAAAGGAAGATTGAAGGAAGGTGGATGGAAGGAATGAAAGAAAGGAGGGAAGTGGGAGGGAGGAGATGATGAAAAGAAAATACAGAGGGAAGGAAAAGAAACTGAGAGGAAGGAAGGAAAGGAGAAAAGAGGTGAGAAGTAAGGAAGGGGAGAGGGAGGGAGGAAAGCAGGAAGGAAGATGAAAAGGAAGGAAGGAAAGAAGCCACCAAAGTTCTTAACTTGCGACCAATGTCTGGACTTCTTTGGTAACCCCCTCCCCCCTCCCACCTGGGACAAGTGGAAAGGCCCCCCAGGTCCATTCCCGCCGAGGGTCCTTTCTCCTCTCCCCCCCTCCCCCCCGCTTACCCTGTGCTCCGCCAAGAACTCCGGGCTGAGCGTCCAGGGGGCGTTCCTCACCACCTCATCCACGTAACGGCAGTGCTGCACGGCGTCGTAGCGCTCGGCTTCGTTCATGACCGTGAAGCCCTTTAAGTTGTGCGTCAGCTCGTCACTGCAGACTGCAAGATTCGGGCCTTTCTTGAGACCCATTCCTTCCCCACTCCGATCCTTCCAAGATTCCCACCATCATCCCCAATGCCTGAAGCCTCCCCACCCGAGGTCTCCTTCCCTCGTCTCCTTGTCGGCCAGCAGCCGGGCGTTCCTCGTCTGGGGCTCCTTCCCAGGTGCCCAAATTCGTCTCGGTGCCTCTCTTACCTCCGACAATGAGGTAGGTGTTGGGGAAGAGGCTCTTGGCCTGCATGAGCGCCCGAGCGTGTCCCGAGTGGAAGAGGTCAAAAATCCCGTCGGCGTAAACCCTGACGGGCCTGTCCACTAAAAACAAGAGAAACAAAGATAACAAGAACGTACAATTACTTATTGGAAGCGGAACTAGAAGAAGAAATAGTGAAGGGACCAATGATCGTCTCGGCAAAAACAAATGTAGGTCATAATATAAAATTAGAAGACTGGGAGAAAAAAATGTGGACCGATAACCGTAAATTGACACCGTCAACAGCATTTAAAGAAAATCAGTACAAAATGTTTTATAGAGCCCCAGCAAGACTGGCTAAACTATATCTGAATATAATATCAGAATGTTGGAAGTCAGCAGTGGGATTCAAAATTTTTTAGTACTGGTTCTGTGGGCGTGGCTGGGTGGGCGTGTCAGGGGAAGGATACTGTAAAATCTCCACTCAGAGGTGGTATTTTCCTGTTCTCCAAACTACTCAAAATATCCGCTCCCGGTTCTGCTGAACTGGTCAGAACCTGCTGAATACTCACCTCGGTTGGAAGTGCAAACATAAAGAAAGGAACATTTTTCCATAGCTGGTGGCAATGCCCAGAAGTTAAAAAAAAAATATTGGATGAGGATACATAAAAGGGCTATTAGAAATTACGGAATACCAATTAGAATTTAAACCGGAAATGTTTTTTATTAGGAATAATTAAAGGGGAAAATTAGCAAGTCTATCCGATACATCGCTATACATATTATAACGGCGGTGAGGATAGCTTTCGCACAGGGATGGAAAAAAGAAAAGATACCATCCGAAGTGAACCTGATACACAAAAAAACGAATGGACTGTGCGGAAATGGATAAATTCACAGCGGAATTAAAAGGCAAGGATGAATCGGTTTGGGATAGATCAGGGGTCTCAAACACAATTTACCCGGGGGCCGCTGGAGGCAGAGGCTGGGGGAGGCTGGGCCGCATAATATTATACTTTATATTTATATTATACACTAATATTATACTTTCATATCACGGTGGGGGCCACAGGATATCGTCCTAAGGGCCGCAATTGGCCCGCGGGCCGCGAGAATGAGACCTCTGGGATAGATGATACAAAGGGGTAGAATATAGAAATAAGAATTGATGTATAGGTATAAAAGGAAATATGTGTATTGCTAACGACACAAGGGGTCTTCCTCTGAATGCCCAGCCGGACTGTGCTCTTTCCTCGGTTTCCTCCACGGCCACTGGGGCCACACTCCGACTCCCTGTCAGCTGTTTGGCCTCCAAGTCAGATTCCGACAGGGGCACGACAGTAACTTTGAAAAGTCACTCAGTGAATTGTTGTAAGACGAGGGCACCTTCAGCCTTCCTCTCCTACGATTTCCCTAAGCGTAGGAGACAGCTAGCTGTCAGGAAGCAGCCCGGGCCGTTTGGCAAAAGCAGCCCCAAGGGCCCCTCTGAACTTACTCACACCGCAAGTCAGCCAGAAATATTTTTGGGTCGGGAGTGAAACTTATAGTCTGGAAGTGTGAGTGACAGATACCAGGGAAGGATGCCGCTTGGATGCAGTCACTGCCAGCTTTTGGCCCTTGGGAAAAAAAAACAACAACCCCCCAAGCAGAACCTAAATAACAGGCATATATATCACACGAGGTGTAACAGGCATACAAAAGAAGAGAATATTTGTGGCTGTGGGGTCTGTGGGGTTCTCTGAGCTGGGGGACTTCTTTGCAGGTATTTCATGGCCCAACGAGGGAACATCACCAGTGCTAGAAGGGAGGGAGGAGGGAGGAGGGAGGGAGGGAGGGAGGGAGGGAGGAGGAGGAGGAGGAGGAGGAGGAGGAGGAGGAGGAGGAGGAGGAGGAGGAGGAGGAGGAGGAGGAGGAAAGAAAGGACTGTGAGGTCCTTGGGTCTCTGAATTTGGTTTTCCTGCAAATGTTTCATGACCCAACTAGGGAACATCATCAGTGCTGGAAGAGAGTGAGATTTAGGAGGAGGAGGAGGAGGAGGAGGAGGAGGAGGAGGACTGTGAGGTCCTTGGGTCTCTGAATTTGGTTTTCCTGCAAATGTTTCATGACCCAACTAGGGAACATCATCAGTGCTGGAAGAGAGTGAGATTTACGAGGAGGAGGAGAAGGAGAAGGAGGAAGAGGAGAAGGACTGTGAGGTCCTTGGGTCTCTGAATTTGGTTTTCCTGCAAATGTTTCATGACCCAACTAGGGAACATCATCAGTGCTGGAAGAGAGTGAGATTTACGAGGAGGAGGAGGAGGAGGAGGAGGAGGAGGAGGAGGAGGACTGTGAGGTCCTTGGGTCTCTGAATTTGGTTTTCCTGCAAATGTTTCATGACCCAACTGGGGAACATCATCAGTGCTGGAAGAGAGTGAGATTTAGGGAGGAGGAGGAGGAGGAGGAGGAGGAGGAGGAGGAGGGAGACTGTGAGGTCCTTGGGTCTCTGAATTTGGTTTTCCTGCAAATGTTTCATGACCCAACTAGGGAACATCATCAGTGCTGGAAGAGAGTGAGATTTACGAGGAGGAAGAGGAAGAGGAGGAGGAGGAGGAGGAGGAGGAGGAGGAGGAGGAGGAGGAGGAGGAGGACTTTGGGTGGTCTCTGAGCTTGCTTGGTGATTTTTTGCAGATGTTTCATGACCCAATTCCGCCACGTCTTCTGTGCTAGAAAAAGACTTTTTTTAAACCTTGGAAGGTGAGGCTGCAAATGTCCTTTAACTTGGTTGGTGATCCTGACATTTCCAGGCTGGGCTGGAGTTTCTTTTCCTCACCCCTTTAAATCTCAGCTGTCAGAAAGTTTCCTCTAACAGCTGCCAAAACTGAAAGGGGTTTTAATCTCTAGAACAACCTTCTCAGTTTGCAAAAGTTTATGTAGGTTAGAACTTGAGATGGGACGGCCTGGGAAAAAAAAAACCACTGGGAAAATTGGGGGAAAAACAGTCCCATCCCCCATTTTTTCCCCCCAAAAGCTGTTTGGGGAGGAAGAAAAAAAGGGGAAAAAAACCCTGGTTTAATTCCCAATTTTTCTGGGTTTTCCAGGACACCCTATCTCTAAATTAGCAGACAAAGATTCCTTCTTGGGTATTATGGTTACTGCCCATTACGATCATTAAGCCATCCAAAAGTGTCAACCACCCTGATTATAGAAGTTTCCTTTTTTAAATAAAATTTTTATTTCAGTTTTCCACATTTTAAAAACATCTCTTTTTAGTGAACAGCGTGATTCCAGGTTTTCACATTTCCATACAAACATGGAAATCACACTCATGACACGCTCATCTTTCACATTCAGTTTCATATCTTACCAATACTTTACATACTTTCTGTTATTATATTTTTCCCCCCAAATACTTTCCTCCAGCTTAAATCTTAAACAACTCTCATACCTTCATATTCATTATACTTTTTATCTGTCCGGTTTGCAATTTCATCGCATATTCTTATTTCATCCTTTCACAAATTCTAATTCGATTCAAACATTTCAAAAAAGATTACTAATTTGAGTGTGCCACCCCTATAGTTTATATAGTCTTTAATTACCTCCTCTTTAAATCCCAATATTCAGTTAACTTTTAATTATTGCCTAAAAATTAATAATAATAATCTCCTAACAACTACATAACATATATAGGTTTTAGGTCTGAGAATCTTTTTCATGGAGGTTGTTAAATGACCATTGGGGTATTTAAGCAAATGTCACGGTCCTTAAGTGAACCAGTTTCCCCCCGGTGGGGGGGGGGGAGGAAACTTGCCGAAAAATGAGATCGTCCTTGACTTACAATCTTTCGTTTAGTGACTGTTCAAAGTTTACGACAGCGCTGAAAAAAAAAGTGACTTAGGACCGTTTTTCACACTTACGACTGTTGGGGCCTTCCCCGCGGCCACGGGATCAAAATTTGGACGTTTGGCAAGCGACTCATATTTATGACGGTGGCGATGCCTCAGGGTTATTAGGCCCTTTCGCGGCCTTCCGACAAGCGAAGTCGAGGAGGAAGACGGGTTCACTTAGCAACCGTGTGACCCGCCGAACAACTGCACCGGTTCACTTAACAGCGATGTCAAGAAAAGGCCGTAAAATGTGGGCGAACGGACCCCCCCCCGCAACCGTCATAAATATGAATCGGTGGACAAGCATCTGAACTTTGAACGGGTGATGACAGAAATGGTCTGTGTGGGAAAGTGGCCGTAAGTCACTTTGTTGTCACTTCGAACGGTCACGTCGTAAGTCGAGGACAACCTGCGTACGAAGCAATTGCTGATCCCTGATTTCCGTCTGACGGATAAAACACTTACAGGGCGTCCCTCTCGTTGCCTCCTCAAACGTGACGCGTGTGTAGGGCTTGCTGTAATCCACTTCCAGCTGATCAGAAAACGGCGCCGGCTCTCGCAGGCCCTGGGTTGAAAGGATGAAAGCCGAGAAAAAATCAGGGAAAAAAAAAATACATCTTTACGAACTTGATCCCCGTGCTACAAAACTATGTGGCGGGGCTTAGTTTATGGGGAGGAAAATAAGGGGGTGGGGAGGAAATTCTGCCTCTGCCTACCAGCATCCATCGGTATTCATCTGGCTAGCGTCCTGTCAGGGTGTGAGAGAGCGGAGGGCTGTTTGGAAACTGAAACAGTATTTGCTGTGTGAGCAAGGAGCCTGGGCGCGGCTTAGCTCAACTGTTCTGTACTAAAGGTGCTGTGAAACTGAAGTGAAACTGAACCTCCTCTCTCTGCTTGTGTTTTGCATTTGGAAGAGATTTCTTTTCAGGTGGGGAGAGGGGAGTAGAACTCCTCAGCATCAGAGCGTGATAATAATAATAATAATAATAATAATAATAATATAGGAAATACTAATGCTCTGATGGTCGTTTGGAAAAATCCTTTCTTAGTGAGCCCCTAGACGCCAAGAGGAACCTACGGGCCCAATTTCAAGTTTGCAGGCTTGACCGTTCTGGAGATTTTGGGATGATGCGTGAGGGCTATTTTGCTTTTATAAAGAGAGAGATTTGATATTCCTAAAGGTTAGGAAAAGAGGATTCGGTGCAGGGATTACGGAAGGATTGTAGCCTATGTTAGTGTGAAGAACAGCCCTGCAGAAATTCATCCTGTAGCTGTGTTTTTTCTAGCTTTGCAGGTTTAAGACGGGTGGACTTCGACTCCCAGAATGCCCCAGCCAGCCAATTCCTGTTTCTTTTTTTTCTCTTAACCCCCTAAAGTGGAGAGAGAGATTGCAGAGGAAGGGATTACAAGAGAGTAAACTATGCTGACTGGGGAGAATCCTGGGAGTTGAAGTCCACACGTCTTTCCACTTGGCAGGCTTTAGAAATTTTGCATTGTTATATATCCTTTCCACTTTAAACCAATTCAAGGTTAGAAAGATTGAGATGTTGAGATGTTGAAATTCTCAGAAGATGTAACTTGCAACCTTTTGTGATGAGTTCGAGATGTTAAAAATACTACTGATTGCAAGGTTTAAAAATAGTGGTTGCTCAGCGGAAGTTTCTCCCCTTAGCTTGGGTAAGGTGTTGGTTGGAGAAAGATACATCTGGAAGGAATATGCATTTAATATGTGATTAAAGCCGGCCAAAGTCATTGTGAAATGAGATGGGTGGGGAATATAAATAAATATATGACGTTTAAAAATTAAAAATAACAAATATAACATTCAAATGCAAATTAAAAAAATATAATAAGAATTAAAAATTAAAATTAAAAAGGGAGCGAAATGAAATAATAATAATAAGAAATAAAAATAAATAAAAGGAAACAAAATAAAAACAAAATTAGAAATAGAATAAAAATAAATAAGCAAAATAAAAGGCAATTAAAATATAAAATTGAAATCGATCAAAATGAAACAAAAGGAGTAAAATAAAAATAAGTTAAAATAAAAATTAAATAAACAATAAATAAAATTTAAAAAGCACAGGGAAATCAAAATTAAAAAGGGGGTGAAATGAAATAATAATAATAATAAGAAATAAAAATAAATAAAAGGAAACAAAATAAAAACAAAATTAGAAATAGAATAAAAATAAATAAGTAAAATAAAAGTCAATTAAAATATAAAATTGAAATTAATAAAAATGAAACAAAAGGAGTAAAATAAAAATAAGTTAAAATTAAAATTAAATAAACAATAAATAAAATAAAATAAATTAAAATAAAGGCAAGTAAAATGAAAATTAAATAAAAAATAAAATAAAAATTGAGCAAAATAACTCAAAGACAACAAATGAACATTACATAAAAATAAAAATTAAGCAAAACAAAAAAATAAGCAAAATAAAAACCATGAATTAAAATGAAAATCAAATAAAGCAAAAAAAAAAAAAAAGCAAAATAAGAAAACTGGTAAAATGAAAACAGCGCATTAAAATGAAAATCCAATTAAAAATGAATAAAAAAAAAAAAATTAAGCGATAAAAATCAGTCAAATAAAAACCACAGATTACAATGAAGATTAAATAAATAAAAATAAAAATAAAGGAAGAGAACGTTTGTGTCAACCAAAGATGCCTGTAAGAAGATGGCTGAATCTGAGGTAAAAAAAACGAAGATTCCTGAATTTGAGGTAAAAACTACAATTAACAAATGTGGTTGTTGTTTTTTTTCCTCAGCAGAGCAAGAGGGACTGAGTTTCCCTCAGACGCTTCAAAGTGAGTGGACTTCAACTCCCAGAATTCCCCAGCCGCCTGGCTGAGGAATTCTGGGAGTTGAAACCCGCCCCCTTTCTAGGCTTTCTGGGAGTTGAAGTCCACTCGCCCTCCTTCTCTCTCTCTCTCGGGCCTTTTCAACTTACGAAACAGCTGCGGGGCAGTTTTAAGGGGATGCCGTCCGACTCCGCAGCCCCGTTGGGGCCCCCTCCTCCGTCTTTCCTCCTCTTCCGGGAGTTCAATCTGGCCGAGATCTGGGGATCCATCCCGTAAATCGCCTCTGGCAGCTCGGCTGGAAACCCCTGGACGATCCAAAGCAGGCGTTATTTGAAAGACCTCTCCAAGCTCGGAGAGCGGCGGACGGAAAAGGGGACAGCGGCCGCCCAGCTAGCCAGCTGGACGGCAAGGGAGCAGGAGGTTCACGCTGGCCAAGGGCCTCCTGGCACGTCGGTCGGGAGACGTGGGACGAGGAGGGGGAGGGAGGGAATCGGTGTGGCTGGGTGACGACGACAAATATGGCAACGACAAATATGGTTTTGTGTCTGCTCGAGTCGCAGGGAAACCAGCCGTCCAGGCGATACTGGACAGTAAATATTGAGGGGTTATTTTATTTTTTTTCCCCCCTCCCAACTCAGCAATCCTGCCGAAACTGCAGGCAGGACACCTCTGTATAGTTTAGCGCTGTAAAAACCTGGGGAAATATTTACAGCGGGGGTTCTTGAATTACAACGGTTTGTTGAGCGACTGTTGGAAGACGCAACAGCGGTGGAAAAAGGTGCCTTGTGACCATTTTATCCACGAATGACTGTTGGAGCATTCATACAGTTTCCCCCAAAATACAACCTACCCTGAAAGTAAGCCCTAGCTTGATTTTTTTTACACGTGCGCCCAATATAAGCCCTACCCCCCAAAATAAGCCCTAATTGAGACCCTGTCCACCCTCTGGCCATCCTCTCTCAGCAAGCCAAATTTCACCTTCCAGAGTAGAACATGATGGGCCAATCCATTTGCTTCCAGGTAATTCTAGCGGTATATGAGGGAATAGGGGTATTACCCTGTTTCCTGAAAATACAACCTACCCTGAAAGTAAATCCTAGCTTGGTTTTTACACATGCACCCAATGTAAGTCCTACCCCAAAATAAGCCGTAATTAAGATCCCCCCCACTCCAGAGTGGACGGGTAAAAATTAAGGTAGGGTAGGGATGGGGGTAGGTGGAGCTACCCTGCTACTTATCTTCGGACAGGTGTCGTCGGGCTTCGCACACCCCGACACCTGCCTTGCTGGTTCATTTCTTCGGCAGCCGGCAAGGCTTTTCTGAAGGCCTCTGGAGCTGAGAACAAAGCTCAGGATCGATCCAAAGCTTCGTTATTAGCTGCAGAGGCCTTCAGAGAAACCTGGCTGGTCACAGAAGAAGTAGATCCTGAAGGCCTCGGACAGCGAAAAGGAGGCCGGGGGTAACGCCGGCAAGTGAGGTTGGTCAGTAGATGACATCCCCCAAAAATAAGACCTGGTGCCTTTTTTTTGTGGCAAAAAAAACACCTTTGGGACAATCATGACCTGGATGACTGACAATCTCTACAGACTTTTAGCTTATACAATTTGGGACCCTTCGAACGGTGTGGGAGCAGGAATGGGGTTCCAGAGAGGAAAAAACTACAGAATACAAGACCCATTTGCACTACTCAGGTGACTCTGAGGACACAAATAAGCCTCCGAGTGGCCTCAACGACCCTCTAAAACAATGCAAATGACCAACTGTCTTCAAGGAGGATCAATCCTTCCCTTCCCCACCATCCTGAAAAAAACAAAGAAAGTCCAGTTGCCTCTTTAAAATAAAAAAGCACATTTGGGTCATCCCTTGAGACTTTCAAGAGGAGAGACTGGACTGCCATCTGTCAGAAATGGTGTAGGGTCTCCCGCTTGGGCGGGGGTTGGACTAGATGACCTCTAAGGTCCCTTCCAACTCTGATTCTCTGGATGATGGAGAATCTCCATAAGAGATGGAATTCTTGTCCGGCAGCGAGATGGAAAAGGCGCATTGGCTACGGCGAATTGTCCTAGACCCGATAGGACCAGGCCTTGAGGACTTTCCGTTTCCACCCCAGAAAATCAGGTTGGAGCTTCCTGGACTATGAGCCAACTTTGTAAAAGCTTTGTTTTTTTTTAAAGTGATACACACCCTTCATAACACACGTACACCCAGTGGGATGAGGGATTTTTCCTGCAGACATTTTTGGGGGGATATTCCCAGGGTCTCTGGTCCACGGGATTTAAAATGATGAGTTTGGTGGTCCCTGAGGTCCAAATGTTTGGCGACCCCTGGCATAAAGGATCACACACACAAAAAAAAGTCCAGTTTCAGATGTTTTTTTCCACATTTTATGCCTGTGCTATGATGATGCCCTGAGCTTTCGAGGACACAGCGCTCCTGAATTCTGGAATCAATCAATCAATCAATCAGAATAGAGCTGGAATCAGAGTTGAGGCTCCAAGTCACCCCATTTTTGGGTGTGTGTGGGAAGTTTAGGATTTGCGCCCAGTCGGAGCTCACGTGTGTCAACCTACTTATTTCACAAGCTCTGCAATCGCACAACTCCCCTCGTTAAGCCCCAGATCATACGTTCTCACCTGCCCACAAACACCGCCCTGAAATGACTACTGCCACACTTACGCAAGCTGCTACTTCGACTATCTACGCCACCAACGCTCAGCTTTCACAACGTCCATGGCTGCACTAACACAATGAAGCGTGCAATGTTTAAAGAGCATTTTGGGATATTGTGCCAGCAGCTGGGGGGTGGGTGGGAACAACAACCCTGATGGGACCAAGATGAAAGATAATGCGATGCCCCAAGGTAGGATACAAAAGCAACAAAGTCACAAAAACAGGTGAGGCCCCTTTAATTCCTTCAACTTGGCCTCCAAGGTCCGATTATCATTGACTGGAGACAAAAAACTCCCCCACAAACAGTTGTGAAAAGGAAGAAATGCCATTCAAACTCAAAATACATAAAAATTATGTATTTTGTATTTTATTGATGAGTTGTAAGGGACCTTGTAGGTCATCTAGTCCAACCCTCTGCCCAAGTAGGAGACCCCACACCATTTCTGACCAATGGCAGTCCAATCTCTTCTTGAAAGTCTCAAGTGATGACCATGACCTGGAGGACTGAATATAGACTATTGACTTAACCACCATGATACTAACTTAACAGCTGCAGCGATTTCCTCCGGAAAGAAAAGCCGGTAAAAAGGGGCGAACTCACCGAACAAATGTCTCAGTCAGCAGCAGAAACATTAGGCTCTCTTGTAGTCATTAAGTGGGACTCCCTGTAATCCCGCGAACGGGATAAGGAACTGAGAAAGCCGCTAGAAACACAATGCATGACTGAGCAGAATACACAATTAAAAAGAAAAAAGAAAACCCAACCCACACTGTATAAAAGCCAACAGAACAAAGCACAGCCACATCCTTGATTTATGCAGCCTGGGCCAGAGTTGACTCCCGAGGCCAACCGCAGCATTCCTGTCTTTTGCACAACGCCCTTGGGCAAAGTGTGACACGCACCCCTGACGCAACTGGCTGTGTTAGAATGCCAAGGATTTGCACAGCCGCCTCTCCAGCCCACCTGTTGCTTACACCATCTGTTTATTTAATGAATTGGGGATGCTTGTCAGGCACTGGCTCACACACAGGCAGTCCTCGACTTGCGTTTCGTGGTTGTTCAAAGTTACAACGGCACCGGGGCGGGGAAAAAGGGACTTAGGGCCGCTTTTTTTCTCAGACTTAACGGGCGTTTGCAGCGTTCCCCACACGGTTGCGTGATCAAAATTCCGATGCTTGGCAATCTGGCTTTCCCCGTGGGCTTGGCTGGGCAGGAGGTCACAAAAGAGGATCATGTGAACCCCCTCCTGCCGTAATATGAACCAGTTGTCAAGTGTCTAAATTTGGATCATAGGATCACAAGGGTGCTGCAACGGTCGTTAAGTGTGAGAAACAGTCCCTTTGTTCAGTGATGTTGTAACATTGAGCAGTCACTAAATGAACTGTTGTCGGTTGAGGACTAGCTATATGCCATATGATGGATGGATGGGTGGATGATAGATAGATAGATACAGACAGACAGACAGAGGATATAGAGAAGAGAGAGGGATGGGGAGAGAGGGAGATAGATAAGTAGGTAGGTAGGAAGACTGAGAGAGGATAGATAGATATATAGATAGATGAGAGAAGAGACGGGTGGAGAGAGAGGGAGATATAGATAAAGGATACATAGAGGATACATAGAGGAGAGAGAGAGATGGAGAGAAAAGGAGATAGATAGAGGAGATGGATGGAGAGAAATAGACAGACAGACAGATGAGAGATGGATGGAGAGAGAGATAAAGGAGAGATGGAGAAATAGATGATAGATAAGATAGACAGATGAGAGAGAGGGAGATAGATGGATGAGAGAGGGATGGAGAGAGGGAGATAGATAGAGGATAGATAGATGAGAGAGAGAGAGAGAGAGATGAGAGAGAGAGAGAGAGAGAGAGAGGGATGGAGAGAGGTAGATAGAGGATAGATAAGATAAATAGATGAGAGAGAGAGAGAGAGAGAGAGAGAGAGAGAGAGAGAGAGAGAGAGAGAGAGAGAGGAAGGATGGAAGGATAGAGGATAGATGAGAGGGAGGGGAGAGAAAGATAGTCCTTGACTTACAGCAACCTATTGATCATTCAGTTACGACACTGACAAAAACTGAGCAATGACCCATTTTCACTCTTACGACCGTTTCAGCAACCTTGTGGCCACATGATCAAAATTCAGACGCTTGACCCCTGGCTCCTATTTATGACGGTTGCCTATCCCAGGGGTCTCACACAATCCCCCTTTCATGGCCTTCCGACAAGCAAAGTCAACCAGGGCTGTAGCCGGATTCGCTTAACGACCGTGTGGGTGACTTCACAGATGCAGCCCAATTCGCTTCCCAACAACGGCCCAAGAGTTCCCTTTGTTTCTCTTAGCCACAAGGAATGTTGGGCTCAGTGTGGGTTGTAAGTCGAGGACGACCTGGGTGCCCTTCTCAGCTGGCTCCCAGCGGCCGGGGAGAAGGGAGTGGAAAAACAGAATTCAAAACAGCAGCTAAAAATGATAAATAACCCAAAAGAACATCCCACCCACCTACCTACCCCATATTTCCTCTCCTCCAGCTGTCTATCTTTGAAACCCCAGGGGTCTCTGGCTGGGGAATTCTGGGAGTTGAAGTCCTCCAAGGCTTAAAGTTGCCAGGGCTGGAGACCCCTGCCCTGGAGGGCTTGCACTTGTCCTCCCCACCCCATCCCACTTTGGACCCCTCCCCAGCTCCGATGCAACACCCCCCCCCATGGGGGAATTCTGGGAGATGAAGTCCCCCAAGGCTTAAAGTTGCCAAGATTGGAGACCGCCCCCAAGAGCTTGCACTTGTCCTCCCCTCCCACTTTGGACCCCTCCCCAGCTCCGATGCAACATCCTAGGGGGGAATTGTGGGAGTTGAAGTCCTCCAAAGCTTAAAGTTGCCACGGCTGGAGACCCCCCGAGGGCTTGCACTTGTTCTCCCCACCCTCCCACTCTGGACCCCTCCCCAGCTCCGATGCAACACCCCCATGGGGGAATTCTGGGAGATGAAGTCCTCCAAGGCTTAAAGTTGCCAAGATTGGAGACCCCTGCCCTGGAGGGCTTGCACTTGTCCTCCCCACCCCATCCCACTTTGGACCCCTCCCCAGCTCCGATGCAACATCCCTAGGGGGAATTCTGGGAGTTGAAGTCCTCCAAGGCTTAAAGTTGCCACGGCTGGAGACCCGCCCCCAAGGGCTTGCACTTGTCCTCCCCTCCCACTTTGGACCCCTCCCCAGTTCCGATGCACCAACCCCCTATGGGGGAATTCTGGGAGTTGAAGTCCTCCAAGGCTTGAAGTTGCCACGGCTGGAGACCCCTGCCCTGGAGGGCTTGCACTTGTCCTCCCCACCCCTCCCACTTTGGACCCCTCCCCAGCTCCGATGCAACACCCCAAGGGAGGAATTCTGGGAGTTGAAGTCCTCCAAGTTGCCAAGGCTAGAGATCCCTGCAACCCATAAGGCTGCACTTGTCCTCCCACTTTGGACCCCTCCCAAATTCAGATGCAACCTCCTGGGGGCCACAACCCCCTTCCCCTTGCCCAGCCCCCCCATGATCTTGGCTTGACCCTTCCCCCTCTCTTCGCCCCCTCCTCCGCCCCCCGCTTCCTGCTGCCGCCCCAAAACAGAGCAGGCCCCTCACAACCAGGTCTGATTCTCCTCCTATTGCCCCCCACCCCGGGGCGGCGACCCCTCCCCACCTGTCCTGCGCGACTTCCCTCCTCGGCTGCTCACGCCCGACTCTTTTGCCAACAGGGCTGGGCTGAACCGGAAGTGCTTCCGGACGGACCCAACCGGAAGGGACCGCCGCTGGCGCCGATCCCGGGCGGAAACGGCGTCCTCCCGCTCGAAAGTTCCGCTGGAAACTGGTTTTAGTTTTGCCTTCCCTATTAGAAGGTATTCTAATTGTGGGGGGCTTCCAAGTTCCCCCCACCATCATCCCCAGCCAGCCGTGGGGCTCTGCAAACCGCAAGTCGCCTCCCACTCATGGAAGAACCTTCCCCAATCTGGTTTCCTCCATTGTCTATTGCAGGGGTCTTCCAACTTGACAGCTTGAAGACTGGTGGACTTCAACTCCCAGAATTCCTCCTCCAGTCATGTTAGCTCAGGAATTCTGGGAGTTGAAGTCCACAAGTCTTAAACTTGCCAAGTTTGAAAGACCCTTGGTCTATTGCAATGGCATCGGGAAGGCACCAGGTTGCGGTTGGGTGGAAACTCAATTTGCAACTAACTGTGGTTAAGGAAATCGTGGTTCTGGGCAGCATCTGAAGGCTTCCCTTTCTGCATTTTATTTGCTACAATAAGAATTATAGTCAATCTCCCTGGCAACCATGGTTGAGCAGGGATTCGACTAGAAGACCTCCAAGATTCCTTCCAACTGTTATTCTGGTTGTAGATAAATAATATAATTATTTAGAATAAGGTTTTTCCTAGAATGACATGACTTTGTTCATTCCAAAATGTCGCTCTTCTTATTCCCTAATGGAAAAAGCTCATTTTAAAATCAACAACATTTTCCACCTCCAGTTTTTGCAGATAAGATAAATAAGCACCTCTGCAGTTCAGGTTGGAAATTTTAAACTAAAGCATTCCAAACAGCCTGTGATCAACCTAAGTCCCTTTGAAACAATTGGGGCTTTAAAAAATATTTTTGAAATCAACAGTAAATTTATTTATTTGAAAGATTTTTATGCTGCATTTTACCACTTCCACAATAACCCTTCAAGCAATAATATATACATTTATCAATTATGCTTCTTTAAAAAACAGCATGAAGATTGTTTTGTATCATTTTGGCATCCCGATTTAAAAGATGGATTTCTTGAAGATTTTCACAGCTACTGCTGACAAAGAGTCCTGCTAACCTCTCCTTCGACATTTATTTTTGGGACAAGTGGAATGTTAGCAGTCACTACAATCAAAACCAAGTCATTATATAAGTGGAGAGAAAATGTATACTTGATTTCTTAAAAACTTTATCCAGATATTCACTAAGCCTTTTTATGCATCTATATGCAAAAAGCACATTTACTGAAAAGTATTGGCAATCGAAGCATCCTTTTTGTGAGAGCCAGATATGCAGGATCTAATGGTAAATGCAGTAAAAATAACCATCACATTCCAGGGTAGTTCAGTGATCTGTAGACAAAGAGCTTTTTCAGATCCTGCAATCAGATCCTTTTTTACCGGACAGTGTGCCAGAAACCAAATCTCAGATTGTTTGCATGCAAAAAATATGTTTTGGATCGATGCATCTTTTCCAAAATGCATCACACCAAAGTCCTCCAGTAAATATCATCACTAATAACTTCAAAGAGATACGAATGTAATTGAAGTGTGCTTTGGAACAGAATCCATGTTCAAGCTACAGTATTTACCTGCCATGCATTGATGGATGTGGGGAAAGGGATACAGAAGGAACCTTTTAATTACTTGCATAAGCCCCAATCTTTCCTTTAAAAAAAAAAAGTATTATTGCATACTTGTGCAAAATTCAGGCAAGGAGTTTGAGGTGCAGTAGTCCTCAAGGTACAACCACAATTGAGCTCCAAATTTCCTTTGCCATTCAGGACAGTTGTTAAGTGAGTTGTACTCCATTTTATGACCTTTCTTGCCACAGTTGTTAAGTGAATTGTTCGTAACATGGTTGTTAAATTGAATCTGGCTTCCCCATTGACTTTGCTTGTCGGAAGATCGCAAAAACATAACCTGTGGACACTACCACTGGCATAAAGACATGCTAGTTGCCAAGCACCTGAATTTTGATTCGTGACCGTTCTGAAATGGTCATAAGTGTGGAAAACGGTCATCAGTCATTTTTCAGTGCCGTTGTCACTTTGAACGGTTGTAAGTCGAGGATAACCTGTAGTTACACCATGGGAACAGAAAAGGAGCAATTTTCAGAGCTCAAAAGTGCTTTTATTTTTATTTTTTTGCAAGAGGCACTAAACTGGACTTTCTGGATTTCTTTTTTTTAAAAAATGTTTTGCTTCTCCTCCAAGAAGCTTCTTCAACTCTGACCGGATGGTGGGAAATGGAAGGATTTATACTCCTTGCAGACAAGATTCAGCAGTCCATCTGCATTTAAAAGAAAAAAGGCCGTTCTTTTGAGGGCAGCAAAGTCCCACATTTTGGACAGAGAGGACCGCTGGTTTGAAAGAAGGGGTCCAAGAGGCCATCTATCTCCAAATTGAATAGTCTTTTCTCAACAGACGGGAAAGGGATACGACATCACCCGTCTCCTGTCCACAACACGGTCCTTTCAGCAGTTCCAAGAAGGCTCTACACCCATTTGCACCACTCAGGTGACCCTGAGGACACAGACAAACCTCCAAGTGGCCTCAACGACCCTCTAAAAGAATGTAAATGACCAGCTGTCCGCAAGGAAGATAAATCCTTCCATTCCCCACCATCCATCCAGTCAGAACTGAAGAAGCTTCTCGGATGGGAAGCGAAACGTCTTCAAAAGGAAAACTAGAAGGTTCAGTTGCCTCTTGGGCATAAAAAATAAAAGCACTTTTGGGACAACTATGACTTGGAGGATGGAGAATCTCCATAGTGTCTCCGAGCTCAGCTTTTGAGCCGGAATTCAAAGCCTGTTTGGGGGCTCAAAATGAAAAACAAACAAACAAGAAATACATGACACCCTGCAGACGAGATTTAAGCCAAGGCCGTAAACTAAAAATAAAATAAAATAAAATAAAATAAAGGAGCGACAGCTCAAAACTCACCCAGTCCACTTTTCGGCTCTCCCAGTCCTCCTTCTCTTCTTCCACATCTGGATCTTTGGGGTCTTCCCCTGAGCTAGCAGAGGGGGAAGGGGCCCTGGGGTCCCGCCATTGGGACTCTAAGCCCCCTGATGCCGAGCTGGCGGGGCTGAGAGCCTGCAGGGAGCAGCGAGGACAGAGGTCCCCCTCTGCGGCCCCAGGAAAGGCCGCCTCGCAGAGAGCACACCGCTTGGATTTCTGCCTGTGTTTGAGGGGTCTGTCCGACATGATTGGCATGAGATGAAAGAGAGCAGAGGGAGCAAAAATAAATAAATAAAGGTGTTTCCCCCTCAATTTGTGGGACCTCCCTGAAGGCCTAGAGCTACTGATCTGTTAGGCAGGGGGTCTCTTTTAGGAACCGGGCACCCCAAGAAGGCCACCTGCGACCTGCAAGGAGGGTCTATCAATGCTCCCAAGACTGGAGTTTTGCTGGATCCTGAAACAAAAATCCAGGATTTTATGTTGCAACTTGGAAGGTCCTCATTGACCCCCTCTGGTGGAAGGGAGGCCTGTGGTAGAATAGACATAGAAATAATAGGAACAGAATAGAATAGAATAGAATAGAATAGAATAGAATAGAATAGAATAGAATAGAAAAATATTGCAATGAAGAATAGAGCAGAATACAATAGAATAGAATATAGAATAGAATAGATAGAATAGAATAGAATAGAATAGAATAGAATAGAATAGAATAGAATAGAATAGAAAAACGTTGCAATGAAGAATAGAACAGAATACAATGGAATATAGAATAGAATAGGAATAGAATAGAATAGAACAGAATAGAATAGAATAGAAAAATATTGCAATGAAGAATAGAACAGAATACAATAGAATACATAGAATATAGAAATAGAAAAATAGAATAGAATAGAATAGAATACATAGAATATAGAATAGAATAGAAAAATATTGCAATGAAGAATAGAGCAGAATACAATAGAATAGAATATAGAATAGAATAGAATAGAAAAACGTTGCAATGAAGAATAGAACAGAATACAATAGAATAGAATAGGAATAAAATAGAATAGAATATAGAATAGAACAGAACAGAATAGAAAAATATTGCAATGAAGAATAGAACAGAATACAATAGAATACTTAGAATATAGAATATAGAATATAGAATAGAATAGAATAGAATAGAATAGAATAGAATAGAATAGAATAGAACAGAATAGAATTCTTTATTGGCCAAGTGTGATTAGACACACAAGGAATTTGTCTTGGTGCAAATGGTCTCGGTGTACATATAAGAAAAGATACATTCATCAAGAATCATCAGCTACAACACTTAATAATAGTCACAGGGTACAATAAGGAATCAAATCATACTAGAATAACTTTATTGTCACTTTGAACGTACACTAATTGGCACACATTCAAATGAAATTTCGCTGCATGCAGCTCTCAAAGGGTTGTCACCTCTAATGTACACTACATAAGCATGACAAAATAAATAAATACAAAAATATGCATGTACCAACATATATTACAGGACACAGACAAACACCACGGTCTAGTTCGAATATATACAAGTACATTGCAAGAGAAACATCTTGCGAGTTTGCCAGACAGGTGGTATAAGGAACAAAGCTGTTTCAGAATCTGGTAGTCCTGCTAGAAATATTTTGAAACCTCGTCACAGAGGGGAACAACAGAAACAAAGTAGGAAGCGGGTGTACGGGGTCTCTAACAATGCTTTGAGCTCTAACTACATAGCGCTTGTAAGCAGAATCCTGAATAACGCGAAGTGAGCTTCCTATAATCTTCTCCGCTGTCCTCACCACTCTCTGTAGGGACTTTCTCTTATGTGAGGCACTGCTGCCACCAAACCAAACAGGGAAACGGTTTGTTAAGACGCTCTCCATTGTGCCTCTGTAAAAGTGGCCAGGACAGGAGAGAGATGTGTTCTCCTCATCTGACATAGGAAATGTAGACACTGGTTTGCATGCTTCACTAAGGATGATGTGTGGAGAGGCCTATTCAGTTTGTTAAATTGTCTGACAGTGAGAACAACTAACCAGTGGAACAGTTTGCCTTGAGACGTCAATAGATTAACCCGCCCTCTTCTCCCTTGTGGAGACCCATGTTGTAGTCATAGAATGTACAAAATAGAATCATGCTTATTGTAACCTATGACTATCATTAAGTGTTGTATCTGATGATTCTTGACTCTTGACGAATGTATCTTTTCTTTTGTGGACACTGAGAGCATTTGCACCAAGACAAATTCCTTGCATGTCCAATCACACTTGGCCAATAAAGAATTCTATTCTGTTCTATTCTATTCTACTCTACTCTATTCTTATTGTACCCTATGACTATTAAGTGTTGTACCTGATGATTCTTGACTGTGATGAATGTATCTTTTCTTTTATGGACACTGAGAGCCTTTGCACCAAGACAAATTCCTTGTTTGTCCAATCACACTTGGCCAATAAAGAATTCTATTCTATTCTATTCTATTCTTATTGTACCCTATGACTATTAAGTGTTGTACCTGATGATTCTTGACTCTTGATGAATGTATCTTTTATTTTATGGACACTGAGAGCATTTGCACCAAGACAAATTCCTTGTTTGTCCAATCACACTTGGCCAATAAAGAATTCTATTCTGCTCTATTCTATTCTACTCTACTCTACTCTACTCTACTCTACTCTACTCTACTCTACTCTACTCTATTCTAATCATAGGGTTGGAAGAGACATTAGAGGTCTTCTAATCTGATCTCCTGCTCAGGAAAACCAAACAGTGACTACTGTTTGCAAATCTACTAAGTTGCAAATCTCTCTGGTAGTCCTACTAAGTTGCAAATCTCTCTGGTAGTGGCATCTTCCATGTCACTGTGTTCCATTGCACGAAGGAGGAAGCTGTGAGTGACATTGTCCAATTACCTAGAACTAAAGAGTAATTTCCTAGTCAGTGAGAAAAAAATAATCAGTGGAACGACTTGCCTCTAGAAGTTGTGGGTTCTGCAACCCTGGAGATTTTCAAGAAGAGACGGGACAACCATGGAAAACCATTGAGCAGGGGGTTGGACTAGAAGACCTCTGAGGTCTCTTCCAGCTCTCTTCCGAATTGAAAACATTAGAATGCCCCGTTTGGCCCTCAAAATAATTCTGCCTAAGCACAAAAATTTGTCTTTGAACATTAGTAGGATCTCCAACGTAGGAAGATCACCTTCAAAAGGGTAGTGTGTGTGAATTCCTGCTCAAGTTTTAATTACATGAAGATAAGCAATTATCAGTTGTTGCTAATTGCCTGAGGAGGACAAGTGACTTGATTATGATAATTTGCAATGGAAACTATGAAGCGGACTGGAAAAATGTCTAAGCTGGGTTGCAGTATTTCCTTGTCAGATTAATGCAAATATTTTTAAAAAATGCTCAATACTAAAAAAAACCTCCACCCATCCACCCACACGGATTTTTAAAACGCTTTAGATGATTTGGAATCTGATAGCTAAGATAACAGGCCGTGTTGCCTTTTTCTCTGCCCACGGTGAAGGTTTATTCCATGATGAAGTCAGCTACGAATGCACTCTCCGAGGAGGAAGAATATTTTCTACAATAGATTGAAAATTTAAAAAAAAAAACGTTTTAAGCAAAATTTATGGAAGAGGGAACAACCCTGATTCCAATTATAATTTAGATGCCTGTGGCAAAACAGTGTGTTTCCACATTGATGGGCTTTGGCTTGGGGTCCTGTGTGAAAAAATATATATATTGAGACATGTGCGATGGATTTGCAAGGACAAGGGTAACTTTTATTAACAACTGTACTGGGCACAGGCTCCTCGGGGGCCTCTTCCTCATTGCTGCCAGCCTCCATAATCTCCGAAGGCTCCACTCCCTGAGGGTCCTGGCCCCATCCCTGCATCACACGCAGGCCCCTCATCTGAGTCCTCGCTCTCCTTCCGCACCTGCTGCCGGCGAACCCCAAGGAGTTAACTGGAAGCAAAACTGATTTTGTCATGGAATTATTTTCTTTTAGGGATAATGAAAAGAAATTACAATAGAAAGGTAAAGTATCTGGCGTTACATGTATTAACAGCAGCCAAGAATTTCCTTTGCGCAGTATTGGAAGAAAAGACACCACACCACCTGAAGGTTTAGTAATTAAAAAAAAAATTTATGAGTGCGCAGAAATGGATAAACTAACCATGGAATTAGAACATTATGCAATATGGGAAGACTGGTATCAGTGGATCGACGATAGAAACAAGAAAAGAAAATGTACATAATGTCTATAATAGATGTAGATGGCATAGAAAGAATACGTACAGATTGCATCGGAGAGGCGATGTGAACGTACACAAAATATCACAGCACTGTTTATTAAGTAATGGAGGTATGTAAAAAAGAAAAAAAACCCCACTAAAGTATTATTAAAAAATAAATATTAAGGGCTGCATTTGGTAGCTCGTGCAGATGTCACTAAGCGCAGGGAGCAATTCAAGAGGGAAATCGCTTATACAACCCACCGGAAGGTGAACAGTGGCGGTTCTCCATTTCCAAGGGAATTGTGCTGGAGTTCTGTTTATGTACACCACAGCATTAGCAGGAGCCTGGGCTAGTTTAAAAATGTCCTTTGGAAGCTATATTTCACACAGCGAACTATACATACACACACACACACACATATATATATATATACACACACACACATGAACGTGCAGGTGCAGAGGGAGGAAAGGAAAAGCAGCCTGCAATCCTGCTCCTTCAGGATCTTCAAGATAAACGCCGTCCTTCTTGGGGAGCTTGCAGCCGGCTTTAGTAGAAGAAGCAGCCGAAGGCAACGGCGACGCAGAAGAGGCTCTCCTGGGGGAGATCAAGGGAAGGGCTGTGAGTGAAGCTGCAACTGGACAGAACCAGCATGGGGTGTTGTTTTTTTTCTTAATAAGGAAAAGAAGCAGGTACCGTTAGAAGAGAGTAAAATAGTAAAATTGTTTTCAAGAAAAGATCACACCGCCTTAGCTGATTAGAAATATATATATATATTATATTCACTTGTTATGTATTGGTATACTGATTTCGCTTATAATGAAATGTCGTATTTTATATATTTTTCTTTTTGATCTTTAATAAAGTTTATTTTTAAAATAATTAAAAAAGAAGAGAACACTTGTAGCTGATGGGGTGAATTATGGGATCCTTGGGGACTCACTGAGCTGGGTGGTTTTCTTGCAGACATTTCATTACCCAACCAGGTAACATCATCAGTGCTAAAAGGGAGTGAGGTTTGTGGAGAAGAGGAGGAGGAGGAGAAGGAGGAGGAGAAAGAGGAAGAGGATTGTGTGGTCTTGGTGTTCTCTGAGCTGGGTGGTTTTCTTGCAGACATTTTAAGACCCAACTAGGTAACATCATCAGTGCTAAAAGGGAGTGAGGTTTGTGGAGAGGAGGAGGAGGAGGAGGAGGAGGAGGAGGAGGAGGAGGAGGAGGAGGAGGAGGAGGAGGAGGAGGATTGTGTGGTCTTGGTGTTCTCTGAGCTGGGTGGTTTTCTTGCAGACATTTCAAGACCCAACTAGGTAACATCATCAGTGCTAAAAGGGAGTGAGGTTTGTGGAGAGGAGGAGGAGGAGGAGGAGGAGGAGGAGGAGGAGGAGGAGGAGGAGGAGGAGGAGGAGGAGGAGGAGGATGATTGTGTGGTCCTGGTGTTCTCTGAGCTGGGTGGTTTTCTTGCAGACATTTCATTACCCAACTAGGTAACATCATCAGTGCTAAAAGGGAGTGAGGTTTGTGGAGAGGAGGAGGAGGAGGAGGAGGAGGAGGAGGAGGAGGAGGAGGATTGTGTGGTCCTGGTGTTCTCTGAGCTGGGTGGTTTTCTTGCAGACATTTCAAGACCCAACTAGGTAACATCATCAGTGCTAAAAGGGAGTGAGGTTTGAGGAAGAGGAGGAGGAGGAGGAGGAGGAGTGTGTGATCTTGGTGTTCTCTGAGCTGAGTTGTTTTCTTGCAGACATTTCATTACCCAACCAGGTAACATCATCAGTGCTAGAAGGAAGAGGGGTTTAGGAGGAAGAGGAAGACGATGGTGACAACCATGGGGTCTTTGGTACTTTGTGAGCTGGGTTGTTTACTTGCAGACATTTCATTACCAAACCAGGGGACGTCCTCAGTGCTAGAAGGGAGTGGGGCTTGCTCTCTGTTTATGTACAAGTGTTGGTGGGAGCGTTGTTTTCTTCTGATTTGTCTGAGTTGGAGAAGCCAGTGGCATATAAAGGAAGAGCAAACCTCCTTGCAAGAAAACCACCAAGCCCCCCCAAACCCCTGGCTTCTTTTAAAGATCTGCTGACAGGCACAACAAAAGAGACCCGCGTTTGTTCCAAAGCAATTCATGGCAACGCAGAGAGAGATACACACAAGTCGGATTGACACGCTCCCCTCTGGTGTGTTGCTGGCAGCCCACATTTTAAGAGCTACCTGGTGAGGAGCGTTGGTTCAAAAAATGAAAATGGAAAAAACTTACGTTGATGAAAACATCCTGAGCGTAGTTATCGGTATCAGCGTCCCAAAAACAACGGGCAGCCATGCTAAAAAGGAAATAAAAGAGGGAAACAGCTAGTAAAAAGAGAAAGTTCAGGCAGTCTTAAGACTGCTGATAAAAGTTATATATTTTTATTTTACATACAGATCAATGTGTGAACAATATGACACCTGGGTGCTTTACATTTTATTACAATTAATGTAATAATATATTTAGCTTTAATAAACTTATAAATTTCTAATATTCCTACCTAAATTTATTACTTCCAAATTTCTCATTGGTTTTCAATATTTCAGTATCTAATTTGCATACCAATCCTTATATTCAAATATCTTCCTTTTACGTCCAATAACGTGTTAATAATCAAGTTAGCTATCCCCCCCCGGCCAAATCTTATTTCATTCTAGCATTAATACATCTCCTTATATTCCATTATGGTCTTCTATTCATTTATATATTCAATATTTCATTATATTAGTTCTTTTATGCTAATCCTCACATTATTCAAATATACTTAATATCCCCCTCATTCAAATTCTAGTTTCCTTTCTTTTTCTTAACATGCCAAACTTATGATATTGATGTTCCACTGTGGTCGTTACGTGAGTCACCAGGGGTCGTTGAGTGCAACATCAAATTGACTAAGACTTGCAATTTCCTGCTGGCTTCCCCAGTGTCAGAGACCGGCAGTAAAGATTAAAAATGATGATCACATGACCACGGGGCGCTTTAATGGTTGCTAGTTTGAAGACCAGTCGTAACTGTATTTTTTCAGCAGTCATACCGGCGGGTGGGATTCAATCATCTTATTATTAAGGAAATGTATTCCATTATTTCCCCTCTCTCCAATTTCCATCCCAGTTCTAACTTTCAGTTATACCACTACAGTTCCCAAGAATAAGGCAGCCCTCGACTTAGGACAATTCACTTAGTGACCATTTGAAGTTGCAAAAGAGCTGAGAAAAGTGACCAATGACCCGTTTTCACGCCTACCGCCACAGTCACGAGATCAAAACTGAGCTGCGCGGTGACTGGATTGTATTGATGACGGGGTCACATGATCCGCTTTGGCGACCGACGGACGGGCAAACTCAATGGGGGAGCCAGATTCACTTAACAACCGGGTTACTCACTTAGCAGCTGTAGTGAATCACTTAACACCTGTGGCCGGAAAAGTCGTAAAACGGGGGGACATTAACTCAACAACTGCCTTGCTTAATGAGACCAATTTTGGGCTCAATTGTGATCGTGAGATGAGGACTAACTACTACCAGAGTTACCGATATTTGGCCTCCTGCACGAGGGAGGAATCTTCATAAGCTGTCTTTTAAATTTTAAATATTTTTTAAAAATCTATCTTAGATCAATATGTTAAGAAATGTTAGTCACCTAATATAAAAACTATGGAAATTTGAATGGATACATTCTAAAACAGTGGTCACCAACTGGGGGACCAGGAACCACTGGTGGTCCATGAGAAAATTTTGGTGGTCCGCAGAGAAATGTCCCCACCCCCCAAAGCAATTAATCCAGGCTATGTGGGAACACAAGGCTGCGTTGCCCACATGGACCGTGGGAACACAAGGCTTGCATCGCTTGCATTGTACACAACACGAGGTAGTGAGGGGAGGGGGGAAAGGATGGAGGAGGGGAACTTGCCCCACTCACCCCACGTGTCTGGCCTGGCCACCGGGCTGCTTCTTTCCGCTTCTTTCTTCTTCTGCTTTTGGCTGCACACAAGGAAAGCAGCCAAAGTCTTTCTTTCTCTCCCCTAAACTCCGCCAGAAGTGAGTCTTTGGGACCCTGCAAGGCCTCCTGCTCCAAGAGGCATGACAAGTCTCACAAAGACTCCTTTCTGGCGGAGTTTGGGGGAGAGAAAGGAAGACTTCTGCAGCTTCTGCTGCTTTCCTTGCATGGAGCCAAAAGTCTCTCTCTCTCTGTCCCTGAGAATGGAGCTGCGATTTATTTGGGATCCTGCGATCCCAAATGAAGAACGATCGATCGGTAGGAAAACGGGGTGGGGGATTTTCCTGCAGACTTTTGGGGGGATTTTCCCAGGGTCTCTGGTCCGCGGGATTTAAAATGATGAGCTTGGTGGTCCAAAAGGTTGGCGATCCCTGTTCTAAAATGAAAGGAGAAAATCTCTCAAGCTAATAGGAAAGCTACCCAGATCATTCTACAGAGAACCCAGGTAGTACTTGACTTGATGGCCACAATTCAGCCCAATATGTCTGCTAAATGAAACGTTTATTAAGTGAGCTTTGACCCATTTTACGACCTTTTTCGCTACAGTTGTTAAGTGAATCACTGCAGTTGTTAAGTTAGGAACATGGTTATTAGGTGAATTCTGGCTTCCCCGTTGACTTTGCTCGTCGGACAGTCGCCAGAGGGGATTCACATGACTCCGGTACACTGCAACAGTACATGCCAGTTTCCAAGCGCCTGGATTTTGATCACATCACCCTGGGGAATGCTGCAACATGTCAGGATTCTAGCACTTAACCCCAATTAAATCATGAGTCTTGAGCCAAACCTCCAAAACTTCAAAAAAGGATTTATTGGGAGTTAACATGTCCGGCACTGCCTGGGTGTAGCCGAATCTGAGGCACATCATTCCTTGTCACCCTTGACCCTGGTTTCCCCCCCAACCCCCTGGGTGTATCTTAATTCGTATTCTCCAATGGGACACCTCCAAAGCCCAGAGTCATCAATCAGGCTCTCCAGTAGCAGAAACTTCAGTCACCTAGTTACTATCTTTGAAAACATTTATGGAATGCACTTTCGGTTTGCAAGCTGCTGCACTGCTCCCCCCTCCCTTTCTGTTGGCAACTCTAAAAAGACCAGAGAAATATGTGGTGAGTTGACACAAGGGTCGTAAGTGTGAAAAGCGGTCATAAATCACTTGTCAGGGCCATTGCAATTTCAAACGGCCACTAAAAGAAAGGTTGGAAGCTGAGGACGGCTTGCAATGCAGGGGTGGGGCTGCTATTGGTTCACCTCGGTAAGTTAATTTTGTGGCGGATTCGGCAAACCGGCAAATCCCACCCCTGGCTGGCTCCGTTCACCCCTCCCCTCCCCGGAGTCACCCCACGGCCCATTTGGGATCCCAGGTAACGGCAGGGCCCACACAGGGGCTCAGAGAGGGTGAACCCCCCCCCTCGCTGTGGTGCAGGGGGCCGACTAAGCCACGCCCATCATGGCCACGCCCACCCAGCAACCGGCAGAGGTGGGATTCAGCCAGTTCTGAGCGGTTCTGGAGAGCCGAATAGAGGAAATTCTGAGTCATTCAGAGAACCAGCCAATCCCACCTCTGACTGGCCCTGCCAATCCGCTCTCTTCTCTGCCTCCCATTGAGTCCCAGTTGATTGGCTGGGTCTCCTTTGGTTGCCCTGAAGAGGAGAATGGAGCTGGAAAGCAGGTTAGTGGGGTGGGCAGGGAAGGGGGATGTGGCAGTACATCCTTCCCCTGCCACGCCCACCAAGCCACGCCCACAGAACACCACGCCCACCAAGCCACGCCCACAGCTGATCGGCTGGGTCTCCTTTGGTTGCCCTGCACGGGAGAACGGAGCTGGAAAGCAGGTTAGTGGGGAGGGAAGGGAAGGGAAGGGGGATGTGGCAGTATATCCTTTCCCTGCCACGCCCACCAAGCCACGCCCACAGAACTTGTATTAAAAACCATCGAATCCCACCACTGGCAAACGGGCAGAAAACCTAAATTTTTTGAAGCCCACCCCCCAGCTGCGATGTAACCCAATAGGACAAAATAATCCTAAATTGGGGGTCGCGGGGGGGAATCATTTAACTGAAGGAAAACTCACTTCACTCCCTCGCCTCTCTGTTCTCCGATCACTACTTGCACCACTATTTTATATCGGTGAAATCCTTTATCTGAAAAAAAAAAAAAAGGGAAAGGAAAGGGTGTTTCGTTGGGATCAAAATCAGGCCAGCCGTCCTCGGCCCGTTGGGAGAAAGCCCGGGGGGGGGGTCCTTGTGGGTGTGCCTGCAAAGGCAGGTGGATCTGAAGACCTTTCAGCCGGTCCCGGATCAGCTCAGATAAGACTTTGGTTTGGGCTCCGGTCTCCTCTGGGTTGTACTGCACGTTGGCCAACTCCTCCTTCAAGACTTCACGGATGCAATCTTTCACCATGGAAGAACGGAACCTAAGAGGAAAGAGAGAGACAGAGAGAGAGAGAGAGAGAGAGGGACATAGCGTTCTTGACTCTGGTAGAGGTATTGATCGATCGATCAGAATAGAGCTGGAAGGGATCCTGGAGATCAAGTAGCCTCGGGGAGAGGCTGCTACTCCCCCTGCTCCTAGTCAAGAACGGACGTCCACTGTTGGAAGAAAAATGCAGGTCCAGTTCCAAACCGGGAATCAAATGGAGGCTGCTTAAGAAAGTTAAGTTTACGGATGAACAGAACCACAGCGTGCAGTTCTGGGACAACTGACCAAATGGGAGTTGAGAGTGGGTGGGTTTTTTTTTATACCTTCTCTGGCCTTTGTATTTGAGCTTCCTGTTCCTGTGCAAGAACATGTCCTTTTAGTATTGGCTATTGGCTGTTGTCAGACTCCCATGGGGTCATGGCTGGCTCTATAGGCAGAAGGGGAAATGCAAAAACGCTAAGCGTTTGTCTGAGCTAATCTTGTCAGCCTTTGGCTTGCTTATCTGGAGTCTGTGTCTGACCCAGTCTTTCTGAATGGATTACCAAGTCCACGGGAGGAGGTTTCAAAGTATTTCTAGCAGGACTTCCAGATTCTGGAACAGTTTTCTTCCCGAAGCCATCCATCTGGGTAAACTTGCAAGATTTGTTTCTCTTGCCATGTACATGTATGGATCCGAACCAGACTGTGTTGTTTCTCCGTGTCATATCATGTGTGCGTTGCATGCATAGTTTTGTATTTATTTATTTAATTATCTTGTCCCGTTTGTATTAGAGGTGGAGACTGGATGCAACGAAATGTCATTTTAATGTAGGCCGTTTGGTGCACATTCATATTTTTTTTAGTGTACATATTTTTACTTCATAGAAGTTTTGAATACAGTGTACGATCAGGGCATATCATTTACAGAAAAACAAAGAAAGAACAAACAGGAATATTAACACATATAGAATTAACAGTAATAGTGTAAGAGTGTAAGTCTTAACTAGATTTAGTAGTGTAAGTCTTAACTAGATTTCTCTTTGTATTAGTTTATTTGTAATTCTGTTGATTATATTGGCATATTTATAATTATAAACCCTCTTTATATTTAATTCATACATAGCAATAATCTTTCTTCATCTAATTTCTACCTCTTATCTCTAACCACTTGTAAAATCTGTTCCATGTTGAGTAATATTCTGTCTTTCTGCTTTATTTTTAATGTCAATCTATCCATCTCTGCATAGTCTAATATTTTCCGAATTACATCCTCATCTCATTTTTCCAATATTGTGCAAATACAATCCTTGCTGCTGTGAATACATGCAAAGCTAAATATATAGTCCCTTTATTATAGCCCTACGGCATTATACTCAACAAACGTATTTCTGGTTTCACATCTATATGTTGCTTGATCATTTTTTCCAACCATGTATGTATTTCCGTCCCAGTACTTTCTTGCTTTCATACAGGTCCACCAGATATGATACTAAGTACCTAGGGCCTGATTACACTTCCAGCACTTGGTGGACATATTGCTGAACATTTTTGCCAATCTTGCTGCTGGCAAGTGCCGCCTATAAAACATTTTAGAGAGATTTTGTTTGGTGTGCATTCAAAGTGACCATTAAGTTAGTCTAAGTCTATGTCAAATCTGCATTTCTGCCTCCCTTAAGATTATATTTTGTTTTATTTCATATTTTATAGTTTTATATTTTATAATATTTTGTTTTTTTTTATATTTGATATTGTATAATATTTTATATTTTGTTTTATTTATTTTATATTTTGTTTTGTTTTTATATTATTTTATATTTTGTTTTGTTTTATATTGTTTATATTTTATGTTTCATTTTATATTGTTTTATATTATATTTTATATATGTTTTGTTTTGTTTTTTATATTATTTTATATTTTGTTTTGTTTTATATTGTTTATATTTCATGTTTCATTTTATATTGTTTTATATTATATTTTATATATGTTTTGTTTTGTTTTATTTTTTATATTATTTTATATTTCGTTTTGTTTTATATTGTTTATATTTTATATTTCGTTTTATATTGTTTTATATTATATTTTACATAAGTTTTGTTTCGTTCTCTGTTATCCACCATTCTGGGCGCCTTACAACACCAAAGATTTTAATAAAAGGAAAGGAAAGACATTAAAATCCAGAGTTTTAAAAGCAAGGGAGGCGGGATTCAAATCAAAAACATGCAAAGACCACCACCACCCCACCACCCCAGAGGACGAGGCTCGCTCAGGGCCTACCTCGCAGGGCTGTTGTGCCCCCCAAAAGACGCGAAAGGCACGGAAAGGGGCTGCTGGCATAGGAGAGCCGTGCTGACCTGTGGTGGAAGGCCGGGCGCAGGTGGTAGGCCCGGGCGGGGCTGGGAGCGCTGGCCTGCCGGACCAACTGCGTCGGGGTGGGGGTCAGGGTCGGGGTTGGGGCTGGAGTCAAAGGAGGCGCCGTTTCTGCCATGGCAGCGGCGGCTTCACCGGGGACGGCGTCGCTAAGGCGTTGCTAAGGCGACGACGCCCCGAGCTTCCGGTTCCTGCCCTTCCGCTCCACCCAGGGACCTTTTTAAAAAAAAAAAAAAAACGTCACGTCCGGGTATAAAGCCTCGTCACGCACCAAGCCACGTCGGCCAGGGAAGGTATCTGTGCCGCTCTAGCTCTCTACATCTCTATAATGCTCAACGGCCAGAGATAGCTAAGAATAGGAAAATGAAAAGTCGTCTTCCTTTCCGTGTCAGGGCAATAAGAATAGAATAGAATAGAATAGAATAGAATAGAATAGAATAGAATAGAATAGAATAGAATAGAATAGAATAGAATAGAATGGAACAGAACAGAATAGATATTGGAATATAGAATAGAAATGAATAGAATAGAATAGAATAGAATGGAATGGAACAGAACAAAATTAGAATAGAATAGAATAGAATAGATATTGGAATATAGGATAGGATAGGATACTGGAATATAGAATATAATAATAGAATAGATATTGGAATATAGAATATAATAATAAAATAGAATAGATATTGGAATATAGAATAGAATTAGAATAGAATTGATACTGGAATATCAAATATAATAATAGAATAGAATTGGAATAAAATAGGATAGGATACTGGAATATAGAATATAATAGTAGAATAGATATTGGAATATAGAATATAATAATAGAATAGAATAGATATTGGAATGTAGAATAGAATTAGAATAGAATTACAATATAATTGATACTGGAATATCAAATATAAGAATAGAATTGGAATAAAATAGATACTGGAATATAGAATATAATAATAGAATAGATATTGGAATATTGAATAGAATTGAATAGCATAGAATGAAACAGAACAAATTTCCCAAATCAGCATCGGGAGTACCAGTCTTCTGACTCTGCCCACTTCCCCATATCTTAAAGAAATTCTTCTTGTGCCATGTCCGTCATCAGACATTGGCGATCATGTTGGCGATCTTATTTCTATCAACAGCCACCCGAAATAGTTGCTGAGTTTTGCCCAAACCAGTCCCTTAGATTTTGAAGAAAATCTTAAAAAGAAATGCAAGCGTTAAAATGAATTTCAGTTTTGTTGACTTGGCTTGTCAGATGGTTGCAAACGGAGATCACATGTCCCCGGGACATTGCATGCAACCGTCGTAAGTACATGCCAGTTGCCAAGGGTCTTAATTTTGATCACGTGATGGTCGTAAGTGTGAAAAATGGTGCCGAGTCATTTTTTTCTAGTGGCGTTGTAACTTCAAACGGTTACTAAGTGAACTGTTGTAAGTTGAGGATTACCTGTACATAACTCAGCGGACCCAGGTTAAGCATGTTGTGGGAATGCAACCTGTTTGTTAGTAGTTTCATTGTGTTTCATCAATAGCATTTGCTACTGCTAATACTTTAAAGCATATTGCAGATGGTTCTCAGCTGGCAGGAATAGTTAACACCCTAGAAGATAGGCTCAAGGTGGATCTTGACAGACTAGAACCCTGGGCCGTATCTAACAAAATGAAATTCAATATAGAGAAAAGGAAAGTCCTATACTCAGGCAAGAAAAACCAAAAGTACACATATAGACTGGGTGAAACCAGGCTCAATAGCAGGAACTGGGAGAGGGATCCTGGAGTCTTAGAGGACAACCAGCTAAATAGGAGCCAGCCGTGTGCAGCAGCCGCCAAAAAAGCCAATGCAATCCTAAATTGTATTAACAGAGGGATACAATCCAGATCAAGGGAGGTACTAATACCACTCTATAAAGCCTTAGTAAGGCCACACCTAGAGTACTGCATCCAGTTATGTTCACCACATTATAAAAAAGATGTTGAGACTTAGAAAAAGTATATAGAAGAGCAACCAGGATGATGAGGGGACTGGAGGCTAAAACATACAACGAATGGTTGCAGGAACTGGGCCTGGCTAGTCTAGGAAAGAGAAGGACCAGGGGAGACAGGAGAGCAGTCTTCCAACAGCTGCCACAGAGAGGAGTGAATCAAGCTATTTTCCAAAGAAAGAAGAAGGAAGGAAGGAAGGAAGGAAGGAAGGAAGGAAGGAAGGAAGGAAGGAAGGAAGGAAGGAAGGAAAAAAGAAAGTCATTTGAGCAAACCATGGATGGACAGAAGACGTGTAGTTTAAGGAAAAGATGGGGTGACATCGCAGTCTTCAAATATTTGAGGGGCTGCCACAAAGAAGAGATGTAAAAAAGATGTTGACTAGAAAAAGTGCAGAGAAGAGCAGCCAGGATGATTAGCAGACTGGAGGCTAAAACATATGATGAACAGTTGCAGGAACTGGGCCTGGCTAGTCTAGTAAAGAGAAGGAGAGCAGCCTTCCAACAGCTGCCACGGGCACGGGGGCTGTCAAGCTATTTTCCAAAGCACAAGAAAGAAACGAAAGAGAAAGAAAAAAGAAAAAGAAGGAAGGAAAAAAGAAAGGCATTTGAGCAATCCATGGATGGACAGAAGATGTGAAGTTTAAGGAAAAGAAGGGTAGGGGTGACATAGCAGTCTTCCAATATTTGAGGGGCTGCCCCAAAGAAGAGATGTAAAAAAGATGTTGAGACTCTATAAAGAGTGCAGAGAAGAGCAACAAAGATGATTAGGGTACTGGAGACTAAAACATACGATGAACGGTTGCAGGAACTGGTCTTGGCTAGTCTAGTGAAGAGAAGAAAAGGACCAGGGGAGCATAGAATAGAATAGAGAATAGAAAATAGAATAGAATAGAATAGAATAGAATAGAATAGAATAGAATAGAATAGAATAAATATTGGAATGAAGAATAGAATAAAAATTAGAATTAGAGTAGAATAAAATAGAACAGAACAGAATAGGATAGATATTGGAATGAAGAATAGAGAAGAATAGAAATTAGAATAGAGTAGATAAATATTGGAATGAAGAATAAAGTAGAGTAGAGTAGCACAGCACAGCACAGCACAGCACAGCACAGCATAGAATTCTTTATTGGCCAAGGGTGATTGGACACACAAGGAATTTGTCTTTGGTGCAAATGCTCCCAGTGTCCATAAAAGAAAAGATACATTCGTCAAGAATCATCAGATACAACACTTAATAATAGTCATAGGGTACAATAAAGCACCTCCAAGGCCAGGCAAGGAATAATGGATGGAAACTGAACAAGGAGAGATTCAACCTGGAAATAAGGAGAAACTTTCTGACAGAAAGAGCAATTAACCAGTGGAACTGAAGTTGCCTTAAGAAGTTGTGGGAGCTTCATCACTGGAGGCTTTCAAGAAGAGACTGTACTGCCATTGGTCAGAAATGGTGTAGGGTTTCCCGCTTGGGTGGGGGGTTGGACTAGATGACCTATAAGGTCCCTTCCAACTCTGTTATTCTGTTAGGATCCAACTGGCTAGTCTAGGGAAGAGAAGGACCAGGGGAGACAGGAGAGCATCTTCCAGTATTTGAGGGGCTGCCCCAGAGAGGAGGAAAGGGGTCAAGCTGTTTTCCAGGGCACCCGAAGGCCAGACAAGGAATAATGGATGGAAACTGATCAAGGAGAAACTTAACCTAGAAATAAGGAGAATTTTTCTGACAAGGAGAACAATCAACCGATGGAACAAAAGTTGCCCTCAGAAGTTGTGGGAGCTTCATCCCGGGAGGCTTTCAAGAAGAGACTGGACTGCCCTCTGTCAGAAATGGTGTAGGGTCTCCTGCTTGGGCAGGGGGTTGGACTAGATGACCTACAAGGTCCCTTCCAAGTCTGTTATTCGATATTCAGTGGAACAAAAGTTGTCCTCGGAAGTTGTGGGAGCTTCATCCCTGGAGGCTTTCAAGAAGGGACTGGACTGCCATTGGTCACTAATGGTACGAGTCTCCTGCTTGGGTGGGGGGGTTGGACTAGATGACCTACAAGATCCCTTTGAACTCTGTTAATCTTTTAACCGGTTATTTGTTATGTTACGCTGGTATGTAGCTTGTTCTGAAATTCGAGTTCTCGAACCATTAAGTAAGTAGCAGACCCCCAAAACAAGCGATTTTTAGTGGCTCTCAGAGGAAAAAAAAACAAACCCACACAAAAGCCGAATTTCTTAACCCTGCCAAACGAAATATTATAAAATATTATTAATAAAAAATATTATTTTTTCCTGTTCGCAGCCTGGAAAAAAAAGAAAAACAAAACCTTAGTTAAAATTCAGCCTGGCAAATTTGGCTCGCCCTTTGCTCAAATGTCACGAAGTTGGTAGTTGGAGCATCTTACTCACAAACAAGCCACCTTGATAACTGGATAGGTACGATCAGATATGAAATTTAAAAAAAGGAAAAAAAGAAAGAACCGTTACTGTTTTCGATTCTTCAGAAACCTCAAATGGAAAAAAAAAATATTGCTAGTTCCTGCCTGGGTTTGATTCTGATTTTTTTTTAAAAAAAGCAAATTCTAGAATCAACTTCAGATCAACATCCACACTGCAGAGTTTAAACGATCTGCCTGTTTATCGTCTTTTAAAAGAATTCCCACGATATGTTTAACCAAGCAATTCGTTTAGTGACCGCTTGGAGGTACGACGTCCCTGAAAAAATGCGACTCAGGACTGGGTTTTTTTTGCCCACACTTACGACTGTTGCAGCCTCCCCCACCGTCACACGATCCAAATTCAGACGCTTGGACAGTGACTCGTAGTTATGACGGTCGCAGGGTCATCCCGGGGATCACGAGATCCCCTTATTGCGACTTTCGGGCCAGCCCAGGTCCACGGGGAAGCCAGATTCATTTAACAACCAGGTTATTCATTTAACAACTGCAGGGATTCGCTTAACGACGGTGAGAAAGGTCAAAAAGGCGGCGAACAAATTTCTCCCCTGAGCAACAACAATGTTGGGCTCAGTTGTGGTCGTAAGTTGAGGACTACCTCTTATAAAATCCTAAAACTGCTTATTGTGGAGTTTGCTGGTAAGGGGTACAGGTAGTCCTCACTTAGCGACCGGTCGCTTAATGATTGTTTGAAGTTACAACAAGCTTCAGTTACAAACTACCTTTTTCTAAAGTTCCCTCCCCAAACGAACACACACAGACACAGACACAACCCTATGGTCACAACATTTTGGGCCCGTGGCAACCAGCTCGCTTTTATCTCCATGATCGTGGGGTCACAGGGATGCCGCAACGGTCATAAGTGTGAAAAACAGTCCTAACTCACTTTTTTTTCAGTGCCGTTGTAACGTTGAATGATCGTTAAAGGAACTGTTGTAAGTCAAGGACCACCTGTACTAACACTTCATGTCATCTTAGTGCTATCCCTCTGTTGATGCAGCCCAGCCTGCATTAACTTGTCTGTGTGAGCTGAAAAGATACTATGGAAATTCTTGGAAATTTTCCTTCCTTCCTTCCTTCTTTCCTTCCTTCCTTCCTTCCTTCCTTCCTTCCTTCCTTCCTTCCTTCACCATCTCTCCTTCCCTTCCTTCCTTCCTTCCTTCCTCATCTCTCCTTCTCCTTCCTTCCTTCCTTCCTTCCTTCCTTCCTTCCTTCTCTGTTTTCTTCCATCTTTCCTTCCCTCCTTCCTCCTTTCTTTCCTACCTTCCTTCCTTTTTTCTTTCTTTGTTTTCCTTCTTTCCCGCTTTTTTCTATCCTTTCTTTCATCCTTCCTTCCTTCCCTCTCTTTCTGTGTCTCTGTTTTCCTTCCTTCCTTGTTTCCTTCTCTCCTTCCTTCCTTTCTTTCCCTCCTTTCTACCTTTCTACATTCTCTGTCTCTCTGTTTCCTTCCCTCCTTCCTTTCTTCCCTCCTTCCTTCCTTCTTTTCTACCTTCCTTCCTTTTCTCTTTCTCTGTTTTCCTTTTTTCCCCTGCTTCCTTCTCTCCTTCCTTCCTACTTTCCTTCCCTCTCTTTCTGTGTCTCTGTTTTCCTTCCTTCCTTCCTTCCTTCCTTCCTTTCTTTCCTACCTTTCTACATTCTGTCTCTGTTTCCTTCCCTACCTCCTTCCCTACCTCCTTCCCTCCTTCCTTCCTTCCTTCCTTCCTTTTCTCTTTCTCTGTTTTCCTTTTTTCCCTCCTTCCTTTTCGTCCTTCCTTCCTTCCTTCCTTCCTTCCCTTCCTCCTGGGGGTCCTTCCCTCCTTCCCTCCTTCTTTCCTTCCTTTCTTCCTTTTCTTTCTTTCTTTTTTCTTTCTTTCCTTCCTTCCTTCCTTCCTTCCTTCCTTCCTTCCTTCCTTCCTTCCTTCCTTCCTTCCTTCCTTCCTTCCTTCCTTCCTTCTCCTTCCTTCTCCTTCCTTCTCTTTCCTTCCTTCTCCTTCTTTCCCTCCCACCCTTAGGCCTTCCATCCCATCAAGGCCCACAAGAACCAAACGGCCCCCAACGGTGGTGCCACCCTTGTGCTTTCGATGCCGCCAATCCCGGCACGACCTGCGTGACAAGGGCGGCTTCCTGTGTCTCTTGATATAGCATGCCATCGCTCTGCACTTCGCAAGCCACCTGTGGGCTGCTGATGTGGGAGGCCGAGCCTCGACTTCTTCTCATCTTCTCTCGTGTCACTTCCTTTGCTCACAGCCTGGGAGAGATTCGGGGCAAGGCATCGAAGGCGAGAGAGGAAGGCAGGCGGAGGTTGCAGGTTCACACACACACACACACACACCCCGGCTCGGTCAATTCTTGGGGGCACAGCCGGGGGACCAGAAGGCGAAATCCCACCCTCCTCTCCTGATGTGGCAGGTCTCCCCACAGTTTACTGATGCTCTTCCCTCCATCCGGCTGAAACTCGGTGGAGGAAGCTTCAGCAAATCCCTCCACAGGTGCCCAACTTTTGGGGGTGACCATGGAGAACGTGTTTCATGTCCTTTGGGGGTTTCTTGTCTTCCCGTCGGCGCTGCTCGCCAAACCCTTCGGTACGTACCCAGCGTGTTCCTCGCGAGTAACGGTCTCAATGGAAGAAAAGAACTTTTTCTTTTCCCCGATAATTTTTTTTTTTTTTACATTTCTCCTTGTTCCAAGAAACATATCATTGGGTGAACAGTGTGGCTCCGGAGTGCCTTACATTTTAAAACAAAGATGACAATATTCTATTCTTTAAAAAAAATAATTTGTATTAAACAATTTTTCTTATATACAACATCATTTCCAGCTTTCGTGATGGTATACATATTTTAACATAAATCTTAACTATCTATACAGTGGTCTATATTGCTTAATCTATCTTTGTCCACTATAACTTTAACCTTATTATTGTTTTCTCTATTCAACTCTTATATCTATTATTTAGCCAATCATACAGTACATTACACATCAAATAATAATCCGTTTTCTCTCTTTCCTTTATCTCCATGGTCAACTTATCCATCTCGGCACGCTAGTATTTTTCTTACATTTTCCTCTTTCCTATCATTTTTACAGTTCTGTGCATAAGTTATTCTTGCTGCTGTTAATAAATGTAGCATTAAATACTCTGTTTTCTTATATCTTCCTGTTGTGATATCTAATAGAAAGAGTCTCCATTCTTAATTCAATTTGCTGTTTAATTATTTCTTCTATCCATTTTTTTGTCCTTATCCAATATTTTCTTGCTACAGGGCATGTCCACCACGCAGGGTAATATGACAATATTCTTCATGTTTAACACAACTGACAATTTTTTAAAATTTGGTATGAATATGCTTATTTTGTTAAATTATCGTTCTTAATTCATCAATATTTCAGTACGTTATTTTTGTATCAATCTCTATATTCTTAACGTTCACCCCTTTTGCTACAATCATATTAATAATTATATTTGCAGGGTTTAACATACTCTATGATTCTAATAACAATTCTCAAATTTATGTTGGGTTATAATTTTCCATCATTTATCCCCTTTTAATTTTTAATTATGCCACTGCTGCATTTAAAAAATATCCACATTTTAATGCAAATAAAATAGTATTCGTCATATTTATGTTTAACAAATTATGTGATACTAACAATGATACAGTTATTTTTGTTAAGTTGTAATCTTTCGTTATTGTCTTGTGCAATATTTCAATATGTTATTCTTATATGCAATATTTCAATATGTTATTCTTATGGCAATCGAATTCCACAGAAAAGAACTTTAAAACACTGGTGGAAGGCTTGAGGTAAAGATCGTTCAAAATGGTGTAGGGTTTCCTTGTCCGGCCAGGGAAGGGTTGGACTAGAAGACCTCCAAAGTCCCCTCCAGCTCTATTCTGATGACTATCAATCGCTTTGTCTACTGCTTGTCTTAGGGAGGCTTTCAAGAAGAGATTGGACTACCATTTGTCAGAAATGGTGTAGGGTCTCCTGCTTGGATGGGGGTTGGACTAGACGACCTATAAGGTCCCTTCCAACTCTGATTATCTGTAAAAACCTTCCTTCCTGAATCATGGGACTGCAAGGGACCTTGGAGGTCTTCTAGTCGAGCCTCCTGCTCAGCCAAGAGACCCTACACCATTCCTGAAAGTGGCTATCTAGCCTCTTCTTAAAAGCTTAAAAGCTTCCAGAATTGGTAGCGCAAATGTAGAATGGTGGTCCTACTTACTGATACAAACAAGATACACACAGGGCAGGAAAGCATGGGGCATTAATGAAGAGTTAACAATTCTGGATAAGCTTCAGTTAGAAACTGATGATAAATTGATAAAAGTACTGTATAGATATCTATTAATTAAAATACAAACTTGAAGAAGAGCATGTAAAAGAAACAGTGGCGGCCCGAGGAAAAAAATTGGTTCTAATATTGAATTGGCTAAAGGGAAAAAGCTTTGGACTACCAATAGGAAATTAACATTGGCCACAGCATAAAAGGAAAACCTTTATAAGATGTTTTACAGGTAGCATCTTCCACCAGCAAGGCTTTCTAAAATGTTTAAAAATATATCTCCAAATTGTCGGAAGTGCAAAGATGTACCAGGCACATATTTTCACGCATGGTAGACTTGCAAGGCTGCAAAGAAGTATTGGAGACTGATCCAGACATGAATGGAACAAACGGTTGGGCGCGTGTATTCCATTTAAGCCACAATATTTCCTCCTAAGAATAATACCAGAAGGATATAGGAAGGATTTAATCTATTAATCTATGTGTTGATGGTGGCTAGAATAATATATACGCAATATTGGAAGAAGGAAAGCATACTGCCAGAAAACAGAGATAATAAGGAAACTTATGGCCTGTGCAGAATCAGATAGATTAACTCTAGAATTTAAAAAAGGGGGGGAAATTTGAGTATTATGAAATGTGGAATAATTTTTTATCAGTGGCTGCATAGAAGAAAGCAAGGTCGGAACATAAGTAGCTACGGTGAACAGAATAATTAGCAAATAATGTATCAAACAAAATTATTGTAAATGGTGAAGTAACATTTATCTATGTATAACAATTGTAATGCCAGAACAGCTGCACCGTGTTGTATTTATATGAATAATAATAATAATAATAATAATAATAATAATAATAATCTGCTCGCATAATCCGCCGATATATCACACAGTCCTAAACACTTGGTAAGTGTTCGACTAGTGATTTGTCATATGAAACCCAACATGGTTATCTCGTCTGCTATGTATACTGTCATTTTTGTGTACAACAACAACAACAACAAGAACATTACTACTACTAATAATAAACAATCACCTTACTTGGAGCAGCTTATATCCTCCGACACCTGAACAATTCCTAGGTCCTTGGTTAGGACTCGAGCTGTTGAGCTACCAACCAGCCCCAAAGGCTGTGAATCTCACTAAAGATATAATGATGATAATAATAATAATAATAATAATAATAATAATAATAATAATAATAATAATAATAATAATAATAGCCTCCACTGTTGCACCCACAACTTCTAGTGGCAAACTGTTCCACTGGTTAATTGTCCTCCCTGTTGGAGAAATATCGAAAGGGTAGAAAGTTTTTTTCTCTATTTTCAGTGGCTCGCGGATGAAACAGAAAAAAAAAATTGTTCATTCAATTTACACGCACACAAAAATTTGTGCAGCCCTGCCTTTTGGGGAAATTTGCTCTGTAAAATCTTTGGCTGGAAAGAACAGTAGCATAAGAATCTGGCAGATGAACAGGTAAGTCCTTGACTCACTCACAACCACAATTCAGCCCCAAAATTTCTGCCGCAAAAGGCACGATGGTTCCGAAGTGAGTTCTTGTCCTATTTACAACCTGTCCTGCCACAGTCGTTAAGGGAACCACTGCAGTCGTTAAGTTAGCGCGACAGTCATTGAGTGAATCCGGTTTTTCCCCGTGGAGTTTGCTTGTTCCTATAGAGAGAGCGGTGAGGACAGTCGAGAAGATTGTAGGACGTTAGCTTCCTATTGTTCAGGATGCTGCTTGTAAGCGCTGTGTGCTTAGACCTCAAAGCCTTGTTAGAGACCCCACACACCCGCTTCACAGTCTGTCTCCGTTGCTCCACTCTGGAAGGAGGTTTCGAAGTTATTTCTAGCGGGGCTACAAGATTTTGGGACAGCTTTGTTCCCTTTGTTCTCTGGCAAACTCATAAGATTCGTTTCTCTCGCTGTGTACATGTATACATCTGAGCTGGACTCTGTATTTATTTATTTATTCCGTTATATTATGTAGTGTATATTGGAGGTGGTGACCCTTTCAGAGCTGGAGGCAACACAACTTCACTTTAACGTGTGCCGATTTGTGTGCATTCAAAGTGACAATAAAGTTATTTTTCTCTTAGGTCTTATTTTCGGGGAAATACGTAAAATATGTCCATCCTAGGGATGATCTTAACTGGGGCTTATTTTTTGGTGGGGGAGTAGGGGTTATATTATGAGCACCCTGAAAAACCATGCTAGGCCAGGGCTTGTTTTCTGGTTAGGTCTTATTTTGGGGGGAAACACGGTATTCTATGACACAGAGAAACAATACAATCTAGTTTGAATGTATAAATGTACGCGGACGAGAAAAACAAATCGTGCAAGTTTAGTGCCGTTGTAACTTCGAGCTGTTGTAAGTCAAGGACTGCCTGCGGGAAGCCTTAAAAGTTGGAAACTGCCATGGATGGGTCTGCTAATTCAATTGTGTGATGGATGTTTCCTCTCCTCCTTTCTTTTCTTCCCCCCAGTACATTTTCATCCACCCCAGTTAAACTTAACAGAGGGAGAGACGGCTAAGTTTACTTGTTCCATCTCCAACCCGGATTTCGGAAAACATCTGAACTGGTACAAACAGGGCCATGACCGTCAACCGATCAAATTGGACGGCAGCAGCCGGAAGTACAGCTTTTCCGAAGGAGACCAGCGCATGTACCAGATGGAAATCCGACAGGTGGAGAAGAACGACAGCGGGACTTACTACTGTTGGGTGAACCCCTTTCACCCAGAAGGGACCATCTTGGAGAGCAACCGAGGCAACCTCACCGTCACAGGTGTGAATGGCATGTTTGGAGTTGCTTGGGGTGGGTTTTAGCAGCCAGATGACCAATTGTACAGATTACAGCTAGTCCCCGAATTATGACTATGCTGAAACGCAACATTTCCATTGGTAAACGAGGCGGCTATGAAGTCAGTTTTCTCCCATTTGATCTCAGTTAAAACGAGGCACGCTTGTTAAGTGAATCACTGCAGTTGTTAAGTTCATAACACAATAACAGAGTTGGAAGGGACCTTAGAGGTCTTCTAGTCTAACCCCCCGCTCAATGTTGTGGTTCGCCAGCAGCAGGTGCAGATGGCTGAGGTGTCGGAGAGCGAGGACTCAGGTGAGGGGCCTGCGTGGGACACAGGGATGGGGCCAGGACCCTCAGGGAGTGGGGTGCTACCTTCGGAGATTGTGGAGGCTGGCAGCAGTGAGGAAGAGTCCCCCGAGGAGCCTGTGCTCAGTGTGCATGCGCGCGCAGGGCTGCTCGAAGGAAAGAGCAGCTGCAGCAGCACGGGTGACTCGGGAGTAAGGCTGCAAGGTGATGGCCTCTCCCTTAAGGGATAAAAGCCAGCTGAGAAACCGGAGTTCTTTGCAGGAAGCAAAGACGTTTTTGCACTTGAGCCTTGTGGATATTTGCGATATCTTGGTTGGTGTTTGGAGACTCTTTGTGTTTGAACTATTTTTTGGCCACTTTATCTGGTGTTCTTGGCAGCCTTGCACCACCTTGGCAAGGCTGGTCCTTATCAGAGACAATGAGTTTGAAACAGCCTTTTAACCGGGAAGGAACGGAATTTGTAAAGAATCATTAAGAGGTTTTGCTGTGACCTCCATTTGGTGTTTGTTTCCTTGGAACCAGGTTTGGGTCAGAATACTTAAGCAGGAGACCTTACACCTGTGATGGCGAACCTATGGCACCTGTGCCAGAGGTGGCACTCAGAGCCCTCTCAGTGGGCACGTGCACCATCGCCAGCTGCTGTTCTGGTTTCTGGTGCAGGTGTGCTGGCCAGCTGGTCTTTGCAGGTATTGGAGTACCGGGAAAAAGACCCGGAAAGTCGGCCATTTCCAGGCCATTTTGGCATGAAAAACTGCCTGTAAATGCCTTGAAAATAGCTCAAAATCGCCCAGAAAATGACCAAAAGTGGGAGGAATGCTCTGTTTCCACCTGGGTTGAAACCAGGGTGTCAGGTTTCCAAGGGATGAAATCCATTTCGAAAGAAAAAAGCAAAGCCCGTCTTCCAAAAAACCATTTCTTTCATTTAGGAAAGCATCCGATTGGCCAAGTCTGCTGTCATTCTGGATCTGACACAACCCGGAATTACCCCACATAATATTGGAAGTTAGAAACAGCCCCCACAAAAGTCACACACACCCCAATAGAAGTAAATCAAGGTTTGCCTGGTGCCATCAGTCCCCATCTCCAGGTCTCAGCGGGGTCAGCTTTCGTTCCCACGGGAAGAAGAACCACCTAGCCCAAACAACTCTCTCTTATCTCCACCTTGCGAACGGGGCAAGCCCGAAATCCTCTTCCCCTCCTCTCATAGCCCGCAAAGAGAAAGAAAGAAAAGGAATATATGCCAAGGCTAAATGAAATGGCTACACATATGTCAGTTTCGGGCTTGACACTGACCATGGTGGATCTCCAGAGGTCAAGAAGGAAGCTCCGTAGGTTGGCTGTCCACCATGGACAGGGAGGATCCCAGTTTAGTAGTTCTCCAACTTTCATGTTCTACCTTCTTCGTCCTGGCTCCCACCACATGGCTGAAAGGAGCAAACCCAGAACGTCCTTTCCGTAGAACGACACTCGTCTCTTGACAAGCATTTCATGATTCGTCTTGAAATTAAGGCCAGAAGTCTTGAGTTCCTCCTGAACTATCTCTGGGACTTGCTTACGGACCGTGACTAGACAGGGAGAGAACCACCGGTTCAGATGGAAGAGTCCAAAAGTTTTAGCAATTGGTTCTCTGCCTGGTTGCAGGGTGGGTGTGGCTACAGTGGGTGTGGCCACGTAGACCTCCTGCACTATGATGGGTGGGGGGCGTTTTTGTCCTCCCTCCTCAAGCCTCCAGGAGAGTGAAAACAGCCTCTCTGAGCTCAGGAGGCCAAAAATGGGCCAGAAACAGTCCTCCCCGGACCCTGTAGGCTTTCTTCGAGCTTCTGGAAGGGTGAAAACAGGCCAGTTTTTCACCCTCCCTGGGCTCCAGAGGCTCTCCTCAAACTTCCAGAGGGTGAAAGCGGCCTCCCTGGGCTCCAAAGGCTCTCTGGAAGTCAGAAATGGGCCCATTTCCGATCTTCCAGAGCCTCCACGAGGTCTGTTCAAGCTCCCCAAGCCTCCGCGTGGGCCCTCGCTTATCTGCACCCAAAACAGGCCGCATGGGGGCTCCTGGGAGGGGTGGGGCGGGCAGGGCCAGCCAGAGGTGGGAATTGCCGGTTTGCCGAACAAGCCATAAAAGCAGCCGTAAAATTAGCTACCGGTTCTTTTGAACCGGGGAGAACCGGTAGAAGCCCAGCCCCGAAGGTGGGAATATGTAGAACCATGGCAATCACCAATGAGTAGAACAGTGGCCTTCCACCTTCAGAACTTTAAGAAGTCTGGACTTCAACTCCCAGAATTCCCTAGCTCCTGAAGAATCGTGGGAGTTGAAGTCCCACCCATCTGAAAGCCCTCAAAGCTGAGAAACATTGGAGCAGGATTTAAGTCACGAGAAACACTACTTTCACATTTTTTTCTGTATCACTTTCCCATTAAAGGTGTCCCTAAGTCAATGTTTCTGAACTTGAACCACTTTTAAGATGGGTGGACTTCGACTCCCAGAATTCCCTAGCCACTGGGGAATTCTGGGAGTTGAAGTCCACCCATCTTCAAATTATCAAGTGTTAGGATTCTGGCAGTCACCCCCATTTAAATCATGAGTCTTGAACCAAACTTCCAAAACTTCAAAAAAGGATTTATTGGGAATTAACATGTCCGGCACTACCTGGGTGCAGCCGACTCTGAGACACATAATTCCTTGTCACCCTTGACCCTGGTTTCCCCACAACCCCTGGGTGTATCGTGATTCATATTCTCCAATGGGATGCATCCATAGCCAAGAGTCATGCTCTCCAGTTAGAATTTTGCATGGCAGAAACTTCAGTCACCTGGTTACTATCTTTGAAAACATTGATGGAATGCACTTTCGGTTTCCAAGCTGCTGCACTGCTCTTTCTAACCCAGTCCCCCACTCCCTTTCTGTTGGCAACCCTAAAAAGACCATAGAAATACTGTATGAGTTGACATTAAGATTGTGAAACCCTGGAGCAGGATCTAAGGCAGGAGAAACGCCAAATTCACATTTTCTGTACCATTTTCCCATTAAAGGTGTCCATTTACATCGATCTTTCTTAGCAACTTTAAGAATGGGTGGAGGTCAACTCCCAGAGTTCCCTAACCACTGGGGAATTCTGGGAGTTGAAGTCCACCCATCTTAAAGCTCCCAAGGTTGAGAGACACCGATCCAAGGAGAACCAACCCTCCTAGAAGAGATGGACGGGCTACATATTGTGTAACCCAGGCGTGTCTCCTATACACCTGGATTCGTTCTGGATGAGCTGAAGTTGTAGAATGAAGAATCCAGAAGTAATCTTGATCTTCTCGTCTCCAGAAAAAGCCGTTGCAACTCAACCTCCAGACGAGATCACTTCAGTCAAGGAACAGGACGATGGCGACCGAAAAGACGCTAAGAGTTCTTTCTCTGACTTGCGAGGAAGTGGGTTGTTTATCCTGCTCGTTGTGTTATATTTCTCGTTGTGGATCATCCGAAGGAGAAGGCAAAGTAAGTTGCCGTTTGTCCTAAACAGCATACAATTTGCAGTTTTTTTAAAAAAAACTCCCTTTTTTTTTAAAAAAAATTATATTTTAAAAACATCTCTTTTGGTGAACAATGTGGTTCCAGATTTTTTTTACATTGCAATACAAGCATGACCTTAGTTACGTATTCACCTTTCATATTCTCAAATATTCTCACATTCATCACACTTATTTTATCCATTTCCAATTCGTATCATAGCTTGCTTCCTTTTTCTTTAAATATTCTCATGTCTTATTTTACAGTGTTATCTAAAATGCTTATTTCATTTCTATGTTCGTTATACTTACATACTTTTATCTGTCACATTTGCAATTTTATCACATACTATTATTTCATTCATTATTCCATAAATTTCATCTTAATTCTAATAATTCAAAAATATTCCCCTTTAATTATCAATTTGAGCATGCCACCGCTTTGCCCTATTCACCCCTCAATTTACTCCCCTTTAATTCATAATAAAAATTAACCATAATATAGCCACTTTTTTGATTATCACATTCTAAATTAATAACAATAGTCTCCTAACTACTACATATCACATATGTATGTGTATATATATATATGTAAGTACCCGCAAAAACTTAAGAAAATATATAACCAAAGATATTATTTATTTATTTATTTATTTATTTATATATATATATATATATATATATATATATATATATATATATATATATATATATATATATATTCTTAAGTTTTGTGGCTATTTATACGTATGGTATTCAGCTTTGTTCGGGTATTTTCCCACGTCATTATAGTTGTGCTTTTAAAGTTGTAGCAACGTTTTGGCAGAATCTCATCTGCCATCATCAGGCTTCTGTATTGGGTTCGTCTGTGAGTCAGACTTTCACAGCCGTTTCTGTTTTAAATTTGGGGCTAGCCTACTGCTGTGCCAGAATGGTTTTTTTCTTCATCCTGATTGGTTGGGAGTCTCGGTCTGTGATTATTGGTCTTGGAGTTTGCTGTGTTCTGCTTGATCGATGTTTCTAATATCTTCTGTCTGTTTTGTGGCTTTTTTTGTGTCTTGATTGGCTGGCAACATTGTGTTTCCTGTATTGGAGGCTTTTAGTGCGGCTTGGCTCCGAGTAAATGGACGGCTATCATTTATTAGGAAGCTAGGTTTCATCTGGGTATACCTGGTTGGGGTGTGTTTGAAGTGGAGGTATCAGGGGGGATCTGTTTGTGCCCAGGTGCTTGCCTGGCTTGTGGTGTGGAGATTTTTTTTTTTTTTTGAGAGTGCAGGCTTCCAGATAATTGACAGTCTGGTGGAATCATCTCTTCTATTCATGCTTTGCTACAACTGTAAAAGCACAACTTTAATGACATGGGAAAATATCCGAACAAAGCTGAATACCACACACACACACACACACACACACACACACACACAGAGTCAGATTCCACATGATATTTTTTCGTCAATTACATTCTAGATTATTTATTATTTCAAAAATATTAATCTATTCGAATAATTATAGAAACTGATATTGGTCTGCAAAAAACTCCGCACTGGCAACAGAAACGGCATCCAGTCAGTAAACACCCAGCTCCATTCAGTTGCATAGACTCCACCCCACAAGGGATTATGGGGTCATTAAAAGGAGATAATGATTGAAATATTGAAATCTCCTAAATATTACAGCTAATGTACCCACTAAAAAAAAAATGTGGAAACCAAGGTGCATTCTCAGAATTTGCAAGATTCAAAGATACTGATGGACGTATTATTAAAAGGGAAAATTCTGTTGCCACAGGACCTGGAACGAGTTCTAATTCTCATTTTTCTTGCAGAGCAAAAGGAAGAGAAGCATGGAAATGCTCCTTTGGTAAGTTCCATTTTGCTTCTGAAAATGGGGTCCCAGCAGCACCGTAAGAATGAGAATAGAGCGGGAAGGGACCCTAGAGGTCTTCTAGTCCAACCCCCTGCTCAAGCAGGAGAACCTATGCCTGTGATGGCGAACCTATGGCATGCGTGCCACAGGTGGCACGCAGAATCATTTGTGCCGGCACATGAACCACAGCCAAACTTAACCTCACTGCGCAGGCATGTGCTTCCCAGCTGATTTTTGGCCCATTTGAGGCCTTTTTCAGGGAAGCCTCTGAAGCCTTTGGAGGCCGAAAAACAGGCTCATTTTGTCACTTCCTGTATTTCCGGAAATACCAGAAGTGACAAATGGGCCCATTTTTCAGCCGCCAAAGGCTGCAGAGGCTTCCCTCAAGCTTCCCTCGAGCCTCTGGGAGGCCGGAAAAGGCCCCAAATGAGCCAAAAACCAGCTGTTTCTTGTCTGGTGTATGGGTAGTCTTATAACCCTTTTTAAAGAGACCTTTTGAACTTACAACGGCACCGGAAAAAAAAGGTGACTTAGGACCGCTTTTCACACTTACACCTGTTACAGCTTCCCCATAGATCAAAATTCAGGCACTTGGCAACTGACTCGTAATTATGGCGGTTACAGAGCCCTGGGATCACACGATCCCCTTTTGCGACCTTCCGCCGAGCAAAGTCAACCGGGAAGCTGGATTCGCTTAACGACCGTGTTACTCACTTAACAACAGCAGTGATTCCCTTAACGGGGGTGCCGAGAAAGGTCGTAAAAATGGGGCGAAACTCTCGTAACAACTTTGCAAAGGAAAGTTTGGCCTCGGTTGTGGCCGTCATTCGAATGCTACCCGTATTTCCAATTGTGGCCATAAAGTCGAGGGCTACCTGTACTTTAAGGAAACTTTTAAAGAAATGTGTTTATTTAAACAAACAAACAAACAAATAAACACACATATACATTCATAAATACATTTCAATACATGTATTAAGTTAAACGGCCATAAACGTGTCCAACAGGGGACTCGGATCTCCAAACCCAAATTCAGTTTTTACTTAGAAATAAAATAAAACTTGGTTTGAATAGAATAGAATAGAATAGAATAGAATAGAAAATAGAATAGAATAGAATAGAATAGAATAGAATAGAATAGAATAGAATAGAATAGAATCCTTTATTGGCCAAGTGTGATTGGACACACAAGGAATTTTTCTTGGTGGAGATGCTCTCAGGGTACATAAAAGAAAAGATATATTCATCAAGGCACAATTGAATTGAACTGAATTTAGAATAGAGTAGAATAGAATAGAATAGAATAGAATAGAATTCTTTATTGGCCAAGGGTGATTGGACACACAAGGAATTTGTCTTGGTGCAAATGCTCTCAGTGTACATAAAATAAAACATACATTCGTCAAGAATCATCAGGTACAACACTTAATAATAGTCACAGGGTACAATTAAGCAATCAAATCATACTAGGAAACAGTCAATATAAACTGTAAGGATACAAGTGACAAAGTTACAGTCATACAGACACAATTGGAGGGGGAAGGGCGATAAGGAGTGATGAGAAGATTAATAGTAATAGTAGTGCAGACTTAGTCAATAGTTGGACAGCGTTGAGGGAATTGTTTGTTTAGCAGAGGGATGGCGTTTGGGGAAAAACTCTCCTTGTGTCTAGTTGTTCTGGTGTGCTCTATAGCGTCATTTTGAGGGAAGGAGTTGAAACAGTTTATGTCCGGGATGTGAGGGGTGTGCAGATATTTTCACAGCCCTCTTTTTGACCGTGCAGTATTCAGGTCCTCCATGGAAGGCAGGTGGGTAGTAATTGTTTTTTCTGCAGTTCTAATTACTCTCTGGAGTTTGTTTCTGTCCTGTTGGGTTGCAGAACCAAACCAGACAGTTATAGAGGTGCAGAAACTCTCTTAAAAAAAAAAAATTAGACATGCAGGCTTTGTTAAAACCTTTTTTTTTATTTTTTGTTTGGCTTGAACCGAAGGAAGAAGTCGTAGAGCCTGCGGCCGTAACGGTTTTCACAGTCGATTACGAAATGCTGGCATTCCCTGGAGGACCAAAGGCGAAACCAGCAGCCTCTCCAAAACCCACCCAGCGGGAACCGACCGAATACGCTACCATCGTCTTCCTCCCGAAGACGCCGGATGATGCAGAGGCCTCCTGTGATGACCCAAAGGGGCGTGGCACAAAGGCAACACAGTCAGACAATCAATAAGAGTCCCTTTATTAGCTCCAACTTTGCCCCCAATGTCCTGGTTACATTCTGGGCTGGAGAAAAACTCTCCCAGGATCAGCCTTGGGCTGCAGAGAATTAAGTCCAAAACATGGTCAACACAAACTGTAACTATAAGTCCAATCAAGCCAAACTGAAGTAGTTAGTTTGGCAAGGTAAGGAGCAAGAATGTGAAGGCACAGCAGTAATTCAACACGGTTGGGAGGACGCCAGGAATGCAGATAAGCAAAGTCAACACACAAGATAAACTCATGGTTTGTTCCCAGCAAACACTGTTCTCAGCATGCATCTCTTATAAACTCTCTTCCCGGGGGTGGAAGGGGATCAGGGCCCTTTCCTCCCCTATAAGTCACACCACCCACGTTGCTCCCTTCTCCATTCCTCCCTGCGTACCCTTAGGATGAAGAGGGGGTGGGCCTGGATCTTCCTCTGAGCTCCCCCTCCCTTGTTCTACCTCTCCCCTGCTCTGCCCAGCCGGACTTTGCCCTTCCCCAGTTTCCTCCGCAGCCAGTGGAGCCACACTCCCGCTTCCTGTCAGCTGTTCATCTTCCTCCTCGGATTCAGACTCTGACAGGGGCATAACATCCAAACAGACACCTTGTCCGGTCTGTGTGCAGCAACAACAGCCTTGACCTGGCCAGTGCCTCCTTTGTGGTTTTCCAGATGGCACATCTGTGCAGATGTCCCAGGGCTTCACGCCGAAGGGGACTGCTGGGTGAGGAGGAGGCGAGAGCACTGAGTCATTTGGAGGAAACCAGACATGCCTAATAACGCCGCATTGGACGGGAAACCACATCCTGTGAGCGACAAACTTTTGCGAATCAGAGGAGCGAAGGTGGCCGACGGGAGTCAGGGGTGTTCTGACCCAGGCTTCGCAAGATCACAAAGGCAACCCTTGTCCCGATAAAACCTCTCTTATTTAGGTTCAAAGTGAATTCCCCTCCAGCAAAGTCTCAGCAAACAGTCTTTCATGAGATTGCACAACTACAGACCTTGATCAGTCTGGGAGAGTTGCCAGGCCGATAGCTTCCAAACGCCACGCTGTAGCAGCAATGACTTGGCAAGAAGTCAGGGACAGATCTTTACACTAATTAAATGAACTAATTGTCTCCTGCAAACCCCACTCCCCTTTCGCTCCTCTTTTATTCCCTCTGGGAGGGGCCATTCACTGTCCACCTGTGCCTTTACTCCGAGTTGACCCTTGTTCCTTAAATGTTCTCTTCTCCTGGCAGCTCTGTGTGTGTGCACACTGGGAACAGGCTCCAGCTGTTCTTCTTCCCTACTGATCTCTGACTCTGAAGGCAGCTGATCACTGTCGGACGGCCCTGGCTCCATCTCTGCCTCCGACGCAGAGCCCTCGTCCGAGCCTTCCCCAGACTCCAAGGCTGGCCCAAGTTCCTCTCCAACTTCGTCACTGTCCGAGTCTGCTGCCAGCTCTGCTGGCCGCTGGCGGGCCACAACAAGGGGGAGGCGCTCTGCGCTGGCCCAGAGACACTCTCTCTCCACAGGGCTGAAAAGAGACGGAGGGTTCGCAAAGCAGATGGGGCGTCCTTGACGTAAGACTGCAATCGAGCCTGACGTTTCTGTGGCTGAGTGAATTTTGCCCCCCTTTTACGACTCTTCCTGCCATCGTTGTTAAGCAAATGCCTGCAGTTGTTAAATGAGGAATACGGTTTGTTAAGTGAATATGGGCTTCCTCGTTGTCTTGGCTTGGTAGGTCGCAAAAAGGGATCATGTGACCGGGGATGCTGACATCGTCGTAAATAGGAGTCAGTGGCCGAGCATCTGAATTTTGAGCATGTGACCTTGGGAAGGCTGCAATGGTTGCATGTGTGAAAAACAGCCGTAAGACATTTTTTTCAGAGCTGTTGTAACTTTGAACGGTCACTAAACGAAAACTAACTGTACTATCAACAAAGTGCTGTAGTCCCTCCTTATCTTTCCAGAAATAAAAATAGAAAACCAAAAATAGAGCTGGTTTGATCTACTATCTAAGGTACCAGGTTAGAAAGCAGGAGACGGGGAGTTCTAGTCCCACTTTAGGCATGAAAGCCCACTGGGTGACTTTGGGCCAATCACCTGGAGACGGTGAGTTCTACTCCCGCCTTAGGCATGAAAGACAGCTGGGTGACTTTGGGCCAATCATCAGGAGACGGTGAGTTCTAGTCCCGCCTTAGGTATAATAGCCAGCTGGGTGACTTTGGGCCAATCACAGGAGACGGTGAATTCTAGTCCTGCCTTAGGCAGGAAAGCCAACTGGGTGACTTTGGGCCAATCACCAGGAGACAGTGAGTTCTAGTCCCGCCTCAGGCATGAAAGTCAATTGGATGACTGGGCCAATCACCAGGAGATGGTGAGTTCTAGTCCCGGCTCAGGCATGAAAGTCAATTGGATGACTTTGGGCCAATCACCAGGAGATGATGAGTTCTAGTCCCGCCTTAGGCATGAAAGCCAGCTGGGTGACTTTGGGCAAATCACCAGGAGATGGTGAGTTCTAGTCCCGCCTTAGGTATAATAGCCAGCTGGGTGACTTTGGGCCAATCACCGGGAGACGGTGAGTTCTAGTCCTGCCTTAGGCATGAAAGCCAACTGGGTGACTTTGGGCCAATCACCGGGAGACGGGGAGTTCTAGTCCCAGCCATGGACATGAATACTGCTAGGTGACTTTGGGCCAGTCCCTCTCTCTCAATCCAACTCTCCTCACAGGGTTGTTATGGGGAAAATAGAAGATGGAAGGTTGGATACGTTCACGGCCTTTATTCTAAAAAAGAAGAAAGGCCGGGTACAAAACAAACAAAGAATACCACAACGCAAACTCCAAGAAAGTTGAGATGCCAACTGTAATGTTCTGATGCTGTTTTTCCAGCTCTGGGTGAGAATCCTGCTGGGCTGGGTAGAAAATTCAATTAGCCTGGCTCTCTACCGCCTTTCTGCCTCTGTCAACCTCTTCAGAGGTTTCTGTGTAAAACCATCGTGGGCGGTTTGGTGATAATTATTATTTTTTTAATCTCTCTTTGGGGCCGATCACATTGATACTGTGACGGAAAGCGCTGGCTGAGAGGAAGGCAGTGACCGTTGGGCCACCACACGTGGGCAGATGAAACTTCTGGTTCCTTACTACCACCAACAACCCTCCCTTGACTGCCGGAACCGGCCCAAAATAATGGGCAGTTAGAGGACTGGAGGCTAAAAGATAGAAAGAACGGTTGTAGGAATTGGGTATGTCTCATGAAAAGAAGGACTAGGGGTGACATGACAGCAGTCCTTCCCATATCTCAGGGGCTGCCCCAAAGAAGAGGCAGTCAAGCTGTTCTCCAAAGCACCTGAAGGCCGGACAAGAAACAATGGATGGAAACTGATCAAGGAGAGAAGCAACCTGGAATTAAGGAGAAACTTCCAAACAGTTTTCTGACAGTTAGAACAATTGATCGGTGGAACCACTTGCCTCCAGAAGTTGTAAAGGCTCCAACAGTGGAAGTTTTTAAGAAGAGGCTGGACAACCATTTGTCTGAAGTGGTGTAGGGTTTCCTGCCTAGACAGGGGGTTGGACTAGAAGACCTCCAAGGTCCCTTCCAACTCTGTTATTCTACTGGATTCTATTATGTTCTGTTCTAATTTCTATTCTTGTCATGCCCCTGTTGGAGTCTGACTGAGGGAGAGAGGGAACAGCTGACAGGGGGTGGCTCTGGTGGTTGTGGAGAAAACTGGGGAAGGCCGCCTGGGCAGAGAAGGGAAGAGGTAGAACAAGGGAGAGGAAATTCAGAGGAAGAACCAGGCCCATCCCCTCTTCATCCTAGGGCACGCAGGGAGGAGCGGAGAAGGGAGAAACGTGAGTGGCGTGGTCTACAGGGGAGGAAGGGGCCCTGATCCCCTTTGTGGGCTGCAGTTGGGAGGACTGGTTAAAAGGACAAACTGGGCATGGCAAATGTGCTGGAAGCAAAGCGTGCATTATTCTTGTCGGAACTTATCTATGTTTTGGCTTCCTCCCAGCTGTGGTGGCAGTCTGCAATTAATCATCCTTGCTTGCCGTAGTAATTCCTTCAGTGTGGTTTGTGTTGGGTTTTGTTATTTCTAATTAACTTTACTTTGGGTGCAGATTGCATTTACTCCCTCCGTAAACTGTTTTCTTTAAGAGTTTGATTTCTAGCCGAGGATAATTAGACACTGGAGCCAAGTTGGAGGCATTAAAGAGACTTTATTCTATTTTTGTGCCTTGGTTATTTTTGTGTCACGCCCCCGGTCATCACAATTCAATTCTAATTTCTATTCTATACTGTTCTGTTCTAATTGCTATTCTGTTCTGTTCTGCTCTAATTTCTATTCTATTCTAATTTCTATTCTGTTCTGTTCTAATTTCTATTCTAATTGCTATTCTATTCTGTTCTAATTTCTATTCTTTCTATTCTAATTTCTATTCTATTCTCTTCTAATTTCTCTTCTAATTTCTATTCTATTCTGTTCTGC